>NC_054058.1:20829905-21131405 GCF_017639655.2 Falco naumanni | reverse complement strand
GGTAAAGACATAGATATAACATTCCTGGTTTAGGTACTCTTTCAGTAATTACCCCTAATGAATATAAACCTTGTAAGTTAGCAGTTACCCATTAAATCATTATGAAGTAATTGGCAACTCTTCTTTTTTTCTTACTTGGGAAAAGGTGTAGATACTGTCCCACAGTATGTGTTTGTACATGAGGACCAATAAGGAAGACTGGATCTTCATTGACATTCAGACACTAAACGCTGGTCTGCTTAATAATCAGGAACAGAACAGGTGGGTTGATGAAAGGGGATGATGCCATACCCTGACAAATTGGCACTTGCTTTTCCAGGAAAAAAATTTTAACCTACATCTCCATACAAGCAAGGGACTTCCTCGGGCAGCCATTGGGCTCTGTGTAGAAACAAATAAACAAAAATAAACAAACCAACTTTCCCTTTTTCCTTTCATTCAGGGAACTGTATCAGTAACTATAGATGTACCCAACAAGAATATTAAAAGTTCATGTCAGAGGTAGATCCTGTTCATGGTGGTCTAAATTCAACTATTAAATTAGTCTGAAGTGGATCAACTGCTAAAGAGTAATTGGCCTGATGTTTCTTTTTTCCTGATCTTTTTTTTTTTTCACATGAATTTCAATAACACTGTTCTATTCATGACCACAGAAAAGATTTCAGACCAACACTTATTTTGAATTGCTGCAGGCTTATAGTGTAAGTTATTTAGGTCATGATATTCTCTCCCCCTTTGCCATTCCCCTTGTGCTTTTGGCCAGTCCAATGCTTTTTCTAGTGTTACCACTTATGTTCTTTTTTTCCTCTTCTAAATCAATATAATTCAAGGAAGAGAACTTCTTCCCATTTCTCATTCTAAGATGTCTTGCTGTCAGGAGTTTATATCCAATATTTATCTTCAGTGCACTTGCCTTAATGTGATCCCATTACTTACAGAGATAATCCAAGCAGTCATCTTCAATTTATTATTATTAGGAATAGGAGAATTTCAGTGATATTAGTAATTCCAGACCAAGTTCAGGACTTGACTATGCTAGAAATTATGCAACCACCCTCATTCCAGTCCCCTAATACTAATGTTACTAAAAAGAGTTTATGTTCATATAAGGAAAAGGATGTTGAACTTTGCTCCTGGAGGGAATAAAAGGGGACAGCAGAGGGAAGAACTGACTGTTAAGGCTGGTGATCAAGGATTGCCTAAGATGATTACTGACAAAAGGGATAACTGAGTAGTCAGTTTTGTGTTCAAATCTGTGGTCTTTAACTGGTTTAGTGTGGTTATTGTTATTATATTTTTTTGGTGGGAAGGGGCAGGGGATTCTTTTGGGTTTGCTTTTTTCCTCTAAATATGACTGCACTGATGGACAAGAAAAGGAAGACAAGCTTGGTTACATTTGCTATTGAAGTAAAAGCAAAATTCAAGGGACTTGTGGATTGGGGTGGGTTATTTGTTTTTGCCATGGGGCTAGTTTAGTTTGTAGCTCTACAGAGTTGCATTTCCAGAGCTGAGTGGATGGGAAATATGGGGACAGGGCAGAGGGAATAAGTAGGTAGGATTTGCTGTACGTCAGTGCAGAAACGACTATCTCTCATGAGCCCCTTCATCAATTTGCACATTCTATATCCCCAGCATGTTAGGTCAAACTGGTACTGATTCAAGTGACAGTGTAGCCCCACAACATTTTTCTGGAAAAGTGTACAGGAGAATGTCACAGTGGCATTGTCTTCTAATCTCAAAGAAAAGGAAGACTGGAGGAGTACATTCAGTTTCCCTTAACTTTGCAGCTTATTTTTCCCTATTCTACAAAGCACTCTACCTGGAAATGTAGAAGATATTCTTAGCTTGGAGGGGAAGAAATCCAAAGGTGTACAGGGCAACATGCAAGAAGTACATTCTTCATGCTGATGGCCTTTGTCTCCTTTCTATCACTATATCCTCACGGACACTGTAAGACTAAGATCACTTTTCCTGATGTGTTTAAGGTTGTGGGGATACGTGTCCTCTTCTTCAACCCAAATGATGAAAACCAAGTGGAAAAGCATAGCAGGGTCCATTCATACTTGTGTTTTTTTTTTTTTTTTTAAGGCTTCTTTTAATTTTTTGTTTGTTTTTAAGTGGTCTGTTTTGCAGCAGTATTGTTCAGAGACCCTTGGTCATCCCCTCCATTTCAGTTTTTAACTTGGTGAAACCGCACAAAGGTAATGTCTCTACTGAGGCTGCAGTGACTTTTGAACAGTCATATGTTACTTGTAGGGACAACAGTGATGAGTGTGTTGAAAAGTGACTTCAAGTATACATTCACACCTGATTCAACAACCACTCTGTTCCTTGAAAAATTTTAACAGGTGTGTAATATTATAATGCAGTGACAACCCCATATTTAAAGTAAGCATTGTACATACAAGTGCTGTATGATGACTTTCAGACAGCCAGACACCTTTTTTTGCTTGTTAATAAGTTGGTTCAAATTACCAGAGCTCTTAACAAAGAAAAAAGGGTGGTTATATTTTTATATCAGAGCATAATTATGGCTACCAGCTAGCTATCTAACTTGTCTTGCTGTCCCTGGTAGTTGACTAAAAGAATGAATTTTATTGTTGGGAATATATTTGATTAAAACTCAAAATACTTGAAAACTCCACTGAAGTGTTCTTGCTCTATGCAGCATTAACAGAGGTGGTGCTGTTTCCAGATTTTTAATGCTGCTTCATTTGAACATTAGTCCATACCGAGTCACTAGATATTCCGATGTGTTTATTTAACCATTACTTTTAATGAAAAGTTGGGAGGAAAGCTTAACCTCTCACGAAGGTTAAGTGCTAAGCGCTGAGCTTTGGTCTTTTTATATACTTTAATCCAATTAATACGTTTAATATGAACTGAGAAGTGAAATAATTCACCTATACAGACTTCACTTGTGATCTCCAGCATAGCAAAAGATGATCATCTTCTGCGATAATGCATTCTGTATTCTGAGGCTTGCCTTGAGGACATATTGATGAGTTTGAAGGGATTTAGGCACCACAATGCCTCTGAAAAGCTTGCCCTTTTGCTGTCTTTCTGACAATCTCATTTAAAATATCATACATGTTAAGGGAAATGAATTGAATAATCTACAAAAAGTACTTTTAATCACTAACATTTCACCACAGGGATCATAAAGAAGAGAACAAAGGCTGAGGTTTGAAAATGGAAAATAATACAAGTCATTGCTTTTCGGGGGTTTATTTTTACCTACATGTCTGAATTTTATCTGTCTGACTACAGGATCGGATCTTTGATTTCCTACATATCAGACTCCAGTTGGAACTTATGGCCAGTGAAGTTTCTTGTGAATTTGAAGTGGAAGAGGCCAGGCCTGGAGAGGGAGGTGGAATTATATTTTTCCATAACATAATTCTAATTACAAATCGAAATACCTAGGGAAAAAAATCCGTGATATGTTTTAGTAAGTTTTCTAGACATTTCTTGAGATCAAATAGTTTGAAACTCTTCACAGGAATAGGAGCTGTACTGGATTACAGCATGTAATCATGTAATCCATCATATTTTAGGGGCTGTGTTTACTTCACTTACACCAATGTCATCATACTACTTATGGCAACTAAATGGCAACTTGAAACTTAAGTCTTTTCCAGGAGGTAAATACAGATCTTGTTCTCATCACACACACTATTGCATTGAAAGTATCGCATCTGCTCCTTTAGGTCATGGTCTTTACATCCCTACAGTGAGAATCATAGTCCTTGAAGAAGTTTAACAAGATTTTAGGTATATTTCACACATATGTCTGAGTATCTCAAGGTCTGTTATTGTGCTTTGCAAGATTAGTTCAATACCAGTCCAAAGAACTGGATGGGTATCAGGATAACCATGGCTGACAATGTAGTTTACCATTTTGTGTGAGGACACTGGACAACTTTCCTAATCCAAGCCTTTCTGTCCCGTGGTATACCTTTTGGGCCCTAAACCACCCAACAAAAAAGACTGAGCATCACTTAGGGAGCTTGACTGACAGGTGGGAATCTTACACGTGCATCACTGGAAGAACCAACTTTCCAGCAACCACCATGACTTTGGAATTCCAGAGAGAATAAAGTCTGAAACAGCTCAAACATCTCCCCCTTTGTCTTGTCTCCTTTCCCATTTGCTCTGCGCACAGGTCCTTCTATTGCTCTAATGGCAGACATCAAGCTGGCTAAACAGGGCAGCCTGGTCTCTAATTCTTTTTCATCTTCAGAAATCATTTGGATACAAACACAGTGCACTCCTTGCTACCGGCCTCCTTGCTATTTGACCTCGGATAAAAGAGTCTGACTGCTTTGCTTTTACCCATCCTGTGTCAGGAAACATCTTTCTAAATACCTTTCTGCTGGTGGTGAGAATACTACATGTGGTGGCACCAGTGTGGAAATCCAAAGTTTGAAAGCTTGTATGGGGTGAGACCTATCTGCTCACTCTACAGTGTCTACCATCACATACATACATCCCTTGCTATGCCCTTCCTGTCCAGTTGCCTTGTTGCAGTGTGCGTAGATGGGGAAAAGGGGAGGGCACTGCAATTCTGTTCAGTATTTGCCATCAGGCAAAATAGGCAACAAACTGTGCCAAATTCTAAGGTATGTCAGGAGGATGCAGGTCACATGCTTTCAAGTCTACCCCATCGCTGGCTCAGTCGGTGTAGGTCCTGCTGGTCTTCCATGTAATCTGTCATTTTTCTAGGTGTCTTGGCATGTTGTGTTTTCCATAAGATAAAAAGTCTGCCTTAGAAATAGTGATTTTTGACAAAGCTTGAGCCCTGAAACCAAGCACACACTTAATAGTCCTTGAGGAATTGGCTCCTACTTTGAAGATCTGTGGTTTTGGTTTTGGTAGGGTTTTTTGTTGTTTGGTTGTTGTTTTTTTTTCTTTTTAACTAATGTAGATGATAAACTCCTCATAACATAGCCAGCTAGCAGCCAAGTCCATGGTTATAGCAATAGCAGAACCACCAGTTATGCCTTATGCTGCCACCTCAAAGTCCCCCTGTTATGCTGACCCTCTAGATACAGCAGCAGTTCCACACTGAGAGTAAGTTCCTCCTCTCTCTGGGAATGGCTGGAAATCCTCTGCTACATCTGCAGGATCTAAACATTTCCGAGCCAGCTCTTTGTAGCATAGCCTGCTGAAAGAATGGCATAGCACTCCTTCCAAACTGCAGCAGTACCGTGATATCGCTGCTCCCTGCAGTGACTGAACAAACTATGAGATGAGGTTGTTCCCCTTAACATGCTGTTATCAGGCCACATCATGCTCCTGAACAAGTGACTGCTGGGCATGCTACTACTTGTGTGAATTGGTACCTGCATGTGGGAGGCCGGTGTCTTGTGGCAGCCTTTCTCGCGCAGAGGTCCAGCTGCTAGTGTAAGACCGGGATCAAGCACTGATTTTAAATGATGCATCCCACAGTAATCGATGTCTCCAATCTGTGTCCATGCCTCAGTCTCCTCTATAGTTTACATTCTCACTTCTCATCCAGTTTTCTATTTCCAGGAGACTCATCATCACTTAGCTCCTGATCATCCCCATATGGTGGGTGAATGCTCTGATACCTCTGAATCAGTCCTGGAGCTGGTTGCTTGACAAGTTAACTCATGGCCCTGTGATCATGAGCTAAGGCAGATGGTGGTCTTTAAATATCTTTGCTGTGAGTCCCTCTAGAAATATCTCTGTGAATGTAAGTTCAAGGATCTCTCTCTTCTTCCTCCTGTGGGGTGATGAAGTCCATCCAGTAAAGACAGATTCTGCATGGGCATCATGAAGTTCTTCCTAAAACATCTCTGGATTTTTTTTTAGCTGAAGGACAGTATTCGCCTTCCTTGGTACTGCTCCAGTTTTGTTTCAATTTCTTTAGATTAGTTCTCATACCAAAATGGATCAAGACCAATACCTGCAAAGATGTGATCCTGACAGTCTTCCTTACTGAGGATGAGGGCACAAGTCTGCTTGTGGGACCAGGTGGCTTGGGGGGCATGGGATACCTTCAGCCTTGCCCCAAGTGTATGTATAATTTCACATGAGTCTGCTCAAATGGCAGGAGGACACCACAGGGTAAAGTCAAATGCAGGATTTGCTTGAAGAATGAAGAAGGGCCAGTGAATTAAAGGAGGTGGTTTCTTGGCCACATTGTGATTTACACAGGCTTTTTTGACTGTACCCAAAATCTTTAATAGAAAACAGAGAATTAGGAGGGAACTGTCTGATCCCTTTTTGCATTCTGGTGTGTGGACTTGTCATTTAAGAGGCTATAATCTTTATCGTACAGCTTTTTTATTTCTTGTCCTCCTGGAGGGTAGAGGGTCCGGAGGAGAAAAGGTTGGCTGGCTGGTTTCTACCACCACTCAGTTGGCTTTGTAATCTGTTACACATAAAATAAGACAGGATCTTTCCCTTGTTATAGAGAAAGCCAGGGGAGGAAAAAAAAGTATTTTCTTTGTTTGAAAACTGTAGCAGATGTCTGTGGCAATAAAAAGGCAATTATAGTCGTATTATCATGAGAATTTCCAGCAGGAAATCTTGACAAACTCGAAGTTTACTTAACTGAGATAAATACAGTAGATAAATAGCAAACTGAATTTAGTTTACTCTTGTACACAGGTGTACTACACATTTCCTCAAGCCATGATTCACAGCCATAACCTTTCCTAATCACAGGCACAGCAAGATATGTCAGGAGTAGGAATGGACTCATATTATAAAATACAGCTATAGATCCAAACTTTCTTCAAAGTTTTGGTATATTTAGAGCTGATAAACAGGCTTGCACTCATTTCTGTATCTCTAAAGGGGAGGAACCAAAGCACCCAATACATTTTTCACCCTAGACATTTTATGCTGCTCTAAGGATGCAAGTTTTTGATTGAAAATATCTATAGGGTGTCCTCCATTGGCATAGAGCCTATGGCAAAGCTAAGAATTGATTTCTTTCCCCATTTACAGCGGCCTGGGAAGTAGCTACTCTCTAAGGCTGCTCTGATTTACACTGGGAGCAAGGTAGACTCTGGCAGCACTTAGAACCTGGGAGGCCCATAGATAGCACGAGTGCAGTAATATAAATAAGGGATAATACTCTGGGAATTTGGAGAGTTCTGCTTTTAGAGTAACGATGTCAAGCAGTACTTCAAGAAAAATTCTCTGTTCAATATTGTTTCCAGGCAGGCAAGCAAAAAACTATGTAAAAGCCAACTGTACTCTGTTTTACTAGTCACTTCAACTAGAAAATCACTAGATTTCTGTCTGATAACGTGCCAAATTCCTCTTACAATTTTAAGTTTGTTGAATTAGTTCTTTTCACCTCAGTGAGACTCCATTTGTACTTCAAAGGTAGCCTTAGCTTGCAAAATCAAGTTTGAAGGAGGCTATGTAGGCTTTCCATTTTCTTTCTAATTGAGCAGCAGCTCAGAAATATTTATGATGTTCACTGGTCGTGCTGCTGTACTTGTGATACAGATTTACCCTCTGAATATATTGACAGCAGAAAAGCCATTGACTTTAGGACCATTGCTGAATTACTGAATTACAGTTTTATTATTATAATAACCACCTACAGTAGAATTATTAAATAAACTGCGGTTGAATATGCAGTCTTCTAGTCTATCTTGTGATATAGATCAAGTGGTATTCAAAAAGTAAAAACTTTTGCTTAAATGAAGCCAGGGGGACATTGGACATTTTATGGTAACTCAGAAGCTGTAGCACTTTAATAAAATACGCAGACCGTTGGAAGACTTGTTTTGTCAACAAATTAATCTGTTTTGAAATGTAGCATGCTGCACCACTTTAGAAGGCTACAAATAAATTGTTACTGTTGTAATAGACCATATTAGAAAGGATGGAACATTAAGACCATCACCCAACATTTCTTTTTGATCTTCAGCATGTGCAAGTGTATCTGCAACTCTGTTCTTTAGATCCTCAGATGCTGCCAAACTGTGTGCAATGATTTTAAACCACCTAAGTATCTGCCCTCTTCTCAAGAGAGTTGTTTGGCTATTGGAAGAAGCATAAATCAGAGCAATCAAAAGGCTATTCTGTCTTTTTGCAACTGCTGTCAGCACCCTGTTCCTGTAGCCAGGGGTTGTTAACTATAAAGGTCTTCCTTCCATATACCACTTTGCCTAGCTGCATGTCCTGTACCACCAACAAGGAAAAATGTCAGAGTAGTGTCTTGATACTACATTAGACTTGCCCTGCATGAGGAGAATCTTCAAACGGGCATTTGAGGCAGCCTTTGCTAACAGAAAATAGGTTTGGAAGCAACCTTGAAGTCTGATCAACAACCTGATCTCTCTGAGACGGGACCAGCTGAATATTGACTGTTGTTTGCCACATCCTGGTGAGAAGGGACAGTATAACCATACTCCTGTGAGACTGAGTCACCCTGTTGAACACCAGCTTTAATACCTAGTTTCATTTCTTCGTTAGATATTGCTCACTTCTCAGACTGTGGCCATCTTTACTTTGCTGTGCACAGCAGATCAAATAAACCTTCACTTCAGGTACTCCATAACAGACAGAATTCAACCATGAAGGGCTGAAATCAAAAACATATATATCAAATTGAGCTGTGAGAGTATTTAATGCATTCAGTCTTGCAGAGCTCTACCCTGGAGTGTTTGTTATAACATTTATGCTTACCATCTCAGGGAAAAGGAGGTTACTTGTGTAACTGCCATATACACAAGGAAATCCAGCTAACCAGAGCAGGACAAGTAATAATGTGTACTGCAATTTTTATTAAAACCCGGTGATAGACTGAAAAATGCATGTTAAACAAGCTCAAACAATGAACATAGTTTAGGAAATTGACATTTATTTATTGATGTTCTGTGTGTAATAAGTAATGTATGATTAACTATTCATAACCACTTATTATCTTAGATCTGCAAAAGCAAACAGCAACAAAACCCAAGCAGAACTTGCAAGTGTTGCTCCCTCTCAACTTGTATATGCTTGCTCACATTTTCTTTTTTTGTTGTAACAGGCTGGGTAAAAAGTGTCAGTCCTGGGACTGGTTGTCAAGGCCCACTTGCATCCGAGGCACATAGAATATAGTTCATGCTTTCAAAAGGCATGAGCAAGAAGTGGGCACTATGCAGAAAAACAGGAAAAGGAAAAAAAAAAAAAAAAAGCTGTGTGGCAAAGGCCACAGTTGTGTTACTGAAGCAGGAAACATATCAAGAAAGATCGAGGTCATTATCAATGTTACAGTGAATAACAGTAAGTTCTGTACCACGCTAAAGAAGATAAACAAAACCCAATCAGAAAAACAAAACCAAACTTAAAGAAAAACACTAATCAAATCATAGAAGCACACACCAAAACACACCTCCACCCAACTTTTCCACGGTACCTACTGCTGTGGTCTAAGAAAGAAAACTTCCCTCCACTTCCCAAACTTCCATCAGTGTAATGTGAGATATGAATAGTACTTTACTAACCAGGCACCTGAGAACCATGATCCCCTGGGGACATCACTGCCCCCTGCAATCCTTCCTGCTGGCTTGGCCTTCAGCAGACAGGATTTTAGTTTTGTCCCCAGCTGCAACACGCATCCACTTACAGGGACTGCTGGTCAGTGTGGTGGCAGCAAAGGAGTGAGAAAATTGTTCCGCTTGGGTACAGCTTTAAGGCCTAAGCAAGTACAACAATTGGCCCAAGTCCTTACCTACAGCTCAGGTAGACATATGGGATTTAAGCTGTTTCTCCCTCCTCTGAATTTCTGAGTCCCAATTTCCCAGCCTAACCCAGAGGAACCTTAAAGCTGCTCCAGAGCAGCTTGATTGCCTGCAAGATGCTGCTGCCATGCAGCCTGCAGAACAGCATGGTTCTGGCGTCCCCGTGCTGTGCTTGGGAAGCAGATGCTGCAGATTCAGCTTTATGAGCTAACCACTGAGGACTGGATTTATGGTATCTGAACTCCATGCAAACATGGCATGGACCAAAATGTGACTCAGAATTTATGTCTGAGTTTACCCAGTGTTAGAACAAAGGAGTCTCTCCTCCCTGCTTTCCCAGCTCTGGAGCCCAGCAGTGCTCAGAAGGTGGGTGCACAGGTGTATTGCCTAAAGATCAAAACATGGCCTTCTATTTTTGCTGGTGTGAGGGAAAACAGAAGGAAAGCCAGGAAAATTGTCAGGGAACAGATTGTAAAAGCATTTTTAATTTTGTTTGCAAGAGAAATAATCGGTACTAGCTAAAACCCTGCAAGTTGTAATTTCTAGTACATTACTGCTAATTAGTAAATGTATTATAGCCTAGTTTGATCTATCAGAGAAGGCATCTCTTAAGGAAAAGATATTTTCTGTGATATAATCAAACAGAGAGGGTGTTGTTGTCAGGGGTTTCTTCCTTCTTTTTGCTGTTGCAGCACAGTGCTCTTACGTCTGTGGCATCTGTTACTAGGTCTTTTCCCTAGCTCTTTCCACTTCCTTCTCCCTTTAAGGAAGTTCTTCTCTGTTCCTCATCTGTTGGTCCTATTACTGTGCAAATAGTACATGCAGAAGCCTATTCTGCTCTATTGGAGTATGCCACTAATGGTATACCAGGGAGAGCAGGAATTTTAAGCCACACTGTAAGTGCTTATTCCCAGTTTCACCATGCAGCACCAGTGATGAAGCTGCCCTCTCTCCCCTTCCATCCCTGTTGAAGCTGTGCCTGGCTGTGTGCTTTCTTCTCATGGTTTGTGGGACTTTGCTGAACCAAGGTGACCAAGCTGGTGTTCATTCTTGTCTCATTCCCATAACAGTTTCCCCCTACAACTGCCTCAATGATGTCACCACCTATCCACGATGTACCTTACCCACATGCCATTCTTACCATACAATCCAGTGCTGATAACACAGTTTCTCTGAGTTTTTCAGGCCTCTGAAATGTGTTACTAAATGGCTGCTAAGGGGGAAAGATGGCTTTGGCATTTTAAAAATTATGTTCTGCTGTTGATCAGGCAGCTGTTTAAGATGTTTCCAGAGGCTCCATTTTTTTGTGCTGCCTTTTGGTGGAGACAAACCCCTATCAATAAGTGGTTTTTAGGCGTTTAAAAGCATGGTTTTCCTTGTTTCTGCCTTAAGTGATTCTATCTGCACTTAAAACTCACAAATACATGCATGTGCCAACGCAAACAGCCTAAGAAAAGCAAAATCCAAGAATAGTACAGAAACTACTCCCTGCATATCTGTTTCACTAGGAGTAAACATTGAGTAACTTTATAATTGTGATTCAAATAATTTTTTTAGTTCAGCTGGATTAGCCACAAATGTGAGGTTACTAAGGGATAAACCTTTTGCAGGTTTGAAACTCAAAATTTGCTTTAAAGTTTTTCCTGTGTAAAATATTAATTTCAAAAAGTATGCAACCTAAAATATCAGAAAAAATAACTTCACATAATAACATCATTCTTACTTAACCCTTATTTTTTTGTTTATATTTTTAGCAGTATTGATTTATCTTCTAAAAGATTTCCTCTGATTTTAGACAGAATTGAAATCAAATCCCTCAGGCTTTAACTGTGAAGCTGGAGAAGCTTATTAGGATTTTTAACATTCCAAGTTGCTTTCTGAACAGATTGCACCAGCTAGTTGATGAAACTTGAGCTAATTACTCTAATGCTGACAAATGCACTAGCACCAAAAAAAAGAGTCACATTAAAAAAAAAATATGCATCTCTTCAAGAGATGCAAAGTACGTTTAGTGGTTTGTGGGTGTGCTAGAGTTATTATTGCAGAGGTTTCTTTAGGAAGAGAAGAAAGAGGGGGGAAAAAACCCAAACCAAACTAATAATTATAAACAAAAAATGTACCATCACTGATCATTTGATGATCAAAAATGCTAATGAAAAATGCTTAGGATTTTAGAAAATTGAAATAAATCAATTTGATAGTTGGTGGGTGAGAAACTGCCTTTATAAAACAGTCTTGCTATGTTAAGGGATACTGAGAATTTCTACAGAGCCTCTCAGTTTGTAGCATCACACTTGGGAGAACTGCATCATGATCACTGAGTGCAGCCACGAGCTCACCAGGGTTCCGCTGTGTGCTGAGTTGGTTGGTACTGCATTGACTTCCCTGGACTTTCATTACCAGAGGTAGGTGAGCTTAGCCTACAAAGTAAGGAGAAGTTACTATCACTGAAAGCCTCTTTGAACTTTGGCAGCACACAAACTATCGTATCTACAGATTTGGTTAAGTCCAATCCTGGAATAATTATATTAAAATCTAGATTTGTAACAAATCTAAAATAGCGATATTTGTAACACCTGAAATAAGGATAAATTAAGTTTTCTACTTGTCAGAACTTTTTGGGTGGGTTTTTTTTTTGTTTGGTTGTTTTTTTAGCTTGTGCTTGACTATGTACATTCACACTCATCAATGTGAAGGAGAAGGAATTAGTAAGGATATCATACTCTGATACACTTACATAAAGTATAAATATGAAAACATGAATATGCATTGGAGCTAATCCAAACACCCTTAACCCTGCCCAGATTTTGCTTGTCAAAGAACCACCAAAAATGCTTAACTAATTGCTGATATTTCAGTTCAGTACTCTTTAAACTTCAATGGAAGCAGTGTGGTTATGACATGAAGGCTTCCTGCCATTTAAACTTACTATGCCTTAGAGAGAAATGTGCCATCTTCTCTTTCTTTCTCTTTTTTTTTTATTATTTACTTAATAGTTTTGATCTTTCAGCCAATTGTCCTTATCCGTCATTACAGTGCATGATCAATCATTTCATTCCTTGTCACCTACAAAATATCAGCAAGAGATAAAAGTCTGATGTTCTGTTGCTTTTCTTGAGGCATTTTTTCCACAAAGTATCTTCCTGTTTGTTAGGAAACAAACAAACAAAACAAAAACCAACCAACCAAACAAAAAGCTTCAGGTTACACTGATTTAATCAACTTTGTGGATTTCATGAGTGCAAGTGGATGAGTTTACTGGAAGCTCATAGTTTTATTTGCTAATTTTGGTGTTTGTTAATTGTTTCTACTTTAAAATGCACCAAAAAAGCCATGTTAGTATGTCACTAACTTCCCTCTGATTTTTTGAGCAATAAACAGAGGCAGAAGTAACCAGTGACACTATACATCTGTGCATAGATACACACAGGTGTACACTTACCCATGAACATGGTCTGTCTCAGGATGGTCCTTCAGCTAGGATAGGACTTTAGATTTCTGGAGGTTCAAATAATCTTCATTGAAACTGACTTATGCAAAGGTAAAATTTTCAGGAACACTTGTGTTGCAGGAGCCTAAATGGCATTTACAAACTCAAAGCATCACTTGACAGAACTTGTCTGCAGCAGAAAGCCAGAACGGTGCAAGGATCATGAGCTAGCAAGATCGCTGTACCACAGTGTGACTCTCTACAGACATTTCAAATTGAGGCCTGTAAACAGTCCAAAGTTCTCAAAAAGGCCTTTCTTGTTTAGGTTGAGTGCTAACATAAAAATGTCTGGCTTTCCCCCCACCCCAGACACAGCATGCAGGCTGCTCCGCAGAAGAGCTCTCGGCCGTGTTCCAGTGAGCAGTATAGAGAAGGCTTATCCATACTGTTCCTGGAGCACAGCACAACATTGCTTGTAATGAGGGTTAAGTGATTTAGGACCAGAAGTGCTTTTGGAAATGTTTCTTGCTTCTCTTGTCTTCATTTTCCTGATTATAAACCAGAGATAATGGCACTTCTTGACTTCCCATGGGGTATTGAGATGAGAACACGAAAGACTGAGAGAGCTCTAGCTACTGCATGGTGACCCAGTAATGGGGGCACTTTGAAGTACCTTTAGGTAAACAACTTCAGCATAAACATCCACTTGCATCCCTAAACTCAAAAATGTCAAGGGTATGTTTAAAAACTTCTCAAATGGTCTATGTGGTGATGTTTTTTTGTGGGGCAGGGAGTTCTTTTCTGTTGTGATTTCAGGGAGGCGGAGTAGTCAAGCAAGTGATATGGAGAGAATGAGAGAACTTGGGGGAATACACATCAGACAGACTAAGAAGGAAGGAGACCAAGCATGTGACAAACTTCAGGCATGTATTATTTGTGTGATTATTTGGCATTCCTTCTTAACTGGAACAAGTTAGTCTCCCCAGTGCCTGTGAACACCAAGATATCATTTATTATCTGAACCTTTAAAGTATTTTGGTTTTATTTGGGATAATTGGAGTTGTTCTATCGACAGTTTTTCTGTGATACTAACACAGAGAATGAAAAGGATAATATAAAGAAAGGTGAAAATACAAACATACTGCTAAGGATTGGGGCTTGTCAGGCATGTTTCGCACGGCACTAGTTGTAATTCTTTAAAATATACATATGTCCCTTTGATGTTGTATTGCAGTAGAAGCCAGACATAATACTAGCAACTTAGTTGCTGTTCACCACTGAAGCCAATGAGCAGTAGAGAAACAGGGGAGCGTGCTTTGAAGTGCTTGGCTTTACATGGGAAAATATACACTTCAATGAGAAGGTACCATGGGCAGGAGGCCACTGTTGAGATGAGCTTTAAAGTCGAAAGAAGGGTAGGAGCCAGAAAGTTCACCTTCAGGTTTGTATCTCAACCTTCCTGAAGCTTGTAGGATATTTATATCCTCAGCCAGTGCAACTGATAGAAAGGAGCAAAGTTTGAAGCTGAGGTCCAAATCAAAACTTCCACAGGTGACGGATCCGTGTTTGCAGTTCTACTCTGGTTTTGATCTCTAATACCTTGCTCTCCAATGGCTTTTCAGCAGTGCAGTTCAAAGGGCTTTCTGAAAATGGAGCAGAGAATTGTATAATTAGCTTTATTTTGCAGAACAGAATCCAAGGCAGAAAGCAATGTCCCAGGGAGGTGGCTTGTGCACGGTCCTCCAGCTCTGTAGTGGGACGCGTGGGTCTGCACCCCTGTTGTTCTGCTCAGAAGGGCAGAGTGTTGCTGCAGTCATGTAACGAGGCTAGTTCTCTTAAGCTGATTTATGTAATTAATACAATTGATATTAAAAAGTCCAATGCATGTTGAACACAGGAAAATTAATGTAATGATTGCACAAAGCTCACTGATCAAAAGATCAAAACCATTTTCAACTTTCCTTAATATTTGATTGTTCCATCTTCAAGAAGGGTCATCTTTCATAGCATTATTCTAGCCTTTTATTAATATTTCTGAACTCAAGTGCCTGATTCTCTGTATTGTGTTGCACTTTCTACTGTTACACCACTGCAGCATGCTACCAAATAAGAAAATCTTTCACAAGATGGGACAACAGGCCTTTTGTGTGGTTGTTGCAGCACGTCCCACCAGTTTGTACACTGGAAGGTCTGAAAAAACTTGATGTTCTTCTGTCTGGGCATGAGGGAGTCCATCTTTTTATAATCTCTGTTTTATTAAAAAAACCTTCTTTCTCACTCTTCCTATCCTCCCTCTCCCAGTCCCCAAGAAACATTAAGACTTCATAGTGTCTGTCAGTAGGGCAGTCTTGCAAACACATGCCTGTTTTCATACAATCCGCGTATTTGTCAACTTGCAGAAAATGTACATGAGTATTTGGGAATCTTATACTTAGTGAAAAATAGAAGCTCCCTCTGGCCTGGTGTTCAGCTCTTGGCAGTGGCCATTAATGACAAAGCACTTACTGATGTGTCCTGAATTTTGTCCTCCCAGCTGATTCAAGTCTTTGGGAGCCTGACTTTGTGCATCTTTGTTTCAATAGCCCCTGACCAATAATGACAAAATATTTAGCAGGATTAGACAATTTAATGTAAGGAGAAGGGGGAAAAAAAAACCTCACTAAACAACCAAACCCCAGTGTCCTGTACCTGTAAGCAGCTGGTTTTGTGAAGAGGGGTGAAAAAAAAACCAAACCACACAACCCACCACCTTTTTTCTTTAAGACAACTTCATTCAATCTCTTTCAACTCAAACTGAGAAATTGTGAACAGTCATTACCTAGTCACTTTGTCTGTGCCTCTCATAATGTTTATCGCCTTCTCCCTGCCACCTCTTCTTTTATGAAGAATCCTACTGAATCACTCCTTGAACAGAAGCTGTGCAACCTTTGCTACTTGTTATTGCCTTCCTGACATCGCTTTTTTGCTAATTCTGTTATATCTTTGTTGAGAGAGGACACCAGAACTGCACAGATGATTTGAGATGTGAATGCACAGTGGATTTATATGGTGCCATGACAGTTTTCTGGCTTGTTCACTGTTCCTCTCCTACTCATTCTTAGCACTGTCTGCTTGTTTGATCACTAGTTAGCTCTGAGGTGGCATATTTACAGAACTAACTAAAATAGCTCCAAGATCCTGTTGCTTTATGGTAATAGCTAGCATGCAGCCACTGTGAGTTGAGGGGATGACTTACTTTTCACTCTGAATTTAATTTTCTATTTTATTATTTTTCCATGTTACTATTAAAAAAAAAATCCTTCAAAAATCTTTAGAACTGAATTTTTGCTTTTCTACCTCTCAATTCAGTACTGTCAGCAACTTGTCTTTGTGATGAACACTCTTTTGTCATCACTATTTACCCCCACCTCCAAATCTCTGATGTACAGGGCAAAGCTGACAAGTTAAACCTACCATGTCAGAGGTGAGCTCCTGCTTTGTCCTCCCTTTACTGTATGTAGCTGAACTTCAAAGTGGCACGGGGAGGGGGGGAAGCAACAAAAAAAAGAACTTAAAAATGCAATTCAGTTGAACTCAATCATAAAAACTCTAAGGAAATAAAATGAGTTTAAGGCACCATTTTTAATAGGAACTTATTGGAAAGAGAAAAGAGTAACATGACTGTAGGGACTTATACCACCATCTCGCTTGTGTTTAATACTCTTGTAATACTATAATGGTCTGAAACAACATATCTGCACAGGACCACAGCTGGTCTTGGGATTTGTTTCTGTCCCCTTAAAGACCTTGTGAACACCTCTGCTTTGTCTAAACTCTCAGTAATATGAGATCTCCAGGAGTAGTGGGGTTTTGGGGTGGGTTATTTTGATGATTGGTTCATTGGTTGGGGTTTGTTTGTCTGTGTGTTTTGTTTTGCTTTTTATTTTTTTTAAGTGACTTCCAAATTACTGTGGTTACCCAAACACCTAACTCTTCATTGGGATTTAATTTTAGTATAAAGCTTATTGATATAGATAAAGCAGAGCTGAGCTTTAGTGGTAAAAGAAAAAGAATGCTCATGCACATCAGTGAATTGGAAGGGGTGGGGAAGCAGCAGTGACAGAAAGATTTGAATGGTGCAGCTGAACTATGCCTGCTTGGCACAGGGGAAGGAGATAAAAATAATTCCTTTCCCTAATTAGCAATAACACAGTTCACTGTTACAAGCAATAAAACTTTAACTCCTTACTGGTAAAGACTGCACTGTTTGGTTTCATTCTGGGTTTTCCTACCTATTACATTAGAATTAGAGCCACTCAATCAGCTTTCACAGCAAATAGCTGGTCCAGCTGTTGGAAGTCATTACAGACTTTCTGGCCTTCACTTACTCCTGTTTTCTTTACTACCACCTATTCCTGCTCACACAGTCTGTGAATAGTCACCGAAGAGTTAATTTACATCTTAGCACAAATGACAGGATGGAAAGTTCTAATGGGAAAATGGGAAGCAATAATGATTTTCTTTTTCTGATCAGTTACTTCTTGTGCTTAGAAAGCAGATGTAAATCTGCAGTTAGGAAGGATTAGTTACTTTCACTTCTCGTAGGTTGTTTTGTTTTCATGCACCAGCCTTCCAGAGAAATGTATTCATGTATATATATCCATTGCAGGGTGGTGTGGTTTTTTTTTTTTTTTTTTTTTTTTTGCTTTGAGGGGGGGGAGTGGGAGTGGGGAATAAAAAACCTAACAGATCTTGTTTGAAAGGGTTTCTTTTGGGACTAATTTACAATTCAACTTGTTAATCTGTTTAAGTAATACACACAGATGGTAGGGGAACTATACAAAGATAATGGATAAACCAGCAAGGGTGTTGTGCTGTTTTTTTAATTTTTTTTTAAAAAAACGAAAAGGCTACTTTAGTATTTGTATCTAATCAATACCAAAGTTATAAGTCAGCTAAGCCTTATGTCCCTAGTGAAATGACTGAGCAAAAGTGTATTTTTATATGGCTCTTTAATGTTAAGTGACAAGGAAAGGCAGCCACTTAAAAGTATTTGACATTCATAAGCATCCAAAAGACTTTCTGTCATCTTCTATTTATTCATTCACTAGACTAGAAAAAGCTCTGGTGCTTTGTTTTTTTCCTTTCTTTCAGGGCAGCAGTCAATGCATGTGTCAAACCTCAGCTCTTCTCATCTGTGCTTCATGGTGTCCATATCCCTTGCTTCCCTTTCTCTTTACTGTCACCAAACAGCTTTTGTGTGCCCATTAACAGCAAGGACTGCCACATTTGGAATTTCCAGCTCCCAGTCTGAAAGGATTAAAGGGACACTGAGTGTGCTCCTGCCTCTCCTGAAGTCAGCAGTAGAGCCCCTTTCAGCAGAAGCAGAATCAGACTGAGTGCCAATTGAAAACGGTCTGGGAAAAGTACCCAGCTTGATTTTCAAGTATCTTATTTTACACATTAGCTTTAAGAGTATTTTGGGTGCTTTTCTGACATAATACAGAAAGCTTTTAACTCGGAAACTATCAACAGTGTCCTTTGACACCTTAAATTTTAGCTGGTATCCGCTTGCTTGTGTGTTCAGCTTTGTGTGTAAAATGTATTCAGATTGCCTGTAACATTCAAAGTGAGGTATAGGAATGGGTGGTTTTGAAAATAAAGGAAACAGTCCTTTTTCTCAAAAATGTTTCATACAGTCAGTTATTATGTTAAATTGAGTCTGTCCAAGAGTATTTAGGCAAGTAAACTACTAAGCTAATTCTGTTGGAAGAATGTGAAGATTTTGCCATAAGGATATAAAAAGATGTTGTTTTGAAATGGAGAGGTTAAAAAAAAAATAGTTTGCTGAGAAAACAATAGAAAACTTTCTGAAGCCTCTAAATAGTGTAATTGGCACATTAAGCAAAAAAAACCCCAACCCTTGTACTGTACACCCCCCCCCCCCCTACTAAATAGGCTCCTGCAATTCAGTGTGTTTTGACCCTTTTTAGGTTGATCTTCTGAATTAAGCTCTTGAGTTTCTGTCTGTCTGTCTGCCCCTGTTCAGAACTATTGAGTACATTGTCTAATTTTAACCATGTTGCAGAGAGGAATATTTTTAAGGGCACTTTTTTGTCCCTAAAAGTTTCAAAAAAGTAGACAGAGTCCCTCTCATGGAAAGACTGTAGTGGGAGCTTCAGTTTTATTAGCCCTTAGAGAATTAATACCTGAAAGTGTTGGAGGAATGAGTCAACCACAAGAAAAAGATTAAACTTCCCTTTGTGCCTCACTAGATGAAAGAACCCAAACACAGTACATGAAACTACATGAAATGGAGCTACACAAGGTATCTGCCCCATGCTGCTGCTCTTGTGAGGGGTATTTTCAGATTTGGTAATTCTTTTTAAAAAAAATTAAGGGGATAAATATTTGAGAAGTTCACTAGCTGGCACTGGAGAAAGGGAGGCCAAATGTCTTCTGTTCTCTAGTGTGGATTTTTTTTTTTTTCCTTTTCTGTTAGAAGGGGAGAAATGTGAAGTTCTGTGGGATTCCTTACTCAGTGTCTGTGGAAAACTGTGGCTGTCCCACTTTTCTTGCTGTCTCCTTCTACAGGCTGTTGTGAGAGAAATTTCCTTTTTCTTTGGAAAAGAAAGCACAGCCAGGGCTATTAAACTGCGGGATTGCACAAGCAGACAAATACAGATGACACTGATCAAGGATGCAGGGAACAGGGATATTCAAGTAATCCATGTGTATCTCTTATTGTACTAACAGTTGCAGGGTCTCAGGAATCACTGTGCAATAAAGCATCTAAGTACCTTGCTCCTGAGGTGGACAGGAGCTAATGCTTTCGGAGAAAGAAAAGGAAAACCAATAGATGTTCATCCGGCTCATGCAACAGAAGTGGGGAAAATTCCTAAGTATAATGATGCTTTCTTTTCAATGACTCACGGTAGTGTTTCAACCGTAAGGTCAACATTACAAGCAACATACTAACAGCCAGACTCACACTTTCTTACAAACCTCTGCATCTCAGTGTTTATAGTGCATGTGACACCCCCATTTGTAAACACACAAAGCATAATTTAGCAACAGCAGGTTAGTTAAGACCCACATAAAAAAATTGTCTGAGCAGATGTTTCCTTACGTAGCAAGCGCTGTGCATGCTTGCAGTTAAATTTTGCCTTGTATATTTAATTTCAGCCTCAGCCTAAACATACTGCTTTGGACTTGGGAAAAGCAGGAGCTCAACAATGGAAGTGCTACTGATGACACTGCTGCAGTTGCAAATGATGCCATTTTAATACTTAGCCGATATTCAGGAGCTTTCAGTCTTGGGTTGAAGAGATCTGATTGAAAATCAGATACAGGCATATATGGAGAATTCTAGGTTCCCCAGTTGCCTTGAAGTTAAGTGGAGTGGGCACTTGATTATTATGAAGGCTAGAATTGGATTGAAGAATCATACTTAAAAGTGTAATAGAGCTCAGAAAGTGTCAGACCTTGGAAGTACCTAGCCCTTGATTGTAGCAGCTGGAAGTGATTTAACAAGTACTTGAGGTGACAGAATCAAATGCTTTATGTGATGAATGGGCTGTTTCAATATAGCAAATGATTTTGCTCTTTAAAAATCAGAATTAAACAGTTTGTTTTTTGTAAGGAGTGAGATCACGGAGCAATGAAGTATATGTGTGCACGTGCCAAGAGATACAGCATTTCATGTTAATCTAGTCTTTATAATAATGACATGTTCGATTATTGCTGAATTAACTGCTATGCATTGGTCCTTCTCCTGGGGGGTGGGGGGAAAGAGTGAGCGTGTATTTTATGCATGATGGTATCCTAAGAAGCTGAAATAGCATGACCTAAGTAAAACCAGCTCTTTTCCGTAGTGACTTGTAAGATGAAAAATATATTTGCTAAATGTTATCAGTCAAATTCAAGAGGCAAATAACTTCAAATATCTGTCACACAACAACATTTGGCAATTGAGTGTCTGAATGAATATATTCAGAATTGAATGCAGAGCTGGGAGAGAGGCATGCAAGGGGGGGGTTATCCAGGTAGTGACCTGTCTTGGATTCAGTCATATGGCTTGCTTAACCCTGACGCACCTATAATTCAGGCATCCTGTCTTAGAAGTTCCACTCCACTTGAAACTCCCAAAACATGGCAGGAAGATTTGTTCTTCCATTTACTGTGGCCAAGACATCAGTCCTTATTTTCTCTACTACAGAAAAAGAAAATCCCACACAACTAAACCTTCCTTAAAAATTAAGTCAAACTTGAACCTGATCCTATAGCTGTTCATTTAGCTTAGCTGTAAGGAAGAACATCTTCACTGTGAGGGTGGTGAGGCACTGGAACAGCTTGCCCAGAGAGGTTGAAGATGCCCCATCCCTGGAAGTGTTCAAGGCCAGGCTGGATGGGGCTTTGAATAACCTGGTCTGGTGGAAGCTGTCCCTGCCCATGGCAGGGAAGTTGGAACCAGATGATCTTTAAGTTCCCTTCCAACCCAAACCATTCTATGATTCTACAACAACATTAAGCTCTCTTGGATTTTTGTATAGGAAAGGAAAAGTACAGAGAAGAAATTTAATATTTTGTTTTGGTCTTTGTACTAATCAGAATTACTTGGGCTGATACCAGTCTGCTGGTCTGAGGTTCAGTCTTGTATGTGTTGAGTAATGGACACAGCCAGTCCCAAGCGACAAATGGAAGAGAAATTGCATTTTTAGGATCAATGCTTTAACATAACAACTCCAGGAACACCTTTGGATGTCAGGGATGACTTTGTACTGAAATGGGAACACCACATGCATGATTTGCTCACTGACCCTTATAACTTGTGATCTGATGTGGGATCTAAAATGTTTGCAGAAGGCTGGAGGTTCTTGTAGGGCACATGGTTCTTGTAGGGACAGGATTGGTTTAGGGATAACCATTTGACAGTAAATGACCTCCGTGTCTCCTTTTGCTTCCCCTAGTCAGCAAAGAGACAGATGCTGGTGTTTGAGCAGACTCTGAGCTCCAGCATTTGAGTGGATCTAGCCTGGGCTCACAAATGCTTGATGTTGTCTCTCTCGCTTGCATCCTTTGGGTTGCGTATTACCTGTTGACCTGAGCATCCCTGGGCAGAGACAGCAAAGCTCTGCAGATTCAAGATTTTCAGTCAGTACTGAAATGCCTCTGATTGACATTCCCCAAATCAAGCATACAAAGAAACAACATTCTTCTTTAAATTGTGCAATACCTCTTGATCCATGGTCTGCCCTGCTCAGAACTCTCCAGTGCTTTCTTCTTTTGTACATGAGACAGCACCGTATCTGTGCACAGATAGGGAAAAGTCTGGCACATCAGGTCGTTTGGTAGGGCAAGCCCTTCAGTCCTACACTGGAGCAACTCTCCACACAGTACCTTCCTCTTTCACCAGCACCACTGTTTCTCTTTTGTTATTTGGTTTTGCATCCCAAATGTACCTGATATGTGAGGAAATGCATACATTTACAAACAAAAAGTTGATACAGTTCCCAAAACTGGAGATTCAAATACAGCAGAGTATCTCCTAAGCAGTGAGATATCCTAGAATAATCAAGGATAGAAGGAATTTCACCATCTCCAACTTCTACCTCAGGGGACAGTGAACTTCAGATAAGTAGAGGTGAAAGTTAGATTTGGGTATACAAAAAATTTGGGCCACAGTGATGCTAGAAAACTGTTTAGTTTAAGGTAACGAAATGCCATTAGTGGTGGCATATTCATAGGTGCTACCTTTCAGTATCTGAAAAACACATGTTGTTGCACTTCCCCCAGAACTAAAAAACAGGTTTGAAATGAACAGTTTTTTCTTCAGAGATATTTGCATAATTACACAGAGTGTGAGTGTTAATGAAGAGCTAGTAATAAAACTGGATGAATTAGCATGACTGAGTGACTTAACGCAATCCTGTTGATCATAGAGTTAGGGGTGGCTTGCATTTTGCCAGACTTTTTTTTTTTTTGTAATCTTTTGCAATTGCACATTTGAATTTGAACTTTCATTAATTATAGCTTTATTTCATGAACATGGAACTTCATTGACTTAAGTGTTTACATCAGTAGAACACCTATTCTAAAATATGTGCACCTGACAAAATTATTAATGAACACCTCCCCACCACCCCCAACATAAGTACCTTTTGGAGTCACTCCAGTTAAGGAAAGCTACATTTTCCTTTTTTTAATACTTATTACACCTTTTAATATTTTTTTTACTTGCAGGCTACATTCTTTTTTCTTTCAAAGTAAGAAATAGCAAAACATATAATCTCAGGAAGACAAAAAGAGCTGTAGAAGCAGGATACTCCTTCAATAACAACAATATCCCTCTTCCATCTCCTCGTCTCCCGATGCTGCTTGTTACTGGTCTGCCGCAGCGTTGGTTACCTCACTTTTGTTACAGTCAGGTAGGTAAGGCATGCAAGGACATGTAAGAACAGCTGAGAAAGATGAATTGTAGCTAAGCCAAATCACTTTGTATTGAAAAGGAGCCGCTTGTGGGTTTTGTGTTTCTGACTCTATTAGGGTGGTAATCACTGGAAGGTGTTAAGTGCCAGATTTAGGGAGAATTAATGTCTTAAGATATCTCAACAGGAATATAGCTGCCAAATCAATTGGGTACCTATGGTTTTGCCTCTTAGGTACACTTAAAACTGATTGTTTTCAGCAAAACTTGATCATGGAGTCCATAATGTCACCAAAAGTTAATATTGTGTCCCTTTACCTGCTTAAACATGACTGAAAATATCACAAAGCACCAGCATAATTAGATAATGCAATAACTTAGATTCCACCACCACCACCTTTGCTCACTCTCAAAAAACCTACCTTTAAGCTAATAATGGCAACTGAGAAAGGGAAAAAGAAATTTTTTTTTTTTTTTTAATGATTGAAATTGCTGCTATCATGATCATTTTGGCAGAGAAATGCTGGAATTTTCAATATCAAGTTTGTGTGAGGACGTCTGTGCTGAGGAACTTTGCATGTGTTATTTCAGTCAGAAATTAGGGGTTTTGGTACATTCTTCTCACTCTATATTTCTGAGATTCCTCATATTATCCCATTTACAGGACTGGAATACTGAGATCATCAGTCCCTGAAGCCAACTGCTAAAAATTCAAGCACAAAGGAAATGCTGAAACTTAACAGGGAAAGCATCCCTTCCCTGTTCCCATTCTGTCTACAAAGATGGAACAGTATTAATAATAGTAAATATTAATAATAGTAAATGTGTATATATATAATTATTTAGTAGAACAAAAGACAGATTTTGGTAAACAATGTAATTTAGTACAGGATTTTATTTAAAAAATTGGAACATAAGCTTATAGCTATTGGGTGATTTGAAGCTAAAATCTTCATATGTGTATAGGAAGAAAACTGGAATTGCACTCTGGAGTTTAACAGCCAAAAATATGTATATTATAGTGCATACAGCCTGTGAGATTAATATTGTCAGAAAGTCACATGCAAGGGTGAAGCCAGTTTGAAGTGAAGTTGAAATAAAGTTGGCAGACCATACATTTTTTTGACAGCAAAATAAATAAAACATTTTGTATGGTTAACGCACTGTAGAATAGCCAAGTCCATACTGAATACCAGGAATTAGGAGATTCCCTTCTGCCTAGTCAAGTGTATCTGAGCACTCATAAAGTGTTATTTGTAGAAACAGATGAGCCAAGCTGGTTTAGGAATACTGTGGTCTCTAAGAAAATATGTGAAGGGCATCTCAGTTCGAAGCAGGGCATTGTCATTTAGAGCTCTGCTAATCAACATCACAGGCAGAATTCTGCCCCAAAGCATCCAGAGTGCTCTCTATATTAAAAACCAGGACTTCCCCGGTATTTTCTTCCAGGGTTCCAAGCCAAACTTTGTGTCTTTTCTCATTTGTTTTATATTATGTAAATCGATTACCATAATATTGCAGTTCTTGAAGATGCTTGTGTCAAACACAAATATGGAAAGAACACAGGAGAGAGAGAAAGAGAGAGAGAGAATGGTGTTTAAGTTTAGGAATTTATCCAGGGAGCATAGGTATCTTTTAATAATGGAATAACTAGGAGTTACTTCCTTCTCCCTGTGAATCTGTGCCTATCATGAGCTTATAACTTATTTCTACAAACTAATTTTGATTGTTAACATGTAAATGTATGCTCATAGATTTTTCAACTGTTACTTTTATTGCAGATTATTATTCACCTCAGTATTTTTATTCCCAGCTCAGTCTTTTTCCTACCCTTTCATTTTGTCATCTAACTAGTGATACTTTGACTTGTATCATTAAATGTATATAATAAATGGTAAGAGGTCATGGCAAAAAAATTTAAAAAATCTTAAAATTGTCCTCTCTTGAAATGATTTGCCCAGCAAAACTTGAAGGGCACTAAGCAAAGACAGAATGGCATTTCTACGGGTACTCCTACCTGTTGAGGACCAGGAATTTTGCCTCTTATATTCTTGGCCTGACCTTGATCCCTTCCAAGATGGAGACTTGCACTGCAATCTTACAAACACCGTGCTAGCCAAAGAAAGCTTATAGAAACAGGTGGTGAATTTTTACAATGCTGTTTGCCTGAGACCAGGTCAGCTGGTAAACATTGTTGATCTATCTGGGACTAAACAACAAGAAAAAGAAAGCTTTTGGTATGGGAATAGGATAGGACAAAATTAGAAACAATTGAAACTGCTAAATTTTAGAGGGCAGACCAGGCCTTAAGTGATGAACAGATTTGGCAGCTCGGTTCATATATGAATTTCTTCACAGTTTCATGAAATTCAGGCTGAGAGTTTTAGTTCAGGCACATCTATGGAGAACTCCATCTGAAAGCAATACTTTGCAGGACCCTCTAACTTCTTCTGTGCATGGAAAAACTCCTCTGCTACTTAGAGCTTCTGCCTAAAAGCATTTCAATCTCCTAACCTTTGAATCTAGTCTTTCCAGTTGTCTTCAATAGGCCAAATTATAGCCCTGCAGCTTATGGCTTGTAGGGATGCTATATACCAGTCAGTTGTCTCCTGCAGTTACGTGTATCTAGTGAAGGAGTGGCATGGAGGGAAACATTGGTACTTTAAAACACAGTGCCCCCAGGAATACTTGGAGAGATGGGTTAAGAGCAGCTCTGGTTATCTGTGCAAAAATGATGTGCTATTTTCTCTCATGCTTGCTGCTTTGATCTTGCTTATCAGTCTGCGAATGAAGCACATGCAGCTAAGCTCCTCCAGTGCTCTCCTTTCCTATTGTGTTTCCTGGTATTTGCCTTAAACTAGTTGCCTATTGCTGAATAGGAAATTACCTGTTTCTAGTTAATTTATACAGGGACTGCCATGTTTTATGGCATCTTGACTTCTGCTTTTCCATTTGTGAATTCAGCAGCCGTCATATTTGTTTTTTTCCCTTTTAACAAACTCAACATTGATCTTGCAGATCATGCACACTGCACTTTCAGACAAGATAGATAATGACTTGAACTGCAGCAAATGGGACTATATGACATCACACTTTTGTGAGCAGACAAATCTGTAATCTTATTTAGTTTGACAGGTATAAAGGGCATTTCAAGAACTGATTATATCTGCTGTGATTTTAAGAAGGTCTGGGATATGACTGGAAAATCTTCACCCAACCTACTCCCCAAGGAGCAAACTCTTCAAAAGAATAATATAATACCCCTTATTTGGGGCATTAAAATACACACTTACCACTTTTTTTTTTTCCCCCCATGTTGTGGATAATACATAATGTTACTGTTGTGAAGACTCCAAAGGTGAAAGTGAGGTGCTAGAGCTGCATCTCCATCAAATCTGGGGAGCTGGGTCTGCAACCAAGATTTGCAGATCAATGTGAAAGAAAAAGACGAACATGAAAAACATCTGAACTCTTTAATTAAAATGTGGATCTATGCTGATTTTGCAGATCCATCTCTTATTGTGAAAGCCCCATCGCCAGCTGGCAATGAGACTCATAAGCATTTTCTAAATTTTCCATTAATAGTCCTTCTAAAACCAGCTATGACAGATTTGCAGTGCAGCATCTGTCAAGGTCAATATGTGTAACAGCACCTACCTGCAGGATCTCACCTTTGCGAGTGGGACGCACAGATCTCAACTGGATCCTGAATCTCGCAGACGAAGCTTTTTGGTAGCACCTGGATCACCGTGGCTGCCCTGCTGCACTGGGGGGAAAGGCTGGTGAGAGGAAATGCTCTAATCCAAGCTCATTTTCCTGAAACTTGAATACATCTCCAAAACCGAGAGTTAGTTGTTGTGAGGCTGGGTTTCACAGAGATGCTTCTGTGCTTAGATGTCAAAATAGCCTCTTCACGTGTGGATGGCACATTCAGATTTTTTCTTTGGCGTAGGTGCCCATCATTTACATAGGGGACTCATCCTTAGATAACTTGCACAGGCAGTAGAGTTTTGTTGCAGGGAGGGCCAGGACTGCTGCTGTTGCTCTCATCCTACAAAGAGCCCTGATTATCTAGCCACAGGCACCTCTGCTCCTTTCCAGACCTGTACCTTTGGGAAGGAGGACAAAGCAAAGTCAAGCAAGTAGAGAGAATGGTCCTTGGCTGAAGAATGAGGAACTCCTAAGGACTGTCCTGGGACATTCAGGAATTTTACAGTGCAGGTAGGATTCGAAGCTGATGCTAGCCTTGCTCCTTAATCCTGTTGCTGAGTACCCACCCAAGTACTTTTCTTTTTGCCCAGCCCAAAGATGCTAGGACATGGTCCTCTGTTGGAAAATGAAAAAGTTTCATTTTTTGCTCTATCTGCATCACAACACAGTTTTTTGAAGAGTAATACTGAGATAGTCTCTCAATGAGTTAAGTGTGGCTTGCAAGTTTCACCTTAGCCTTGTGAGGCTTTTGTCATGGGAAGGTAATTTACCCTGCAAGTTTTCTCTGACACCAAAGAGTATTTCTGCATAGACCAAAGAAAATGCATTAAAAAAAATTTTTAGTAACTCATAAGCCATTAGAAAGTATGATCTGTCATACTGAAAAATTTCGAGATGTGCCTCTATGGTTGAAATGACAATCCTTTCATCTCTGGTTTCTAGTCTAATCTTTACAAAGGCAATTCTATTGTAAATATTTTTATTAATTCCTCCTTCCTGGCTTTTGATATTAACCATATGCCCAGCTGTGCTCTCACTAAGATGAATGTTTTACTGATTACCTCAGTGAAGACAGAGCTGTGTGGGGTTATATCTTCCTGTTATACCCTGATGGACCACGATGATTTTGCTGATTGTCATAGTATGAATTTTAAGTCTGTGTGGTGTGAACTGATAAACTTCCTATAGAAGTGATGCTTCTTGCCCCTATAAAACACCCTGAGGTATTCAGGCAGGTTGAAACTAGGCTTGGTTTCACAGCGTTCTGGGGTTTGCCCTATAGGGCTCTTCCCTCTATTTGTCCTTTTGATTAGTTTAGTAAGGAGGTTCGCTGGGTGGGTCAGGCCCATATCCTTAAACATAATTGCATTGAAGTGCACCGCCACTTAGCAGTCACTCCTCATCTGAACAGCCTGGAAGCAAAGCAAAAGCAGAGCAAGTGTCATCGCTCTGCTGCAAAAGAACAGTCAATGCTGCCAGAGTCCTGGCGCAACATGTCTTCGACAGAAGGGTGCGATTTGGTTGCTGACAGAAACAATCTTGACAAGTAAGCTCTTAAGTCTGCCTGTATGGCAGGGATTGAAATATCAGTCCTTGAAGAGCTGGACATGTATTTTATTGGCCCAGTGCTCATGGTTACATGCTAGAATTGCTTTTAACTTGGGGGGGGTCATGGTTACATGCTAGAATTGCTTTTAACTTGGGGGGGGGGGGGGGGGGGGAGAGAAGGGGCAAAAAAAAAAAAAAAAAAAGGAAAAAAACCCAAAACCAAAATCACGACAAAACACCATGAAGAATATGTATGAAGTCTTCAAAAAAAAAAAAAATTGTTACTGAAAGATATTCCCTGCAACTTCACTGTTATCTTCATTAGTTTGTAAGCTTTGAACGAGGGGCACTTGAATGCAAAATCATACAGCACTTAACTATATAGTTTGAAACATTCTCAATCACTTTGTAATTGTAAAATGACAAACAAAAGAGATTGAAAGTGGAAAATCCTGTTTCACTACAGCCAGTTTCTTTAGTGACTGTGTTGAATTTGGATATGAGAAAGACACTTTAATATATCTTAAAAATAAGAATCTTTTTCTGTACTTTAAGATAACAATTCGCAATTAAGGAGAGAAAAAAATTAGACAACATTACCTGTTTTTCCAAAAGGAAGTTTATAAAATGGATACTAAAAATCGAACCCATAGAATAGTCTTAAATATTTGTAGTGTCCCTTCATGTGGGGAAAATAACCAAATAACCTATTGTGTTAATACTAACAATGAATAATCATGTTACTATCCATATTAATTCATGCTCTCCTTGACCTTATTCTGGCAAAAGCCTCTTGATTCCAGTAAGATTTTTTATTTGGAAACCAATTTAAGCA
The DNA here is from genome assembly GCF_017639655.2 of Falco naumanni. NCBI lineage: Eukaryota > Metazoa > Chordata > Aves > Falconiformes > Falconidae > Falco > Falco naumanni. The sequence goes on along the minus strand of NC_054058.1, from coordinate 21,101,757 downwards.
CAGTCTGAATTATTTTACTGATAGTCTTAGGTATCATAGACGGGCAGAAAAAGAAAGAAAAACATTGCCTTACCCCTGGGTATGAATGAAACTCTATAGTGTTTCCTAGCATTCATGTGCATTATGTGAACCTCATTTCAGACAGTGAAATAAAGGCACACATTAGTCAACCAGACAATACAAAGTCTTTAAAACTTTGTCCTCAAATACTACAGTAAGCTTCGTAAATAATTTTTAAATTTCTTTTTAAATTAGCAAAGGTCTGAATAATTTATCTTCTTTGTTCCTTCATGGGTTTTATAACTATTATTATTATCAAGGCCAGGCTGGATGGGGCTTCTAGCAGCCTGATCTAGTGGAAGGTGTCCCTGCCCATTGCAGGGGGTTTGGAATTAGATGATCTTTGAGTTCCCTTCTAAAGCAAACCATTCTACGATTATTTTTAAGCATACCTGATGTCCCACATAAAATTTCAAATAAAAAAAATCTGATGGATACCCATGGTTTTCATAACTGAAGTTCATGGACAATGACTCAGTCCTGATCAGGAACCAAAACATTAGCCTCTGTGGGGGAGAGTTTATTGTACTAACTCATCATTTATGTTGGAACAGGCTAGTCCTTGCGCTGCACAAGCATGCAATCAATGGGCTTAGCTTCCAAAACAAGCTTCTGAACCCTGTTCTAGTTTTTGTTCTTTGGGTTTTTTTTCTTAAAAGAAACCCAAACCCAAAAATTACAGTGAAGATGTGCATGCCTTAGGCCATCTCTCTGCCCAGCCTATTTTACCCCTTAACAAAATTACTTTGGTTTTTCAAAGTATTTCTGGAAGGGACTGAACTTCTACCAAAGAATGTTAAATTCCCTCACAGCCTGTCAAATGACACACTGTGACAACAGTACTTTTTGCTTCTGTGCCTCTTCTTTCCAAGTGTTAATGAAATACTCCCCATGAGAAAGTCTCAGCTAACAGGCTTACAATGAAAGGATTTTAACATAAGTCTGTAGTCAAGCATGAATTTTTTTTTAATTATACATTTTGATCTAAAATAAGACAAACAGCTGTCCTACTTGCCTTATTTTCCCCATCACTTCCTTGGTTCAGAAAAAGTGAATTAATTGCTTTTCAGATTTACAAGTTATTTTGCAAGTCAACAGTCCCAACAACTTCCTAATTCTATATAAAACTGGTTGTTTCTGGTTCTAAGGGAGGGATTAATACAGTAAGAATGTGTGGATCTGTAATATAATGGATCTAAACTCATTTTCCTCTGAAGCCCTTGATGCAAAACCATGACTTTTGATTTGCGTTCTCTGAATTACATGAGCCCCTTGCGATAATTCTTCATCTTTAAGCAGAATGTCAGAGACCAACACATATGCATAATTTTGCACCATGCACAGTATTATGGCAATCATGGCTACACTTGTCCAAACCTTCACGGGCACTGGGCCACAAAAGGGAAGATTATAAAAACAAATAAAGATGAGTAAACGTGACAGAATGCCAGGGAAAGGCAGGAACTAATAGACCTGAGTCAAACTCTGTAACAGTTTAGAGTCTGATACTCCTTACTTGGTTGTAAAGTGAGGAGAACAAAAGTTCTGGATTTCGGCGAGGGTGGAGGACAGTGAAAGTTACTTCAGAGAATGCTTTCCAACTTACCTTCTGCAGAAATCTATTAAAGTCTCTTTGGAGCACCTGTCTGTTGTGAAAATAATTCATTTTGTCATGCCCAGTAACACACTTGTAGTCATTTTATGAAAGCTTGTGTAGCAGTTTCACCTCTAGCTTTACCCTCTGTTATACTACATCACAAACTCATTTAAATAGTGATATTAATGTTTTTAGAGATCACTACAAATGGTTGGCAGCATCGTTGCAGTTAATGTCTCATGGGAGCTATACAAGGGAATTTTATCAGCTTGAGGCTGAGGTATTTGATGAAGTAATAACAAACTAGCTTTGAATTGTCTTTCATTACCCTTTATCTCTCCTAGAGAGAATATAATCTTATTCAAATTATAATGGCCTCTGTTATCAATGTGGTTTACTATTTATTTACCTGCACATGGACATGCAAATGTACATGCATTCTCCTCTTTTTACCGCACCTGTAATGAAATTCCTTCACTATCAGAATCATGCATGATCACAAATTACAAACTAGTTACTAGGAAGTGTAATTTCCTTAGCATTAAAGCATTAAAAATAAAATTAAAATCCAACTTTTTTTTAGGAAAAATAAAAGTACCTTGATAAGGAGTAAAATCCAATCATTAGACTTTAAATATACCTTCATTTATCTTTAAGACAAACATGATATTCTACCTCAGAAACAGATAGGCTGCCTCAGGTCTGGGCAGAGAAGGAGGCAGGAAGAAATGTGTAAGTAGTGATACAGGGGGAGGGAAGCCCTGGGACTGGAGCAAAGAAAGAGATCTGAATGACAGAGCTTTGGCTCTCCCTGGCCAAATCACCTAAACTTCTCTGAGGCCAGGCTTGTATCAGCCACACAGGTAGGAATGCAAGACATGCACAACAAGGTTCTAGGTTTTTTGTTAAGAACTTAGTGTTTGTTGAACACTCAGTAGAGAAAAGGAATATATAAGTGCAAAGTTAGGGCATAACTGTGAAGACAGGTGCAGGGAAAAAATTATTTTTATTTTTTAACTGACTAGGAAACAAAAGAACTGGCTATATGCAGGTATACATCTGCTCTGTTTAGCTTCAGTATATACTAAAAAAAAAAACCCCAAAGCCTACAAGCTTGCTCCACTAACATCTGCAAATGAGACAGAAGATACCAAAATATTTTGTTACTCCTTCTTTTAAAATTCTACTATGGTTAAAACAGGGAGGTGGACTGTTGGGATTGCCTTTTTCTCTATTATCAGTTTGTCCGATTTGTGTGCCTAGTCAGGGTCTTTCCCCCCTTTTTGTTAGTGTTGCAGGATCTAAATTCTTCCCTTCCAGGCTCAGGCCCCACAACAGCCTGGAAACTGGCTTTTTGGGCTGATCTTGACTGACTCACTAGATTTTTCTCTGCCAGTTTGCCATAAGGCCATTGATTCTGATCGATTTCCAGTCAGTGTTTACTCACTGTCACTTTAATTAAAACCAGGCAAGGGGAAGTGATTATTTAAGCCTGCCTTATCAGACCTGCACTCAGAGTGAGGACAAACACTCTGCTGCAAACAACAGATATTTTTTTTTTTACCATATAGTCTTCAGGCTTATGTCACAGGCAAGTGTTAAATATGATTTCTAATCATTCTTTTCAACAGAACTAGATAGAAACCAGGCATGTAACTATAAACAATACCCAATAATATTTATAGCAGTATCTATATTAAGCTTTCTTTGTAACATGAATAATTTGTTGTTGCAATGTATCTGAAACAACCAGATGTACATTAATACCTCATAGACAATAGGGATATTAAATCCTGAACAGATAAAAGGCTTACAGAGCAAAGTGGAACCAGAATTTAAGAACAATACACATATATTTAAGTAGATTTAAAATACAAAATGCAGTTCAAATTTTGCTGAATGACAGAGAAGCAAAGATGGTCAGTGGAAAGTATAGAAATATCAAATGTGTAAAAGCTGATAAAGCCAAATTTTTGCTTAACATCCAAACTGGAAATAATGTGGAATTGAGAGGCAGAATGTGTAAATTTTAACTATCTTTTTATTTTTGTAAAAAAAGATTTCTTAATGAATAACAAAATAGTTCTTTAAAATGGAAACTAAGGTGAAGCTGGCTGCCAGACTACCTTAGAGGGTAATTCCTTTCAGCTATGAAAGTAGATCAAATTATTCAAAATAGTGTTTGCCAGATCAGTAGGTCAAATATGACCAGGGATGCCTAGGTTAAGGGCTGAGGAAAAGAAGAAAGGAATGGTGATTTCTGACAGCCAACAAAACAAGCACACTCAAAGTCCATGAGATATTCCATGCAGCTCTTGATAATCTGTCCATTCTCCCCACCGATTTAGTGGAAGGATATTGTCGTGGCAAGGACAGATACTGGCTGGTGGTGCTTTCTGTAGAGGGCGCAGATTCTAGAGGATGAGAACTTCCTCCAGAATGCCAGAGATGCTGGAGCTTTGGAATAGATGCCAATACAGAAAGGGATTTGGACCTGCGGGGATTAGAATTTTTGGAACATGATTAAACCCAGGCCTTCAATAGTGCAAAATAGCTCAAAGTTCTTCCTTTTAGTACCTTACACAAAAGCCTAAAATCCTTCTTGTTACTTTTGTTACATAAAATTTTCTTAATATTTGCAGAACAGGGATTTTACCCTTTCCAAAGAAATCGTGTGCAACTCTGTTTAATCACTCCTCTACTCTCAATTAGATCTGACATTGTCTTTCCTATCATGTTCTAAACTGTTGGGAATTTTTTCTGTATGTATTAAAGTAGCCTCAGTATTATGCTTGCCAATGAAATGACCTTTACAATTCTTTTACAAAGACTATAAAGCAGTTTATTAAGTTTATTAAATACTACGTGTTGTCAAAGTATAATCAATTTCTCTAATATCAAGTGTCAATTTTTAAAATTTATTTGCAAAGCGTGGAGGGGAGTTCACAAACTGAATTTAGTTTGCTTGCTTACTTCACTTATTTACAGCATTATAGCCCTCACTGATTGTCAGTTTTTTAGACATGACACTGAGAACAGTAATCTTGAAGATTTACACATTTGATAGCAAGAGAGGCTCAAATCATGACTTGGAATTACTTTGCTCTCTTGAGTTGCTTAAAGTTTGGATCCTGAGCCAAATTTTCTAGACTTAAGCCTTTCCTACAACAAGTTATACTTTGTAAGAACTATTACTCGCTTTGTAGATATAAAGAACTTTAACTTTTACTTAACGGAAATAATATTCCTAATTCAATGTTCATGTTTGTAGTTCCAGCATTTTTAAACAGCTGGCAGTGGGCAAGAAGCAGACCAACCTACCCCCTGGAACTTATATTCCCTTCAGGCAGAAAAAATCCAAGTCTGTTGACCTTTCAAGATTACGTAGAGGCTTACAAATATACTCAGAACTTTTGAGGGTTAAAGAATATAGGATTTTGTCTTTTAGCCTTTCTTGGCATTTGTGAATCTGAATAATGTTTGCACTTTTTTACAAAATGTTTACCTACTTACATATTTAACAAGAAATGTCTTTCATAAATCAAGAGAGTAAGCAAATAACCTTCTAGGTAGCCATAACATAAATGAATTCCAAGCAGTATGTTCCTAGATCACTGTGTTTCAAAAAAATTTTCTCCTCGTTCATTCTTTTTCTGAAACACCAAGTGCACTTCTGTTTTACTTTCTAAATGTTGTTTTTTTCCTTCACACTTCCTTCTGTACCAAAAGCTGGTATGGTCCTTCTTTATCACATAGTGATGATCACTTATTTCAGTTGATAGGTGAAGAAAAAAAAGCATCAGAACTTCCAGTAGATAAACTAGTTCAAATATCAGTCTAAGGGAGTTTATAAGCTAATGGAGTGAAAGGAGGACTTCTCTAGCTGTAACAACAGGTTTGGAGTAAAGTTCGTAATTTACATCCACGCTTTAACTGAAATGACTGCTATCTCTACTAGCGGGAGATCCCTATTGACCTTGCTGTTCCACCCGTTCACTGACTGTAGGTCTGTCCACAACAGATTAATTTCATGGGTGCTACAAATGTTCCTAATAACTGTTGTTATTTTCAAGCAATGCAATGCAGAAATACATCTGGATATACAACAAAGGTAAACCTAATCTGTAAAGATCAAAAATTAGTTCAGATACAAAGCTGTCTGGAATGTGAAGGATATATAAGCAAGAAGTTAGTTCAGCTTTTTACAGAGACAACATTCGGTCAGGAAGTTCTGCTGTTTGTGAGGACATGCAATTTCCAAATTTTGTGATGGACAATAAGAAAGGATTTTATCTGACATAGGTGCATGGACTGTTTCCAGTGAGGTATTGGGCACTTCTTCCCCATAAATTTGAGGGAACTAATTTTGCTGGGTAGGGATTAGCAAAAATCCCTTGATTCAATAGGCATCATGTTATGAAAAATGGAAAATAACATCACTTTGAGGATTCACTGAAGACTCAGTACTTTCCTTCCAAACATAACTGCCTCCCACCATCTCTTCTAGTAGATTTTTATCTTTGAAAAAAAAAAATTAAAGATCTTTCACTGTGTATCTAACACATCCAGTGAGCTCTTGCTCGAAGGGGCACTCAGGGACACTGGGATTCAGCACTGAACTCCAGCAAAGGGTCTCAGCAGAAGTAGGTCAGTCATTTGATATTGTTTCATTTTTTCCCTCTGCATCTGCTCATCTGACAACACTGGACTTCCTTTACCTCCTCTGCTTCCCAGTTGTTAGATCCCTGCAATACCTAGCCTGTGACAACTTAACAATGTTATCCGTTGAATTAGCAGTTCAGTTCTAGCTCATCATATGAAGAATGCAAAGAAAATTGCTTTGGCTTCAGCTAATCTGGAATCTTCCTGGCCAATGTGCATGCTCTCCTTCCCCTTCATGCAGATTTGGTTCCCTGTGACCAACCGCATTAGATGAGGATATGGGAACTCCACTTTTTCTGCATGTCTGAACAAAAAATGTCTCCATCAGCCCAAATGTGTGCAAGGCCTGTAAACCTTCTTGCTGATTTATATTCTCCATCCCAGCACCATAGTTGAGATCTCTGGGAGGAAGGAATGGCTTGCTTGGGGATGGCTAATGTCCTCATGCCTCCTCTGGCCCTGTTCACATTGCCCACCTGACAATAACATACATTACTACTAGATATTATTTATAGCATTATAGAATTAAGTAGTACTCGTTCATTAGCATAAGTAACTAATTCTGTCACTACATATTCAGTGTCAGCAGTGAATTGTTTGTCACAGCAGCATTTGGTAGAGTCAGTGCTGAACCCCAGCTGAGTATCGCTAAGGAAACTGGCGATTTCATATCAAATGCCTCATTTTCTTTTACTGCACTGAAACAAACCCACAAAAAGCTGAAGACTGCTTGAGGATGCAACATGAGTGGGATAGCTTCCAGCAGGTGTTTTGTATGAAAACTTGAACATTCTGGTACTTCCTGCACCCACCTAAATTCCATCAAGTCAATCCTATGGGGCATTTGCTAACAAATGTGCAATGTCTGCGCAGTGTCTGCAGATGTAAGTGGCAAAACATCCTGTGTCAACTGTGTGGTTTGAGTATGTAACAACAGCAGGAACCAGATCTTTGCTCAGTCTGTGTTGCAGTGAAGAATAGGAACGACACCACTATTTTTAAATACTTCCTATGTCTGAGCTCAGTTTCTGCTGCAAACTGGACACTCTTGTCCTTTTTTTTTTTTTTTTTTTTTTTTTCGCAAGAGTTGAGTGAGTAGTATCTCTGCTTCGTCATGCATCTCAAACCATTCCTAGGGAGAAAGGGTGCTTCAGTGTGCTTCTCTGAAGTGAATTGAAGGGTCAGTAAAGGAATTATACTTGACTTTATAAATTTAACAATGGAAATTTTCTTGTCACCCCTGCTAGAACTTCTGGAATAAATGAGTAGGTCTTGGAATACATCAGAACCACAACACTAGGATCAGAAATCAATACAGTTTCCTTTTCGGACCTCACCAAAACAAAAACCAAAAAGGTTTGATAAGGATTGGGCAAGTATCACATTCTGATGCTAAAATGAGTAGACAAGAGTTCTGATGCTAAAGTAAGTAAAGGGCAGTACTAGTCAGCACTAGTTAGAAAAATTGTCTCACTTTGAAATGACCCTATTATTATTAATTATTTAGGATGGTATGGGCATCCTAAATAAAAAGAAAAAAAACCCAAACCTCTCTACAGTATACTAATATAAATTTCTGCTTTGAAAAGAGACCAGAAGCATATAATACAGCTCTTCTGTGTGTGTCCAGGGACAATGTCGCTTATTTTAACAACATAAATTAATATTTCATGTAATTTTCCCCTCAGGATCCATTCACCTAGGGAGAGAGCATGAGGTAGAGAGTATCTTTTCTTTTTTACTTTTCATCAACCAAATTGGTTAGTAATTTCCAATCAATTGTCATCTAGAAAACTGGTTATGATAATACATTTACCATAATATTACACAGGACATTATTCTGTCAGCAGAACTTCTATTAATTGTGTTGCTAGTTGTCACTCTTAATAGTTAGGAATAGTAATCCCTATTATTTATGAATTTACTTTATAAATTAAGTAGGATTTTGCATGTCCTCCAGACAAACTGTTTCATTAAAGGACAAGCATGCATGCTAACCACTAAGCTATACTATACTGACCTGTGATATGTATTTGGCAAATCCTACTGCTTTGTAACTGTGGTTGGTAAGCCCAACAATTGCCAAGGGTGTTTATTAGAGACAGTATTTATAACTTCCCCCTTTTCAAGACAGGAGGATCATTGTATGATCTAATCTAACCACCAGCGTAGCACAGATACAAAGCCTCACTCGGGAATTTCTACATTAAGCCCATAATTTCTGTGTATCTACGTATAGTCAGTATTTCCCACATTTGGGGAGAACTGTCCAGTGGGATACAAAAAGTTTGAACAGTATTTTACAGTATGATTTAATAAATATTGCATGATGACAAAGTGTGTGCTCAATGTGAGAATGGATAGAGCTGGTGTTACTGGGTAATTTAGTGTGTAATTAGTGTGAGACAAGTATTCAAAGCCCTAAAAAAGATAACACTTTCCTCTCCTCAACAAGGAGAAAAAGAGCAGACTGCAGCCTCCTGGGTGCCAAAGTCAACAGCATCTCCCATGTGAAACTGAGTGACACAAACCCCTTCTTGCCTTTGATCACCAGAATTTGTAAACTACTATTTCTATCACCAGTCAAATTGGTATTGGAAACATTGATTTCCACTGGAAAATCTGATGCATTTTTTTAAAAAATAAAAAAGCAATATTAGTAGACCATGAAATATCTTGAATCTGTTTGTTATTAAAATAAGCCATATATTCAGTTCATTACTGATTTTAATACTCACTTCAATACACACTTCATTGAAATCTTTGGTATTCCAGTGCTCTCCTGGAGGGTAGCAGTGCACACCAGAGTTTTGTGATGAACTCTTCAGGATCCTCAGGCCTTAAAGCATGAACTTATTCAAGTTGTTGTCTGTTTCCTCATCCAGGATCCCACCAAAACACACTAAAACAAGAATTCCTGTGTACAGAACTGTTTTCAGGGTTGAGGCCTTTTTCATTAATCTTTCTAAAGGCCTGGAAAAGACTTGGAAGGCAAAGGTGAAGTAGTGAAAGAAGATTGGTTTGGTTTGGTTTGGTTTTTTGTTAGTGTTATTATTAAATAAAACACAACCAGAACAGGCTTTATTGATAACATTCCATCCTGTAGCAAGCTATCAGCCTAGCGACTGTATAATGGAGATGGTCTTGCATGCAGATAAAAATCATTTAATGACACAGAAAAACAATGAGAACCATTGTTTCCAGATAATTTATACAGCTATTGAAGCGTTCTTTTTCTTTTTTTATGAATTGAATTCACTGGAGATTTGTGAAAGTTGCCTGTCAGGTCAAAGGCTAGTGTTTTATCCACTTAATCATTCATCCCTGCTTGATTAATAGACTTTTTAAACAGAATCATATATTAATAATGTAGGCTTTAACTGGGCATCTCGATCAAAGAGCAGATTTTAGAAGTTGATTGGTTTGTATCCTCTAGGCTTGTGATAAATGTCTAGAGATTTCTTGTAGTCATTTTTTCCTTGTCATTTTTTCATTCTGATATTCATTTCTCTCTTCAACATTGTCACATGAATATTTAAAACAAGAAATATAATCAGTTCAGTGCTTTTTCTCCAGTGCCAGGATCATAAAGAGAATAACTGTCATTCGGTACAAAATCTCTTTATTACAATATTTAAGCACTGTCTGTTTTACCTTGCTTATTGGGAAGCACGAGCTGAAAATCTTATATGCATCGATAGGATTATGAATTGAAAATTATTCTTCAGATTTGGGGTTAAGTGGAATTAAGGAGAAAAAAACCTTCTCAAAGATAAAAAGACTATGGAGTTAATAATTAGAGGGTGTAGAACGTTTTCAGCAAAAAAATATTGTTGAAAAATGCTGTCTCATCCACTGATAAGACTGAAGTGTTTTCTGGGAATAGGTCAAAGTTTAGGAAATTCAGATATATTGAATTAGATTAAATCAAAATCTCTTTGTTTTGAGATTATTTTTTGTTTCCAAATCTTATTTTCTGCAGAAGTCAAAATCTTAGGTAGGATAACTTCAATTGAAAGGAAATACTGTAACTGAGCTAAGTATTTCTGAAAACTTTTTTATGAACGTTGTCATTTCTTTTAATTTTTGTTACAGCTTGGAACAAAATCAGAACTCTGAGTGAACGAGTAATCCCAGTTCCAAGCTTCCTGTAATATTCCTTTTAGCAACAGTAATACACTTATTTAGGATGTAAAATTCCATTGTCTTAACAAAGCCCTAACACTTTCCTGATGCCCTGATCTTCAAAGGTCAATGAATGCTTCCATGATGGAGCAAAGAAAGCTCATTTACTTGGTATTACTCACATGTGAATAATTGCCACTCATTCCTAATTCATCATGTATGTCTCAGCTGCAAGTTCTGTGCTTCTTCCATCTATAAAAAGCATTTCCAAACAATTCTCTCCCGTGTAAGGCATGGATTTACAGAGTTTGCCATGCCTTGGTTTGCACATTGTTTTTTTCTGATCCAGCCTGACCAGCCACATGCACTAGCCGCTCCCGATGGGCCAGCTGTCCAGCTCCATCCTCAGCATGAGATCACAGGGCAGAGTGAGATGGGACCTCGCTTATGGCCATACTACAGTGTATGATATATGTGATACAGAAAGGAATCTTTTTGCATGGTTTCTGCCTCTAAGCCATTCCTAGGAGAGAACTGAAAGTAATTCAATGCCTAAAACTGGCCATTAATGAACGAATGACACTAAAAATTAACGTATGGAATAGAAACTGGATTCTGCAGAGTTGTATGGGTGCGTTTGCCAGGAGCAATATTTCCCTTTGCCATCTTCTGCACTGCTGAGAGCTTGGAGATCGATGTACTCACTGGAGTGAAGGGCTTCCTGGAGGATCCTGTTACATAGCTACAAATCGTGGCTGTTAGCTGCAGAAAGCATTTCCAACTTGAATTTAGCGTAATGAGACTGGGAGGTTTTGATGCAGCTACTTTATGTCATTATAGGTGGTGTACTGTCACTGATTTTAGTAGGGGAGAGATGTTGCCATCCCTGCACAGTCTCCTTTCCTCATTCCCTCTGTCTGCAAGTAGTAGCTGGTGGCTGGCCAGTGCAAGTTATGAGATGTGTGACTCCCTGGAGAGCCATTGTATCTGAAGCCTTTGGTGTATAGAAAGATGTAAGGCTCTAAAGCCCGGACTGGTTATGCATAGCTGAGAGATAGGAGTGCAGCACTCTCAAGCATGGGATGAGAGCCCCTCCAAGTACACCTCAACCGTGACACAATGCAGATGGGAATAAGGTACTCCAGGCTGAGACAGCATCGTGGAGTACATCCTAGGAGTGCATCATCTAAATATCATCATGGTCTCTTTATTCCTATAATGTGGTGCTTTTCCCTTGTGCAGAAATGGCAGAACAGTTCTTTTCTTCAAAGCACTCATGGGGTGATGGCAACTAAGGGTTGTTGCTTGCTAGCTGATACACCCTGTGCATGAACTGTGCCATCTGAATTGTTCCAATCTTGTCTTAATGGCTTCTGCTGTTTGCACGCTGTTGGTGGGGAGATCAGAAAAAAAACCCCGACCCTTGGGGTCATTAACTCAAGTGAGAGGGTTTAAGACCTGTGTGATTTGTTGTTTAAAAAGTCCTCTTCACAGGTCAGAAAGGCTCAGAGTGGGCGTGTGTAGATATATAATAACAATAGTATGTAGTAATGCTGAGATTTACAACCTTTCAGGAAGCATATGCCCAAGGTTTCTGTGGCTTAATCGGGATCTAGGTATATATACACTGATACTAACAACAGTTTACTTATACTATAAAATTTTCACCATGTTGAATATGGGTTGACTACATCACTTCCTGGCTTCTTTTTTCATTTTAATTCATCAAACATAATGTTCCAGGGAAGCAGTTATCCCACTTAATAGTTGTAGCTTGTAAACATCATTATGTTCACAAAGTTATCCATTCTTTTTTCATGTCCATACACAGATTTCTGGTATGATCCTTCATCTGAACCCTGCAGAGTTTAGTTTGTTTAATTGTTCCTGAGGTTTTGGTTATTTTAATGAATTGGTTTGTGCTTAATGAAAATTAAATTTGTGAGATGAAAAAACTGTTATCCTTCTACTCTTTCCTTTATTTAACATTCATTGTGGCAACAGTAAGGTAATACGTTTTCCAACAATTCCATTACTTTGTGAAGAATAGATTTCCAAATACAGAAGCAATTTTTAATTGTCCTCAGGGTTTTCTTTTCTACTGTTCTGCTCTTCCCTTTCTTTTGCCTGTTTCTTTTCTGTGGAAAAATGATTTTTCAATTCTCATGCAAACAAAGTGTTTTCCTTTTCACCCTCAATGGGTGTTTTCTCCAGTCTTATGCCACACCAAGGACTGCCCTTTTTGTCCAGTGCTGGTTTGTCTTCTGATAACGTCTCGGGGAGCACAGTCTGTCTGTTCTATGAGATCTTTTTGTCCCATTAAGCTCATCTTTCTCCCCCTAAGCTAGCTGCTTGGCAGCTGTGCTGCGAGAAACACATAAGCCATTAAGATGGATGGTATTGACATCTTCTGCTTTCTTAGGGATTACAAAAAGCCTACCTTTTCAATGATCCATAGTTAGCTTTGGTTTCTTTACTAATGCAATCCTGCGCGACTGAGTGCGCCACAGGCTCAGACTGTGGAGAGCCGAGTTTTGAAAGCCACTGGGGCCAAACCAAACTTTCTCCCTGGTACAGTACATGTTCCTGCCAGAGGAAAAACTGAGGAAAATAGTAAGTCACATGAGTCCTATCAAATCTACAAAGTCTGCAGTAATAGTAAGAAGGGAGCCTGGAGCAAGGTGTGAGAGGCAGCACACAAAACTGTGGCTACTGCCCATTTGGGCTTCTCGGTTACTAGTGCTGCTGAAGTGCCTCTAATCTGGCAGCATTAGGGTTTCTTTCAAGTGCTGCTAGAAGCAATAGAGTTGACACATTAACTTTCTTAGTGGAACAGCACTAACTGACAACAGTTTCTGCTGAAACTGTGGATGGTAGGTGACCCGCTGTGTTTGGCACTTCAACAAGCAATATCCAAGGTGATATCACAGCTAGATTCTTTTTTAGTATCAGTTTCTGTCACATATGACAAGAAGTTAAAAAAAAAAAAAAAAAAAAAAAAAAAGCACGTGTGTGAGTGCATACCTATGTGTGTAAGAGAAAGAAAGATATGTTTCCCATTTTGCATCTGGTCTGACTGTGACACAAAGAAGAACAGCCTACACATGGCTTTACCAAACCATTAGGGGTTACCCATACACTGAAAGCTAACTGTGGGAAGGCAGAACAGAGACGGTTCTTCTGCCAGGGAGATGAGAGATATTTCTAGTTAGTAACTACTACAGTGTCAAGACAGCATCTCCAAATGCTAGGACTCAGATCAAAATTATAATTTTAGTGCATACCAACACCCATAAGCCTTTCTTCCTTTAAGCTTCACGATAAAAAAGCTTAAATTTTATTATCTAAAGAAAGAAACTGAAAATTTTAGGTTTTCAATTCTTTGAAAATTCCAGTGCCTTTTGGTGAAATTACATGTGTGTGGGTTTTTCGTAATGACGTAATGACAGGAACATGAGCAGATGATGTGGGTGGCAGAAAAGCTTCTGCCTCCCTGACTGTGAGTCATATGTGGCCCAGGGGATGGCAAAACTGCTGGTGTCCCGGACGTCAAAGTAAAATCCATTTAAAAAATCCATGCAGAGCTCCTGGGGACCTTTCTTTGTAACAGGGAAATGCTTGTCAAGCCTAAAATATTTAAAAATATAACATTAAATTAAAAAAATAATAATTGGGGATTCAAAAGGCAGTTTGCCAGCTAGTGTGTCTCTAATAAAGAGCACCTTGTCCCCATAAAAGATTTCAAGAGTGTCCCTCGATGCAATGCAATGTAGAACACCTGTTCATTTTTCACTAGTACCTCAAAAATTGGATCTTCTTTGCACAGAACTTATATACCTCAACTAAATCTACTGTTTCATCTTTTAAATCATGCTCTTTAAATATGCCTTTTGACCTATGGCAGGGCATATAGGGCTGAGAGAGGGACCAGAAACTAGTTTTTTGTCTTTCTGTTTCACTTTAGAAAGGTCTGTTCCTTTTCTTTCCACTTTTAGATGACCAAGAATATTGAATTAGTTTCTTTTTTTTTATTTTTTTTTAATATGTTCAAAGCCAGAATGAAGCTTGATGGCCTATGCATTCAACAGCAAGAAACTAATCTAGGTTTACCTGAAATGTTTCTAAACCTCCGTAATATTTGCTATTGTCATAGTAGCTTTACATTCATTTGGGCAGTGGGCTGTATACATGGTGCAAATTTGGTTTGTAACTTAAAAAAACGAATGAAAAATGGATTTACAGGAAAAGCTGTCTAGTTGCACAAACAAGTTTAAAAAATTTAGATGGCTAAAAATTCAGTTTGAAGGATTTTGAAACTTGTCAGAGCTCCTTAATGGAAGTCGTTGCTATTTAGATGGAAAGGTATAACCTGAGTTTAGCTATTAGGCATACTCCAAGGCCTTTGGAGTAGAAAGCAAAAGCTGTAATAAGAAAGTTTTCAGAGATGAAGGTGCTGCTAATGGAACATTCCCTGTATTAAGGCTTAAGGAGCTGTGAATAGTCCTCAGAAAAAATTACCTGGTGATACAGAGAAGCTTGAAGGACGTTTGTTTTATGCTGGAATTAAGATAGTTCAAGTTCATACAGTGTTAGGCTGTGCATAGTCTCTGTACTGAATTGCAGTAACCCTCCCTCTCTTTATAGAAAGGCTGTATTTGCAAAGCTACATTTTGGCAAGAAGAGACGAATTCCATAAACTGTGTGAAACAATGCAGTTGTAGAATTTTCAGCTAAACCAAGAAGTTTTAATATTTTAAACCAAATGGGTACACATATGCAAAATGTGATAATATTTCTGAGGAGCTCAGCAGATATAACAAAGCAAGTGGTAGTTCATTTCCCAGATAAGCTATGAATCATGCTCAGTTACAGTGTGCAGTTGGCAGAAAGTGGAGGTTTGGTGAGCTCCTCCCTGGTGGCAGGACTGTCGGCTGCTCTTCTGCTGGTTCTGTGATGGAGAAGATTTTCAGAGGCCACATGAGAGCTGGTGCCTCATCCAGAATGAAGTCAGCAGGGTGACTTCCGTGCGCTTCAAAGATCAGTATGTTGACACACTGAAGAAGCAGACTGCTGGGGGTTTTTTTGCTAAAAAGTGTCATAAAAGGAACACTTGAATAATTTAAGTAACTCAAGTTTTCTATAACCTTGATAGAGATGGTAATTTTTATCATTGTTACACAGTAGCATCCCTAAATAATGAACTGTAAGGATGTGGTCAAGTGATAAAGGTCTGCTTTGGGTTTTTTTTGTTGTTGTTGTTGTTTTTTTTTTAATTTAATCACACCTATGCAATCATAATAAAATTTAATTGATGCATGTCCTTTGAGGGTCAGCTTATATGTATTTAGAAGTCAGGAAAGCACTGTTTCAAGGGTATTTTACAGAATATATATTTTCCACCAAAAACCAGTATGTCTACCTGTAAAGCCTTAGGTACTGAGAGTATAATTCTGCAGGGACACATAAAAATGTGATATATGCGATATATACCATATTCTTATTACTACATTGTGGGGCTTTTATTTCTTTTTATTATTATTTATTTATTTATTTTTCTTCATGATCTACTATACCTTTCAGGTTATGACACCTCGTTCTTTGTTACCTGTTGAGAAACAAAGCACTGCTTCATTCAAGGAGCTATCAGTCCAGTTTCTGACTCTCTGTTGACTCTAAGGTGTAGAACATTTCTCTTTTACTGTGATTATTAATAGTAGTAATGTTATGGGTCCCAAAGCTGACTTTTACCCATGAGATCTTTCTGAAGGAAACACTTTATCAATTATACAGCAGTCAAAAGAGAATTTCAGTTATTTTTGAGAATAACTTTGTAATCATTACTGGATGCTGGGTAATGCTCTGAATTACAAGACTATTTATAATGAAATTTAAAAGAATGAAGGATTAAAATGACTGCTTAAAGGAGGGAGGAGTTATTTTCTGATAGCATATCTTCAAACTGGTATGTATGTATACATATTACCCAGTGTGTACACTTATGATCCTTCTATTTCTTTCTCTTTCTCTCTATACATCAGTATATCCATCAACCATTTTTTCTGCCATGTCTCCATTTGGAAGGTGACACCATGCCTCAAAATCAGACCTCTGCTCTGTGTCTTTCACTGACAAAAAGTGAATTAAGATCAGCTTTTTATAGTTCAGCAGTTCATTAAATATTCCAATGGTTCAAATATCTGCAGTTGCACCTCCTACTAGCCCTTATTTTCCATTTATGTAGTAAATAATGCAAGACTTACTGAACGTTTGATGTGGTTGACTGTGATTCGTATCTTAAATACCATGTGAAATCCGTATATATAGTTATATCTATATACCCTTAGAATCTAGTTACATAGAAATACAAATTAAAAAATCATGTGGTAGCTATTTCATATTCTTTTCGTAAGCATCCCCCAGCATCAAAACTGTGACTTTGGCTTCACAATTTTTGATATCTGTGAAAGTCACAGTTAATAATATTTTTATGTGCTGACAGTAGATAATTGATATTAGTCTTCTGTATCAAATTAATACATGGATATCTAGTGAAAAGACTCCACCCTTTGAGTTAATGCAAATTTACATATGATTTTTGTTGATCTTGCGGAAGAATTTTTACATAGGTCTGTCAAAAAAATACATTTATGTGAGTATGCAAAATTACGTCAACTCAATGCATTAATGACATGGAAGAAATCAGTATTAATGAGACAACAATATTTTCAAAAATGGTAGTAAGTTGCCATGTTCACAGTGTTAGAAGTGTAAAATATGATATATTCTTAGGTGCTGTAGAGTATGAGAAAAGTTACCCAATTTCTATCAGAAGCCACCCAGAGTTCTTTGTTCTCACAATTTGACAAAGTGTCTGTTGAGCTCCTGTTCTGAAAGAAGTGCCTTTTTTCAATTGATACCCCAAGGTTCAGTGTACAATTCATTTTACATGGCTGATAACAAGAAGAAAAACAAAATATGACATTTCAGCCACAAGTCATCAAAAAATCATCAGCCTATGAATTCAGGCATTAATTACAGATTATGTTGGATATGAGGCCTCATGTTTGGAGAAATGAGCATAGTATAAGAATAGTGTGTAATATGAGTAAGGATCATGCAGTTGCACAATTAAAAGATACTTTCACCTAAATAACAGTGAGCTTTTGAGTAATTTGAGTAAACATCATAATATTTTTTTTATAAGCATACTAGTGGGTTTGCATTAGCAGAGACTAAAAATGGGATTTGATCAGGAAACTATTTTGGATGGGCAGCAAACTTGAACAGCTGGTCAAAACTGAGGCAGAAGAGCAGTGATGTAAAACTTTTGGAAGCTGGGGAAATTGTGAGGCAGGTTGTTGGAGTTTTGAGAGAAGAGCATAGGTAGGCATTTTTTAGCCTAGAAATGTCCTGAAAGTTCTCTTTATACTGAAATTTAGGAGAAATAGCATCCTATAAACTGAAGACAGCTGTGATAAAAATAAGTCTTGTTTACTGAATACCATGACCAAGCAAGTTATCTTACATGTGTTGTGCTTAATTTGAAAATTAATATATATTAGGTGGTAGGAGAACCTATTGTGAAGTAGGAGAGAGATTACAGGCAATTGAGATGAAATGGCTATTGGAAAATCCCATCTGATTTGAAATGAACTTTCTTTGTCCATATTGTGAAAAGATACCATTTTTTTCTGGAAGAGTTAATGAAAAATTTTTAAAAGTTAAATATATTTCCATTAAATTCCTGCACACTTTTTTTTTTAAGACCCAGTAATTTGAAGTATATGTGGTGCATTTCTAGGCTTTCTTAACTTTGTATTTTGATTTCTCCATCTGCAGTAGTATTTTTGTACGTAGAAAAACTGCCCAAAGAAAATCAAACTCTTATCCAAAGATAGGGGTCCTACATAGCCAGCCATCAAGACTTTTGGTTGATTTTTTTCTTTCTTAAAGCCCATGTTCCTTGACTCTTGTGATTACTTGCAAGTGCAGATAAACCCTCCATTAAGCCTTTTTAAAAGAAAACCTGGATACCTTTCAGGGTAAAGTAGTTAGCTAACTCCTGAATACTAAATACTTGGCAAATGATGTGACCAGCTTCTGAAAATAAGGTGCTACTATTTGGGATTGGGAACAAAAGGAAGAGATTAAATTTATGACAGTAGCATTTTGTTTGCTTGTTTACCTCTGGAAATTCAGTAGCTAGA
This sequence comes from Falco naumanni, assembly GCF_017639655.2. Taxonomy (NCBI): domain Eukaryota; kingdom Metazoa; phylum Chordata; class Aves; order Falconiformes; family Falconidae; genus Falco; species Falco naumanni. Next base: position 21,083,106 of record NC_054058.1, on the reverse strand, counting down.
GATAAATAGATGGTTGTTGTCTTTACCAGGACACCGAAACATCCAGAGATGCACAAAACTGAGTGGCTCAGGCTGTTTACAGTGCTTCCTCTTGGAATGGGTAAATGGCCAATATTCCAGCCCTGGAGAGGAAAGCTGAGGTTGACCTGAGATAAATGGTGTAAATGAACTGAGGTGCCCTAAAATCAGTGGAGACCAGTCAGTTTACTCCAGCTACACATCTAATGCCATGTGGAAGAATTTAGTTCCTAATTTTTCTTAAATGCTTGCAGGAAAAGTCAAGTTGAAACTCTAGCTTATTTTTTTTCTGAGACACCAAAACATAACCAGTGCTTCTACCATAACATAGATGCTTTAATTACAAAAAGTATATGACACTTTTGAATGCTGCTTTTTTAAGCACAGTAGTGAAACTGCTGAGCAGGTATTCACTAGGAAATTGTATGACCTTAATACACAGAGGACCATTTTTTTTACTGCAACCCCCCCAAAATTAATAACTTTAAGTAGGAATCAGGATTAGGCTGTGACAGGAGTGCTAAGGTTTTTGAATAAAAAGCTTTGTAAGAGATGTCAATTATTATTAGGATATTCCTTTACTGTTTGAAGTTTTGCTTCATACAACATGGGACAAAAACTTTGAAAAATGGCATCTGCTGTCATAAATCTTGGGGATTCCTGTAAGAGATGCTACCATAAAAAGATAAGCAGCTCACCTTACAAAGTCATTGCATCAAGAAAAAAACAATGATCAAAGTTCTTCATGACATTCAATCACTGTTTCTGTTTCCTATGCCAGAAAAGAAGCAGAGATGACTGATAATTTCTAGAATCATTCTTAATAATTCCAAAAGGCAGAAGAACAGATAATAATAATACATATTCTTGTGCTAAGCTGCTCTTCCTCCCTTGCTTTTTAGATTTGGCCATTGTGCTCTGTCTATTGCAGATAATCTGTCAGGTCAACAATATCAATAGTTTTTATTACAGGAAGCAGATGTTATCAGCATCCTATCTGTCCATTTAATTAGAAATGTGGTACTGCTGTTAAGCTTAAGAACAATTTGAGGAAAGAAAAAGAAAAAACATACATTTCAGAGTTCTTAAAGAGCCCTAGCAATTCCTAAAGGAGAAAGGTGATAATTTCTTTAGGGAGCCATACATAAGCTAAGCATATGGTTTATGGCAAACTATAATAATAGCTTAATGGCTATTATATTCTAATGTGAGGTGACTGCAAACTGGTGTAGCTCAGTTTACTTCAGAAGAAGTACAAGCATTTTCAGCAGCTGAAATTTGTCTTTTATCGGCCTGCTATAAAGGCCTCTCATGACAGCTGGTGTTCTCAGGATGTTATAAAGGGTGGACAAGGGGGAACTGGCCAGACTTCAGACCTTGGCGAGAAAAGGTTCCAGAAGGGAACAGAAATGAGCATCTCTCCCCTGCTCCTTCATTTTGACCAGCTCCCATCCCACTGGCTGCCAAAGTCCAACTGCCTGGTTGTTTTCTGCCCTCCACCATGCCTCCACCACATTGCCTCACGTCACTGAATTGGCTGTGGCCCCAACACTGCAATTATTTCTGTTAGTGCCTTGGTCATGCTCACTAGGTTGTCCTGTGGACTTTTGGCTTTTAGTGGTGTTGATTTATGCTAGGTTTCATGGGGTTTTATGTTCTTTCCTTTCCTTTATCTGTATTGAATGCTTCACCCAGGTTATTAAGCTTCATAACTAGTGCACTGCTTTGTTTTGTTTTAATTTTATTTTATTTCATATTCGTGTGTGTGTGTCTTATGGCCTATGTGCATTTTGTGAACATGGGTGGGTTCTGTCTCCAACTCAGAAGGAATTGCCCTGTTAGTGAACACACTTGTCACACTGTGAACAGAGTTATCTTGTGACCGTGTTCTCGTCCTGAATGACAGCCCCAGAAGTGGCATAATTAGATGACTTAATGTGGATTTAGATCCAAAAATAATACATTCTCATGGATTTTTTGCTTAGATTATCAACATCCACAGATAAATGTCCAGGAGAAAGAGAATAATTTGAGCTGATGGGCAGGGTTGATTGAGTTTGCTAAGAAATGTGTATCAAATAATCTTGAATAAAATTAGCCTGAAAACAAGGGGAATAGAGCTGCAGAACAGACTTCAACTGGATGGAAAGCAAAAACCCCTCTGAATTAAGTAGTTTTATGATAGTGTGATCAATTACCATACAGGATTTTTTCATCTTTTTTTTAAAATAACAGAAAATAGGTTCAGTGAGCTAGGGAATCACTTTCAATCTTTTCTTTTGAGGTACTGGCTTTTTTTGTTTAAATATTGTCTGAATCCTATCTCCTTAAAGCAGTATTGCCAAGCTACAGATATGAAGATTTTCAGTAGTGTGTTTGATAGGTTGAAAAGTTGAAATAAATCTTGTTGCAGTTACATTTTGTGTTAGGTTTGACTGTTCTAGGAGGAGTGTTGGCAGTTTCTGAGGCTGGTGGGTTTGAGTGTGTTTCAGATACTGGCGAAGTAACTTGAAAGCATCCAGATATTTAGAACACACCATAAAGTTTTCACCAACTCAGGGACATGAATTGAAAAGTTAAGGTTTTGCCTGTTTTTTTTGCTTAAGGCTATGGGGCAGGTGAGAGGAATGATTTTGGGCATGCCGTTTTCGTCTGCGCGGTGCTGGGTTTAGCAATGTCTGCAGGCTCAAATGCAAGCTGGAAGCAAAGTAAGCTCTGTACAGAGGGAAACTCCTGCTAAAGTACATTTGAGCTGGCATTATTTATGCCATCTTTGTTAGCAGCTGGTTGTGTTTACGGTGAAATGGTGGTTGAGTTGTTATATGTGATACCATTGCACCTCTTTCTCCAAGTTATATTTTCTTTTTATGGGAACAAATACCGAGTATCAGAAAAATGTAGATGAAATCCCGGACCTGCTAAAGTTTATGGGAGCTTGACTTTTACTCTTAGAGAGATTAGGATATTTCTCATTTTTGTTGTGTGAGATACCCTTTGTTTTAGTTATGTGTGGTTCTGTGCAGTGACAGCTTTGAAAAAGAGGTAAGCTGAACAATGGGGTTTTTTTCTTTACCAATGGTCTCTGACTGGAATCAGTTCCTGAGGCAAACCTGTTCCTCTGATTAGCATTAGTGTTGTGCTGGGACTGCAAACAGAAGGAATTTCCCTGTATGGTATCTGGTAGCATCGGATCCAGAATACTCAATGTGGCCATCCAGGCTGTGCACTACCAGTTCCTCCTGCAGAGGGAGGGCACCCAGCCACGAGGGTGGGTACCACCACTCAGAGAGGCAAAAAGCAGAATGCATTGGCATCCCATGTGCACAGACACACTTCAGCACTCGTGAAGAAACATTATTTTCAGACATTTAGAAAAAGCCATAATGTAATGTAGCAGTACAATAAACAGGTTAAACCATTTCTAGCTCTTAGCAAGCTGAAAGGTGCAGCTATTCCCCAGGCCCTCACTGTTAGTTTGACTCTTAAAGGCAAGCATTTCCTTCAGTTTATGACCCCAGGGAGGGATTCAGCCAATTTTATAGAGAAGTCTAAAGGGAGAAACAGCAAAAAGATGGCTTAGATATTGCTTCACGAATAATCTTACTGGAACTGTGAAGTAGGGTTTAAATGGAACTCAAGTATGCTACCAGGTGAATTACAGTCTACATTAAAGAAAAAATCTCTTCCCTGTACTTTAATTATGCAGGTATTTACATTCTGAAAGTCCCACCACCCCATCATGTTTTTTTATAGCATGTGTTCACATACAATTATGTAGCTGTTGCCAACATCAAATAGTCCAAAGGTGTCAGAAGCAATTCTGCATTTCTAGCAAAAGCGGGAGGCGATACTTTCATCATTTCTGTTAATAAAAAAAAAATAATAAAAAATTAGAAACAAGAAGAATAAAACACCTTATCTTGGGAGAAACGCTTGTTGCTTAAATAGAATATATTTAAAAAAATCTCAAATGTTTCTTCAAAAATTGACATTTTACTCCACTGTTTTCCTTAAAAAAAAAGTTCAGCCAAGTGTTTGTGACTGAATAGGGAGCTCTGCTACCATAGACATGTTCTGCTATGGTACAGATTTCTTCTCATGTTTCCGCAGCTTTTAATAGTTAAAATAATATGGCTAAGGATTAGCTATACTGTACCTTTTCAATGACCACCTTATGCATGCCTCCTGTAAACTGCATTAACACAGTGTTCTTTTAAAAGTCTACCTGAAGACCGCAAAAGCAAACAAAATTCAGCTCCCATAAAATTTTCACTCTATCCATAACTCATCTTGTTAAACTGAGGTATGGGAAGAGTTTTTTTGGAACAGTGTGTGATCCAGCATGCCATATGCATTGAATGATATCCAAGCACAATGGGTGGTTTTTGCAGCTGATGAAGAAAAGAAATGTAAAGCAAAGCAGACTGTCACTTTCTGTGTTTATTCTGGAAAAAAATAATAAATTACAGGAATCAAATGATTTGATGCTAGACACTACCATGGACAGATAAAGTCACTCTGGTTTTTGTTCCTAGTTCTGCGCATCTGTGGCTGCCCACTGCAAAGAGAAAGCTGAAGAGCATCAGCTATTCATTTCAGTAGCTCGGAATTAACATGCTTTTTAAGTGATCATAGTCATTTTAAATGCAGCTTGATCAAAATACTTCTATTAATTTACAGTCTCAAAACAGAGCCTGAACTCATCTGGCATGTCTTTGAAGGAGGCAAACTGGGAAAAAAGGCCAGTGTTTTCAACGCTAACAGCAGAAATGGGACTAATTAGTGAAATAATGACACTAGTTCTGTTGTGCTAGTAAAATCTACTTCAGATTTATTATCACAGGACAAGAGCGGAAAAATTCCAAACAATCTGCATGTTTCAGGCAAAATATTTTTAAATACTTGAGAATAAATATGTATTCTTATATTTTCATTTAAGTGTCCTCTCATCTTCAATGTCTTTCACCTTAGAATATGTATGTTCTACCTGATATTTATCACAATGAATTCCAGTTAAAAAGTATTGGTCTTCAAGGGCAGCCAAAAAGCACTTAACACTCCTGGTGCAGAGGCACAGATCTGCTAAGAGTCTCTGGCAGGTTCCTATCCCCTTCTCTGGTCCTGCAGTCACACCCCACTGGTGTCACCTCTCCACCACACATGGAAGCAGGTTACAGACTATTCAGGCTTGCCCTAGCAGCTAATGAGCATAAGGGACTTTTCCAGCAGCAAGAAAACAAGGACTGTTTTCTTACGCTTCCCATCAGCTAGAAGAGCTCCATATTAAAAACTAAAACTTGTGAATCGTTGGTGGGTTGGTGGTTTTTTTATTGTTTTGGGAGTTTGGGGGGGTTGATTTTTTTCTTTTGAAAGTCAACTTTCAATCAGTATATTTTATATATAACTACATTACTTCTTGTGAGAGACATGTCAAAGGCTCTGTGAAAGCCAAATTGATTATTTCAGTGCATACCTTCACTGCCATCCTGCTTATATGTTCATTCTGAAAGATTTGAGGGGCATGAATTTCTTGTACAGAATTGTACAGAATACTGGTAACCAATCTTAATACACTTTTCAAGGATTCTACTTTCTAATACTCTCTTGTTTCATCTAGTTTGGCTGATGGTAAAATTAACAATTGGCTATTTGTTGTTCCTAAATTCTCACCTAAAACAACGTTATGTACTAGAAATGAAAATATTTAATTCCCAAATCATAGAACATTATAGGAAATACTTAGCTATGTCCTTGTGAAGCTTGTGATGCAGAGATAGTAATCATGGTACTATGGTAAATGAAATACAGCTGAATCAACTACGGTTGAAGGGGTTTTTTGTTGGTTTTTTTTTTCCCTGAGCTTGTCCTATCAATAGTGCCATGTGCTTTTAGTGCTGTTAAGACTTCATAATGTAGTTCTGAAAAACTTAGGAGTTTACAGCCATCTTCTGTCTGAAACATTTTTTGTACTTCTTTTATGAAAATGGCTGTATCATTGATAATTCATGCTTGTACTTGTGTCTTCCATTAAATACACACAACCAAATTTTAGTGATTGAATATAATTTTGTAGCATTTGAAATATTAGAAGAGGTGTTGGTATCTAACTACCAAATAAAATGGATTCTGGGTTAGATTCACATAATCCTTAGCTTAAACGCATCTTTGCATTAAAAGAACAAAAGATCAGATAGAAGATGATCTTTGAATGAGGTGTAGATGGGGAAAAGGTAGGACAGTAGTAGTAGTATCTAGACTGGAAGCCTCTCTGATTCTGGAACCAGGATCCAAAAAAACCACAGACACAACCACTGGTGTGAGATGGAGGGAGGCCTTGGGGGGTACCACATTGGGTGAGTAGATCTGTGTGTAGATGTAGTGGGTTGGAGGAGTGACCACCAGACTTCATACATGTTGGTTTCTTCATCATCACACTCTGCAAATAGCCAGGCACTCCTCCAACCCAGTACTTGGAGTATCTAAGGTACTCGTAGGAATGCAAAGAGAAAGTTCTTCTATCACACTGGAGCATGGATCTCACTTTCCCAGTTCGTTCTCTTTCTCATGAAAAATTCAGTTACTTTAGCTTTGTGCAGTTTAAATTAATTTGCTCCATCAGTATAAATAATGTCAGGGAGATATTACATCATACATCTGTGTCTTTGCAGCCTGGGGATATTGTAGGGTAGCCGTTCTCAGAGCACTGGAACGCATTCTTTAAAGGAGCTTTTTTGTACGGTTATCCCAAATTATCCTTCAAGGCACGAGGATCCTACAGGATCTCTTTCAGCTGAACCAGAACTGGAGTGAATAATCAATATAGGTGAGTGGGGAGAAGAAGAGAGAGAAAAAGGAAATACTGGGATAAATCTGCCGATGAATAAGGGCCCAAAGGGCCCTGCCACCAAGGAACTGTAAAAGCTTGTAGAGTTCCTCCGGTCTAAAGCACAATAGCATGCCTGCCGTTTTATTCCTTGCTGTTAGTTCACCAACACCACTTTGAGGGGCACTGATCTGATAGGTCTAGTCATCTCAAGGCAACTCATGTTAAAAGCACAGGACATAAAAGTATTTCTTGGCAGAATTACTTTTTTATGGATCTCCTGTTCTGAAGTCTGATCCACTAACTTGCCAATCATGGATAAAGTTTTAGGAATCCCTGTCCTTTGGATTAGTTCCTCATATTACCGATTCCTTTACAATTTTTTATGATCAAACCCATCTTTTTATCCTACTTCAAGATCCGTGTTCAAAATAGTCTTTTATATACTGACAGAATATTTTTATTAACTTCATTTAATACAACTTTTATGACTTACAAGACTACAAAATAATTTATTGTTATCACATCTCTTAAGGATTGTCATGCCATGCTATGCCTAGATAAATAAATACCTAGAGATATAGATTGTCTAATGCACGGGACCTAATTTTCTAGTTTTGCAAATTATTTCACATTTTCACCTTATAAAGTGCAGATCTAATTGGGATTTGAAGGGCAAAGGAGAGAGTATGGATGAGTGACTTTCATGAACCATGGGTAAATTGTTATCCACAGCTGAACCTAGTGATAACTTCTCCAAAGCTCGTGGGCTTTAGATTTGAATTCTATATTAGCAAAGTAAGTCTAGTTGTGACATTCAGAAACAGATTTGGAAATGGTCGCTTTCACTCTGCTCTCTGGGTTTGCATTACAAACTATGTCTACAATGAATAAGGAATAGAGAAAGATGAACAGATGTCAGTGAATATATAGAATTAAAACATGGTTAGATTAAAGTACAGATATTGTGTGTCTCTGTCTCTTCAAATCAGATGTTATATGGGGTTCCGATCAGAACCTAAGTATATCTTGGGTTTGTGGGGTTTTAAAATCATTACCTACCTGAAGCCATCAACTGTCATTGATCTCTACACAGGTAGTAATTAATCTCAATTCATCTTACTACTTTTGGTAGTTGTGAATAAATTCTTCTGAGTGTATCCTGGGATGACGAATATTGCTTTGTCAGCCTGAGCCTTCTCACACAAAAGTGAAAATCATTATAATAGAGTGCTAAATTTATGACAAAGAAATGCAAGCAGAGTTACTACTGCTAGTGCTTTCACTTGTGGTGGCAGGAGGATCACAGCCTGGCCATTTGCTTTCCAGTTGGGATGCAGTAGGATCATAGCATAACAGGAGACGCCTATATAATTACATACCTAGAACTTTTAATTGCTTTAATCCACTTTCTGATGAAACATAAATGTCTCTCAGGAAGTTAATAGAGTTGGACCAAGACGGATTTGCTCTGACACATTTATAAGAAATGCTTGTGTAGTGAGTGAATATATATATAGGGTGAATCTGAACCAGCCATGCACTGAATTTAGAAAAGGCAGTGCACAGCTTTATCAAATGAAATGTTGAAGATGCAAAGCTCTTCTTTATGTTACAGTTCAGAGCCCTAGTTACTCTAGCCACAGCATATTTGTCATGAATTAGAATACCGATTACATTCAAGTACTCTTCATATCTGAAAGAATAGATTGGCTTAAATAAATTTATTATTCTATATATACTGTATTAGGACATAACAATTCTCTGCAACTCTTTCAGAGTATTTGCTCAATAGACATCGAGCTGTACAGGCTATTGAAAATGTTGTTGAAACATAAATCAGAGAAAAGCAGAGAGATTTGTGATGGCCTTGGGACAAAAAGTTTAGGGAAGAAATAATATTTTCATAGGTGTGGCCCTTTGATGTTCTCTGTATTACAGGATGAAAGACTTGGACTTTGTTCTCAGGTTTGATTTCTCACTCCGTAAGTTTTTCAGATGAATATGTGCAATTTTCCCCTTAGATCAGATACATAAAACAAGGATAAAAAAGATCTGTATTGAAGATGCAAAGAAATAGCATGGTTTTGGTCCAAAACAATTGCTTAGTTACAAAGTAGTTAGTAATTTCAGTGTGTATTCTTTCTATAGTGAATTATTTGATGGAAACATGACTGAAAGACATCAAAGAAAGTTTTGGGAATTCCTTATCTGTTGCATATCAGTACAAATTATACCTTAATGTGGCATCAGATAAAAGTTTCAACACTCTCTTAGATGAATGGAGAGGGGAAATGAATGCATGTATTCCCTTAGATCATATTGCTGTATGTATCCATTAAGTTTATCTAGACAGTTTTCAAAAGGCGTGATGATCCCTTGGTTACGTCTTCAGTTGTTCATTGATGGCTGTGGTCAGATCAATCCATTTTAATAATTTTGTACTGTTGCGTAGCAAAGCTTCACCTTTCCTAAATCAAATTTCAGTTGATCATCATGAATAAAGACCATGAAATATAAATCTCCATGTCTCATGACATGGAAGTAAGGCTGGTTTTAAATTTTTTAAAAGCAGGCTAGTGGCAAAGGTGTATCTTAGAGTATATTTACACCACCCAATATAAATATATTAGAAATTCCAAGCTAGCTCCGAATGGTCTGGTCTGTCTGTATCAGGAAATGCATTACTGCCCAAAGATATTAATTCAGGTCCTGTAAATAGTATCAAGAGTGAATTTACAAGGGTACAAACTAAGAGAATTGTGCTTTCCTTGCCCCCTTAGCACTGGTGGTATGCTCATTGCTATTCACGTAATACAGTAACAGGTAGGTGTCTGTGCATGGCCACAAACCAATTCCATGCAGCTGGCACAATGTCTGCTTTTGCTTGTATGTGTGTTAGCAGGGAACCATGCTCTGACAAATTAACCTTGCCTCACAGCAAAACAAAGTAGCATACTGCTGTTCCACTTAGTGCTGCCAGTTCCAGGGCTTGTTAGTTCAAAGATCTCTCAGATACCATCTCTGTTTCTGCACTGTCCTCCACTGCATGCTATAGGTACACTTAACATTCTCTCATATGGATTTGGGCTCTGCCAGCATCTGAAAAATCTACCAAATCCTTGTGAAATAACATGATTGATTTTTTAAATGATTTTTATTTTATTTCTAACTGTTGACCAACAAATCATGATTTCTGGAAAAATGAATGACCAATCCCACCATCTTCTCTCTTGAAGGCTTTATTCAAGAAGGCTTCCTTCCTCTCCTGACCAAAGGTCTCTCACATCCACAAGTAGATCTTGGTAAATTTATAACTAGCTTACATTTACTTTAAAGCTAAGCATATGTGTTGTTTTCCCCTGAACAGGATCTCCAAGTTCTGATCTTCCATCACATTGTACCTCCTGTATATTTTTCCATATTTATGCCACTCTGAGTGGAGCAGAGCTATGAAAGGAGCAAGGTTTTCCATTTTAGTTTCTGAGTGATGAATGGAAATTTCGGATAATTTAAGAAGCATTGCATCAGTCTAACAGATCTTAATGAACTGGGACAAGTCACAGGAAACCACAAAAAGTTGTTCTTTAGCACTTGACCAGTTTTGGGGCAGGGTGGGTAGAATCCTACCTATCAGTTCCTGTGAAAGCCAGAGAAGGCTGAATATAGCTTAGGCCAGGGTTGACAAAGCAAATCCATAAAGTTTGATTTAAAATCCCACAATGACTGACTCTCTTAAAAGCAGAAGAAATTATTATACATAACTAGAGAAAGCAGCTCCAATACATTTCTTTTTTGAACTATGCTGAAAAATAGAGGCAATATTTCAAGTATGAGATTTTTTTTTAAATACTTCTTATTTTTAATCTATCAGTATAATTCTCTTTCAATTTGTTCAGTTTCTTCCTGCATTCTGTCATCCACAATCGCAATATTTATGTAAAATGCGCAAGGATGGAAGGACAGGTCTGAGCTCAACTCAGTTTCAGCATTTAAAAAGCTCCGAATTGCCCAACTATTCTTAATCTTAGTGACAGCCCAAACCAAATCTTCATTATCTTGACATACTTGGGAATGTGAGAAAGGCCAGATTCAGGTATTATAAGCTTGTGTTGAGGTATCAAAGACATATAGGGCTTCTTCTATCTGTTACATTCATTGTATAAAACATCACACAATATTTTCAAAACCCTTTTCCACTGAGGCTCTGGTTTTGGTTTCTTCTGCAAATTCATAAAGGAGAGTGAAGTGAGATCACTTGAAGTGTCTTAGAAGAATATTTACCCAAAATACAAATAATTAGATTATATTTTATATCTCATGTATTAATTAATCTGGGAATTATATATGAAATAAAACTCCTGTATAGCTCAGAAAAATGTTGTCCTGTTGCCAGCCTTCTGTATGACTTCTTTGCAGCCATACGAGTCATACATCAAAATCTCAGTGTAAATTAGTCAGTATAACTTTAAAAGCAAGCAAATTCTAAATGTACTAAAACTTTCACGGAATTCAGTTATTTGCAGGCGGAAATGAGTGGTCTGTGTGTGTCCAAAGGACAGCCATGACTGTTATCAGTCTTAGCACATCTCCACAGAAAAGATGAGGCAAAGCTCAGTGAGTGGGCTGCTATCCTTTCGAATGAGAAATAGCCTCTTAGTCTGCAAAGATTCCCTGGCACATTTTACAGGAGCAAAACTGTGTATCTCGGGTCCCATCCCGATTCCTGCTTCAGTCAGTGTACTCTTAACACCTGAAAGCCTGTAGGTTTACACAGGGAGAGCTCTTTATCCCCTCTCCCATCTCCCATGTATTAAATTGCTGTGGTTTCACAGGATATTTTATCATGCTTTCATTTACCCAGCTGAAATGAGTCCAGTTTTGCAATTGGATTTGTAAAGTTTTTCAAATGTAGTAGGTTCATAGGATAAAATATGCTTCATTAATGTAGCAATAAAGATTAACACAGAAATATTGTTAACATGGCTGTCCAAGTTAATGATTTTAGAAGTTTTACTGACTGGGAGTTAAGTGCTCAGGGTTGAGCGCTGAGCTTTCTCACACTTCTCCGTGCACATCAGCCCCTAGGAATAGTCTTACAGCATTTATTTTCAGCTTCTGCATGGTGGTTAGCTGAAGTGCCAAGTTCTGCAGGTCCTCCTGTGATAGCAGGAGCTAATGAAGCTGCTCTATTTTAAAGAGCTTCTTAATCTATGTTAATACAGTGAAGATTATTATAGAAGCAATAATAATCATAGAGAAATTGATAATGACTAGAAATCAATGTCTGGCTTGTTAATTATAAAGCTTTTACTATAAAAAGAAATCATTTAGCAACTGCAATTAACCAGTTAAGAAGAATTTTTATTAGAAACTCCATTTAATGGGTCTTGTGGTTTTTAATGTACTGGCTGAACCATCGCTATTTTTACTCTAAATCCCTTCTCTATTTTGATGGTTGGGATGCAAAACCAGGTGAAGAACAAATCTTCCATGTTTTTGTCTTAACAGAACAAAACATCTTTGCTTTCCTGTGCAACCATTCCCCAAGACACATGGGTTGCACCCTCTCTGCTTTGCAAGGGTACATGCACAGAGCTCTAGTACAACAGGCGTGCTCTTCCTTCCTGAGGAGGTAGGGTCTACTGCCACAGAAGGTGTTCAAGGGGCAGCCAAGCTCTTCAACCTCCCAGAAGATAATTTAAATAAAGAAACTGAAGACTGTTGCAGGGCCAGTGTATGTAAAGCTGTTTAAACAAATCTCTGAGGATTTTTTCCTCCTTTTTTGGTGAGCAAGAATAGGCTGTTGTTATGCTTTAGTTCCAAAGAAGGGCTGAGCACCCACAAGTTGGTCTATTTTTTCCATCTGTGCTATTCGGTCTGAAAAAGATATTCTCTGTCTTTAAGTTTTCTCTTTAAAAAGATATGACTGATTTTGCTACAAACACAAAACGCTGGTCAAATGTACTTGGTTTCTATAATTGTACATATTTTTTTAATCACATCTAAGTTCCTTTTCCAAACATCTTTGAGTTCTTTTATATTGTTTACCCTGGAAAATTTCAGGTTTGACATGGCATTTACATAAAATGATGATGAAACGCAGAACTGTTGCTTTTGGTTTGGTTCTTCAGGTTCTTCAAGCTAACAAAACTGGACGGGTAGTAGCCTTGTTGTGTTGAAAATGTCTAAATGGGTCACAAGGAAGCTGACTTGCTGTAGCATTGCTTGTATCATTTAGAATTATTACTGTGCTTTCTCCCACAGTCACACGTCTTAGGTTAGTTAGGAGCTGGATCCAAGCCTGCCTAAAGTTTTAGTTTGTTCCAGAATAATCTGTGAGAACTTGATGGAAACTGAAGCTACACTTGAAATGCCTGACATCCAAGGCTTGGAAGCCTAGTCCATCTAAGAAACAACAGTGCTTTTGGACAGTGGCTGAATGTATGATACCATAAACACTGCTTAACTGGATACCGTACTTGATAGATAGCATGCCCACCAAACATCCAGTCGCTATTATAGCTGCAAAGTTTTAGACTTCAAAGGCCTCATTTGGAACTTCTGACTGCGTTTCATGGCAGCAATAAAGGATGCTTCTGCTTTGTTGCTGCAGACTTGAGAAGGGGTACAACCTCTCTACATTCTAACTGGAGCTATTCATGCAACATTTTTACCTCTATAACTTGAAGTTTATCAGTTTGACTGCATAGCTTTGGGTTGTGCCTAGGTTATTCTTACAAATCTACTGAATTTTGGAGCTTACTTCCCTATCTGTCTTCAAGGTTTAGAAATACCCTGGGTACGCTTATGTTAAACCAGCAAATACTGGACTTCTATTGCATTCTTCCAGGGCTACCTGCTTAATAGCGTAAAAGACACATTGCAGCACCTAGAAATAGACAGTCTGCAACATGGAGCAAAGCCATATTAATGAAAGCCCATTAATTTAATCTAAAATTTCCAGGTGCTTTATGACTCATTAATTTTATTTTTTTCCTTTTTTTCTTTCTGGAACAGCTAGTCACTTTTATTTATGCAAGGTATTCATGTAAGGAAATAGTGTAAGTGTCAAAACTTTGTTTTCTGATAGAGGAGTGGATAAGAGAATCCACAAGATACCTGCAGAAAAAGCAATTGCAATATGTAGCAGCCTGATTAAGAAACTAATGGTAAAGGGGTTCCTGCATATCTACTTAAGCTATCAGAAATGTTTGTGAAGAAACAAGAAGCTACATGAAACATGTCCAGGTTTTCTTTTTTGTCTGTAATGTGATATTCATACCAGGTTTGACAAAATGTTCATGAATCTTGCAAGGAAATCTGGTGGCAAATGTCTTGGCTTTTTTTATTACTGATACTTTTTTAAAGAAAAAAACCCAAACACCTTCAATAAAAAAGGCATCTATAAAAATGTAAAAATTATTATCTCATGCACAATAAGGGAGACAAATATTGCTTTGGGCTTTTAACCTTTGGTGTTCTGTTGTTTGGGTTTTTCAACAATGAAGGATTGGCTATATTATTACAGGTATTTTCTTTGAATGATACCATACCATTTATATTTATTAATATATTCCTATTTCAGTTATTTTTCTTAGGCTACAGCATATTTCTAAGTATAGAAATATTTGTCCCTACATGAATCAGATATTTAGAATAAGTAGCTGAATTACATCTTCCAGGTAACATCAACAAAGTCTGTGTTCATATATTTCAGTGGAAAGGTATTTAGCCTTCAGAAAATGGGAATCTGAAATACTCCTATTTTTTGCAAAATATTTGAAAGTATTGAGCCAACAGCTTTAGTAAGGCTTCTTATAGCAACCCTAAGCTGAATTTTGGTTCCCTGTCTGTCAGATTTCTGTTTCAGGCAATTATAATCTGCTGTTCAATACTTCCTGATTTTATTTCATGATTTTTAAAAATCTGTAAACAGAACCAGCACAGAACTAATTCCTGAATGACCATGTGAGTGATGATAATGATATTCCTAACTTACAGCCTTTTGAATGGAAAAAAAGCTTAGTATTTGTGTCTTTTTTTCTCAAACACTGCTTCAAGGAAGGCATTCTGATAGTCTAGTGTCTCTGATGAATTAGGATCTGTAATGGTTTATGTAAACTATATTATAGTGTGCTTATTGGGATGCTTACTACCAAAATATTCTGCAGGAGTCTTGTCTAGAAAAAGTGGTAGGAAATGTTTAAAATTGTTTCAAATCATATATCTTCCCGAAAACTCAGCAGCTTCTCTGGGTACATCTCAGAAACTTCATGAATAATTTGTACCGTTTTTCAGGGAGGATGCTGCTACAAAATATGGATGCAAATGCAAAATAAGTGCTGGGAATGAGGGCCTGAAACAGAAATGCATTTGTCTGGGTCGGAAGCAAATAAAATATCAGGTTAGCAGGACTAGATAATCTCCATCCCAAAATTGTACAGGAAATGGTGCATGACAAAGCAGGTCCAGTAGAAAATAGTTTTAATAAACCATTTGAGCCAACAGTGGTACCATCTGACTGGAAAACAGCAAATGTAATATTCATACTGGGAAAGATTATGAAGGGATAATGCCAGCATTATTAGCTTTGAAGATTTTCCTCATCTCCAGCCAAACTATAAATCTGGTTTGGACCAGAGCAGGAGAAAGCCCGCCAGCAGAGAAGAGCACTAGACCCTAATGGGACTAAAGGGACCATCCTTCAAAAGAGGAGTTGTCTGAGACCCAGGTCCTCTTCAGGGGGTAGGAATCTGGAAAAACTAGGACCATCAGTCATCAAGATACAATAAGGTTTTGTAAATTAGGTATTTTGGAAAACTGCTTTTTGTTTCAAAATACATTCGTCACTATTATATTAATTTTTTGCAAGATAAAAATCCAAAAAACAAACCCCAACCCTCTTAGATTTTGGAGGACCCCTTTGCCACTGTATATAGGTATTAAAACTCCCCAGAAGAAGAACCATGGTATCCAGACTCTTTCAATCAGGCAGAATAACAATAAACCCCAGAGTGCAGTAACTCAAGCCCTCTTCCTCACAGAGGAGAGCTGTGGGTGCTGCTGCAGCAGCCACACGTGCAGAGACAAGGAAGGAAGCAGCAGCGAAAGGATCCCTGCTGCCTCAAAAGTATGGACACAAGCCAGTTTTCTACTGTGCTGTCACAGGTATGCTTAGAAGAGATACTGTGACACTGGCTTCATGGATGTTATGATATACAAGAGGAAGGATGGTTTAGAAGTCAGGCACTGAAAAAGTGCCAGGCCAGGGCCTGGGAGGTTATTTTCTGTTGCTTCCCTCAGAAAACTGTGGACGTTATTGAGGGTAGTGGCTGCACTCAGGAATTTCCTAACATACTTTGATACAATCCTTTCTGTGGATATCCTTACACTGCTGTAGTGGTCTCCACCTGGATGGAACCTTACCGGGTGATATAACTCCTAGACAAAACCATAGTCTGTAATGTGCCCCAGTTACCCATCTATGAAATAAAAATTATGGTACCTCCATTCCTCACAGACATGTCATTAGGATTAAATGCATTACAGACTGTGAGGCACTCAGGTATTATAATGTAGTCCTAGAAGTATGATAAGGTATAGAGGAGAAAAAATGTGTGCCTTCTTAAATCATAGCTCTAGTAGTGGCATGTCAAACTCACAGGATGCAATCAATTGAGCTTGGATCAAGTCTTGGTCATTACTGGTCCAGTTTGTGTCAGATCTTTTCACGAGACTTTTTCTGAATCATTCTCCAGAGTTTGGAGAGTGGGGGAGCAGGGCAGAAACAAAGTTAGAATTGGCTTCCACTTCTATATGATGTTTTGATTTTAATTCTTAAAGAGGATGATGGAGAGAGTGGAAGAATATCCTGTTAGATGGGATGTCAGATGAGCTACAAGGAACTGCAAAAAACTGACCAAAGAGAGGGATGCTCTAAGGACAAATTTAAGTTAGTGACTGAAAGGGTTCCCAGTCCTTTGGAGGCCATAGTGAAAAGTTTCACACAGGAACTCCAGTAATTCAAGATGCATAAGTTCAGAGGAGATACCTGTAGAACACAGAGATAACAGTGTGTATCCCTGGGGGCCCTGGCTGAGCTAGTCACTAACAAACAGATCCAAAAGATACTGAATACCACCATTCTGATAGCATCAACATTGAAAGAAAGGGAAAAGATTTTGTCGTCTTTTGATGAGGTGAAACAACAGCTTGGGACCTCAGGATCTGAGGGACCAGGAAAAGAAAGGAGGGAAGGCTGGAAGGAGTAAGGAATTTGACTGCAGAATAGACAGAGGGTGTCAGAAGATTAACCTTATATACAGAGTTCTCCAAAGGAAAAGGAGTGTTTGTTACTATATGCAAAGCCCCCACTATGACATGCAACTCATTTATCCCAAATTTCCTTCCCCCTCAAAGACCTGAGTTTGGTAATTCAGTTTGGAGTTTGGAGGCAGGTCAGATGAGCTGTCAAAATGTCGGCTGGTGGCTACTGATTTTGGGGAAGTGGGTGTCCTAACCCCACCTTGATGCTGCAGAATGAAGCGGTGGGTGATGGGGTGTTGTGCTGCCACCTTAGGATATGAGCTTGGGCAGCCCACTTACAGCAGTGGATGCAAACATGCTTCTTCAAAATGTGCAAATTCGTTCCACCAGGAGAGTGTGGGCCCTGTGGAAGATCAGTGCACAGTTATAATCTGAAGTACAAGCCTAACACTGGGATTATTAGAGGCAGATAAGAAAGTAGTAGCACATACAACTTTAATGTAACTTCCTCTTCTTCACTGGTGCCGCTCCATGAAAATTCATCTAGATTTGAGAATTTCCCCTTGTTTTAAGGTTTTGGGGTGGTTAAGTATGTGCTGGTTGAATTTGGTTTAAAATATTTTAAAATTATGAGAGAGAGAGACATTAAAGAAAAGACAAATCTATGAGGCACTGACAAAACAGGAGAATATAAATAAACGGTCCTTTGCTCCATTAGTGGAGCAACAGATGCAAAAGATGTAAGCTTATACTGCAGAGGAGGCCTACATCTTTACAGTCTTCTGGTCTGTCCTTCAAGTCTTATTTTCTTCAGCTGCCTATTCCTATTTAGATACCCTCTCATCTATTTCTGATCTGTGTAAATAAAATTTCTGTCTCTGCCTTACTTTATTGTTTCTATGAAAATGGAAAGTCCATTTAAATTCTCTGCCATGCTGGATCTCACCCCCCGCTGGGAAAGCTGAATGCTAGGGCTCAGCGTTCCTGCCTGCCTTGAGCTCTGCGGATAATCCTTTTAAACGGAGGTTTGAAGAGATGGACTTACTTCTGAAGTGTTTGCAATGGAGAGGCAAAGCATTTCAGGTCACAAACAAAGGGACCTGTTCATTTCTGGGAACAGTAGGGGAGCTTGGTTTCCATCCCTCCCCAGCAGCCGTGCACGGCACGGCAACAGCCGTCCAGTTTTATACAGGGGCTTTGGCCCTAAAGTTTTTTCCCAGCTGGGAAGTTCAACCAGTAAAGTTCAGTTTGGGTAAGTGCAGGGGAAAACAGCTCCCATGCTGGCAGTTTTGGAAGCTTTTGGGAGAACGCGGTGAGAGTCCACCGGGACGGGACCCTTTGCAGCACAAGTGGCCAGAGCACATGCCCTCTCTTACGGCTCCTAAGCTTCTGTGGAAATGAGAACTGATGCTTTGAGCAGTTTGCTCTGCAAGTCAGAAGTGGTTTCTGTTCAGCTTGTTGTGGAAAGATTTCAGTAATTACATCGATGCTCTCAAGATAAAAGTTACGTATTTTTCTACACTTATTGTAAATGCTAGCTAGGATAGCAAGTCGGGGGCTGTTCAGAAAGTTGTTCACGTGTCTGTGTTTATATATGTTTCTGTGATTGGACACTGCTGTGTGTACTGAAAATAGAAATATGTTAAAACAGAAGATGTTTTAGCTTCTGTAGATTTGATGCAATAGTGTTAAGCTTGCTTTATAGGCTCCATTTGTGAGTATGCTGAAAAAAATTAACTTTTACCCTGCTAAAACATACTCTCTGCAACCCTAAATTAGCGAAAGAGACAGATTAATGAGGTGAAATATCAGCTGTGGAGTGTAAGAATCGCTACCCGTGGACATGTTTGCTCATTTAAAACCAATATTTTCATTCCATCAGCGTCAAAAAAACTCTTTGCCCTTGTAACAGCGAGGATGGGAGAGTTCATTCAAATTAAGGACGGCTAGTTTTTTTCAAGAGGCTGTCAAGTAGGGGCAAAGGCAGCTTTGATGCGATCTGAGTTTTCCAGTTGCTGTTTGAACTTAAGGGGAGGAAAAAAAAAATAGAGTATCAGACGTTGTCGCCCCGGTAAAATTTCTGGTTTTTCGTCGTGATCTCTTTAGAAGCTCTCGGGAGGAGACGTGTGCTGGAGCGGGGGGAGCCTCCGCCAGGGGGTGTTTAACCAGCCGCCTCCGCCGGCGGAAGGTCCGTACGCGGCGCCGCCAGGGGGCGCTGTGGGCGCCGCCACCGCGGGGCAGCGCGGCAGCCGCTAGTCTCCCCCTCGGAGCGGACTGGCGGGGTTAATCCCGCCCGGGAAAGGGCTGCGCGGCTTCCTGCGGCAGCTGCGGGGAAACGGCAGCCGTCGTTCGGGGGAAAAATGACACCCGAGATGTGCGGGCGGGACCCGCCGCGGCCCTGTGGGTGCCGGGAGGAGCTGCCGCCGGTGCCGAGGGACGGCGAGGCCCCGATGCCGCCCCGCCCCGCCCCGCCGGCCAGCTTCCCGCCGCCGCCCGCGGCATCCCCTCAGCTGTGGAGGCCTGCGGAGCCGGCGCTGCGGCTCTTTCCCCCGGTTTTCGCGGCGCAGTCCAAAATGTACCCCTGAAATAAAGATAGCTTTCGCAGTTGTGTTGCCCACAAAGGTGTCCTCAGTGGGATCTTTGCAATGGGCCTGCATTAAATTGCGTTTCCAAGGGTTCTTGCCTTTGAGCTTGCATTTAAATCAGGCACCCCACTCCCCAGAGTCAAGCAAAGTTCATCTCCCCCAACAGCCCAGCCTGTTAGGTTAAAACTGCAGAATGATACAACCGTTAATCAGATTTGCCCCTACTTCCAGTTTGCCCCCAATCCCCTGAATATCCCAGACCACCCAGAGCCACATTCATGTCACGGACAGGGCACAGATTCTGAGGTGTGGTGTCCCCCTGTGTGGTGTCCCAGTGCCACCTGAGAGAGCAGGCACTGCCCGCCTGGCCCGGGCCTCTGCCTCCCCTGGCCTGTGGGTACAGGCCTAACGGCTGGGTCCTGTCACGAGTCAGCCTCAGTGAAGTTACCGGCTGTTTATTGCTCAAACTGTACCGCTGAATTTAGTGAAATATCTCAGTAGCTTATCTCAAAGCAGTGATGAACACATACTGCCTATACGGCTCGTGTATGATAACAAAGGAGACACGTACAGCCCGCTTCCACCCGAAGCACTTGCTGAGGTTCCCCAACAGCACCACGAATCTCAGCCTGGGCGGCATTTCAGATGCCGTAAGGCCTCCAAACCAGTGATTTTCATTACATCTTGCTTCTGTAAATATTTAGGGTGTTATTCTGCCAGTGCCTGTGGGTGTCCGTGGGGGTGTTCCAGCATGCCGTTAAGTGTGAGAACCGAGTCAACCCTCTGGACTTGTAAATTTTTTTAGCTGTATGTTCAGAATTCACCATAGTTACACAATTTGAAGTAGTAGCGAGCAATCTGCATGTGTGAAAAGCATTGGGTAAGATGTCAGTGTGTGGCTGTGGCAGATACTGTTTCATTTTGTTTATGTCAGGAAATAACTGAAAATATCAGTGACATGATGTATACAGTGTGGGTAGCCAGGACATCTGGGGAATAACTTCTGGTTGTTTGTTTTTGTTTTTTTTTATATTAGGTATTCTTTTCAGTTAACGAACCTAAAAGATGTGGCTATACCTTTTTATTAGATCCCCTTCTCTTTGGCTCTTTCTTTCTGTTATGGTATTTTTGTTTCTGGCAGGAAAGCTTTGATAGACTTATGCCTTATATGTAGACAAATGTATATACAGCAGAGAGAGAGCATGTATAAAAGTGATCGATATTTAAGCGCTTATATTTAACAAGGAGGAAAAATATCTTTATTGGTTTTACCAATGGCATCCCCTCTTTCAAAAAGAAAAATACAGATAAGAGGTTTGCAAAGTTGCCTGTGGGCATTGTGCACACAGCTCCTGGAAGGCAATTCCTTCTGTAAGTTAAGGGGATTCTGTCAGCTGCGGATCTTGCTTTCACTTTTAGTTTGTAAACCAAGTCATGTGGGTTGCCCCGTACTTTTGTCTGCTTGGAGTGAGCCACATTAAATATCTGTGTGTTGCTGGCTTTCTTGTCTCTACAGTTTGGTCCAGTATTTCACGGAGTAGGGAATGTGTAGGTCCATTAAAATATTGTTTCTAAAGGACTTCCTGATCTGTTTTCTACTGAGTTATATGAACTGAGTTTTGTGTGTTTTGAAAATAAGATATGAAAGGCAGTCTTTTGTTGAATTGAATTGTGTTTTGTTGATTTTAAGTCATGACCTGTTTGTAATCATGATAGTTTTGAAGAATAACCATGCTTTTTTTTTTACAATGTGGTAATGCAGAACTCAAAATTATTTTTAAAAAAGTCAGTAAGTTACTAAAAAGATTGAAAGACTAAATACTAAAAAGTATAAATATACAAAAGCTATTTACTCAAATATTTGATTTAGTGTTCTGAGAAGCTGGCACCCCCCCATGAACTGCACCAAGAATACAAGTTGTATAACTAGCATATTCCAACCTCCAAATGCCTTTCATGTCAGTATGAGATACCATCAGGCACTTTGAAAGCACCAACCTATTTATAAAGATACCATCAAAAAACCTGCCTGATGCAGCTGACTTATGAATCAATTATCTGGACTTCGCCAATGATATATCTGTTCTGATTTTGAGAGTCATATGTT
This sequence comes from Falco naumanni, assembly GCF_017639655.2. NCBI lineage: Eukaryota > Metazoa > Chordata > Aves > Falconiformes > Falconidae > Falco > Falco naumanni. Next base: position 21,061,304 of record NC_054058.1, on the reverse strand, counting down.
TAGAGCAACACCGTACACAGGTAGGCTATTCAGCATCCCAACAGGGTTCTTATCTTCATGTATAGGCCTGTCAAAAAGAGGGAGAAAAATATCCTAACTGTAGGACCTGTTTCCCAGAAACAGTTTGTTAGGAGAAAAAAAAAAATAGTTTGTGGATATCAAGTTATATATAACTGGAGGTAGAAGGAAAAGATTGATCAGAAGTGCTGTGTATGGGATTGGTGCTGACAGAAGATGACAAATTTATCTGAAAACTACTCAAGATGGTCAGTCAGATCTGTATTTTTAAAAAGTTTGTCTTAAGTCTTTGAATGACTTAACAGAGAGACAATTTTTTTAGCACAGAATTTAAGGTATTGCAGGAAAGCATAAACAATCCTACTTGCACGCTGAAGTAAGTAATTCTGCAGCTATTTCTGTGGACATTAAGGCCCAGTGAAGAATTTCACAAAGGCAGCCATCTAAACTGTTATGTCTTGGCTCTTTTCATTCAGTTCAGGCACCTTTATTTCCTTGCTCCCAAATCCTCTTTCCATTTCTAGATACATTTGTAAATTCAGTGCCTTTATGTTAGTGTGCTTAAGCTCTCTGAGAGAGTTGCTACTGCTTTGATAAAGCTTTATTGAAAACATAGATAAAGGGTGTTTGTGAAACTCTTTATCTGCAGGACCTTATGCCAGCTGTTCCTTCTTGCATTGTCCTTGGAGCCAGAGGCTCCAAGCTACTGGGCTGCCTGCAAAATAACAGGCAAGGCAACTGAGGTTGGGAGTACAGAGTGGCACAGGTTGCTGAAGCAACTTATCCAAGGTCACTTGCTTTCTGTTTCCATTTAATTTGTTTACTTCTCTGAGGAGATTATGGGTTGAGCTGTTGGGCTGAGTATTAACAGTTTCCAAGTTCTCATGGGAAGTCTAAATTGTTACAAACTGGCAACCAGAAGTGACAGAGCTGGCACATCGTACCAGCCCACAGGAGTCCACCCATCTTCCTTCCTATAAGAGTCGTATCTGCATTTAATCAGTCAGAAAAATATCCTGCCATATTACATGACACGACTGGTGTTCTTTGCTGACAAATAAAATAACTCAGAAGAAAATAGTGGGACTGTGTGGATAGTTGGCAAGTGAACTTATGAAAGCATGACAAGTTTTAGATTAGAATTTCATATATGACACTGAGCTGTATTTTTCTAAACTTACTGGGGATAATGAGTATGCAGTTTGAGACAGATTTTCAGAGGACAGGTGTTTGGTATTTTGGCAAATCAAGTCTCCTGAAAGCTGTAGCAAGCCATATATCAGCCTGCTTCCACTTCCCCTCCCAAAAAAAGCAAACACATGGAAGTTGTATCACCAGCTTTCTGAAGATCTGAGTTACTAACTAGGTATAATTGGCGGTGGCTACTTTTTATGTCTTTTTATGATTGATAGCTGTATTTGGTATGGGAGAAGAAAAACTACCTGAAAAAAAGCTGTAAATCTAAATCTGTTTTACAAATATAACAGATTGCTGCAGATCAGAAAATGGACATGGACTCACACTTGTAAGTATGGCATGTTGATAATTTGAGGTGATTGATGTTTGGGTATGGATTGGAAAATATGGCTTGGGAAAAGTTGTATCTTTCTCATTAACTAAGCATTGTCAGTTTCCTGGAAGCTGTATGCAGTCAATGCTGATGATAATACTGTCCCTAACCCCCCCCCCCAAAAAAAAAACCCTAAAAAGCAAGATGCCACATGATCTTAGCCATATAATCTACTCACAGTTTCTGTTTCAATTATATATAACTTTCTACAGGCAGGAACTTTAAAGATAAGCTCTTGCTAAAGAAAAAGCAAGCAACCAAAATACTACTATAAATTTTCTCATCTAGTGACCTTATCAGCATATGGAATTCATAATTTAGAATAAAGTAAGATTCTTCCCTGTGGAGGGAGATTGTCCACCACAAAATCTAGGGACACTGTCACTATAATTAAATTTCCAAAAGAGATCTAGAATGGTCCCTGGGTCATGTCTTGAGTTTTTCTACATAGGGTTAATTCCTAAATTTATTAATAACTTGGGATTTATAAGTGTATGCATGTTGTATGAGACAGGTTGGGTGCCTGCCTTTTGCAAGGTGCTCTGTACCCAATATCCATCCAAAGTCAGTAGGAAGCTGCAAGGGCTTTAGAGCACCTCTGCATTCTGGCCATTTAAGCATTAATGGATTTGAGGAATTAAACAGCATCAAGCATAGCAAATATTGACCTCTCCTCAGAAAATATTTACCATCTCATTTATTGTTGTATGTTCCCTGCACTAGAATGATATGTTGACATTAGCAGCTATGATTTGCTAGGTTCACTAATGTTCTAAATTGACAAACTCAGCTATTTACTTAAAGGCCCCTTGGATTGATATCTGGATGCTTTATCGTTGTAAAGGCATCTGTTCCATGTTAAAATGTCACTTTGGTTTTAGGTATTTCTAGCTTTATAGCGTAATTCTGAGCCTCATTTATTTTATATTAACAACTTGCCAATTTTGTGAGTAATAATATGGCAAGTGTTCGTATACATGAAATATGTTGTAAGCTGAACATTTCCAAGCCTTGTTTAAAGAAGCATTTGAAGTAGCACACAAATTTTACAAGCTGGGAAACTGAGGCATACAGCTGTAAGGGATTCACTGTAATAGGTTTATTAGCAGGTAATCCCCTATTTCGTAAAAGGCTTAAGACCTTAGTCACTTGAAAACTGGGGTGTTGGGCTTACGTGTAGTCAGGAGTTCTGAAACACTTATTTTCTGTATAGAATCTGTGTTTCCTGGTTTCCGGAACTTGGATCTACAGTCTTAACAGCTAGTGTATATTTTCCATGTCTCTTTCCCCATTGCTAGAGCTCCTAAGTATTTCTTCTGTAGAATAGTCATAAAGTAGAAAAAAAATCTTCCTGTTGTAACTCCTGGTTCTGCGAGAGCCATTCTGTGTTTGAAATTAGGATAAGTACTGGGTCCATCATTTAACACTCTCATGTTGTATTTTGGCTTACCATTACCCATCCATGACACTCTGAGCAATCTGGAAGAAAGAATTAGGAAGAAGAGAAAGGGTCAGCTGACAGAACCTGATCAGGCCAATTACACATTCCCTTGCTGTGATTAGGAATAAAACGTAGCACAACCGCCACATCTATCCTGCACTCTCAGGCTATCCAGCTTTTAAAGTGTGTCACTTAAGCTCAGACTATAGAAACACAAGAAGTGGTCAAGATGTCATTCATAAAATGTTTTATGATTTGATTCATAAAGATTGTCTGATAAAAATACAAGTTTTAGCACAGGCGTTTACAATGAAGAAAATATTTAGACTTCTCTTCTGTTTCTGTCCCAAAGCCCTGAACAGAAAAAGGATTCTTCCCTTAAACCTCTCCCCAGCTTCCTGGAAAACACCTGTTTTCCTCTTTAAATAAGAGCTTTGGAAAGGGTGTTGAAGGGATTCACAAAGACAGAGCCAAGCACAAGTTGGTACACAGTGTAATTATGGAGAGCACATGTTTTAATGGTGATAGCCTATTAAGTTTTATAATCTGAAATCAGTGACATTTGCAATAATTATTATTAATAGCCCAGATTCTTACTAGTCATATTTAAGTGGACCTTTATGGCTTAACTAACTAAAGTAATCAGCTTCCAATGGTGTATTATATTAGCCTAAATCATAGAACAGTTGTGTTTTAAGATGTGCATTCAGTAGCTCTCTCTAACTACTTATTATGCTGTAAATAAGGTAAAAATAACTCTTAACACTGTTTACCCTAAATTGCTCAGAGGTCACTAATGGAAAGCCCCACTGAAACCCAGATACAGTTTTCCATAAAGTAGAAGGAAAGACTGTTGCTGTTTATGACCTTCATTGAACCTGAGATTATGCGAGCTGATGCACAGCACCTTGATCCCAGCCAAGTGATTCCAGCACCTTGGGATCAATTCTTTCACCACCTAAACCTTGCATAACACATTCTCTGAATATTGTGCCACCACTAATTTCTTTACTGCTGACACTTTTGCTAGGAAGACTGCTGCTAGTCGTCTGAGAGAAAATAAATGAGATTCAAAGCAACAACAATGCAGGTGAAGCAAGGCTTATGAAAAATGAGTACGGCAAAGGAGAATTTGGAAGACTCCTCTCAGAAATGTGTGGTGGGTGGAAGTGCCTGCCTGCACCCTAGTCACAGCTCCTGGGGTCTTCAGAACTGTGTGTAGTTTTAAATTGTCTGAGGATACTGCAAAAGCTCTTTTGATGCCGCAAAGGCTCATATGCATTAGGGAGCCACTGGGAACAGTTTTTCTGAATAGAAAGGTGACACTTTCAGAGTCTTCTTTTTTTCTTTTTAATCTGTAGTCATACTTTTATCAAAGGCTTTCGTTACAAACTGTTTTATTTCTTAATATAGACAGCATTAGCTGGTCTCTTAAAATAGTTAAAATGCTAAATTCAGAGTTAAAAGTTTTCTATTCTTGGGTTTTGGTTTTTTTTTTTGTTGTTGTTGGTGGTGGTGTTTGGGGTTTTTTAAGGACATACAACATCCAGAATGCTTTTCCTAAATCTGTTTCTGGGTTTGATGTAAGTAGAGAATATCATTTTAAAGAGATGGATTAGAACCCTTGTAACAATAAGTTAAATAATTCTTAAGAGGTGAGAAACTAATTGACTCTTCAAAGCCACTTTTCTCAAAGAAGTTAACAACCAGAGGATGCATGAAAACAGCTTATTTTTTTCTTCACCTTTACTAACATGGCATCTCTTTCTGTTTAACTTACTTGTGTGTTTGGTACCTATTTTAAGTGAATTAAAGATGAGCAATTCACAGAAGTAACGGATATTCTGTCAGGCGATTACCACTTGTTTTCTCAGCATGTTCTGCAGATCCATCTAAAGAATGGATCCTGTCATTGCAAAAATCAATTGGTATTCAAGGTGGTCAGCATATACTGACACAGATAGTTAGCACTATAGAAAATATAGAGTGTAAAGGAGACACTCAAAATATGTTTTTGTCGGTCTATATTTAGGTCTGTTAAATGGTGCTTTGTGTTATAGGCTGTTGGTGAATGTCAAGATTTGCATTTGTTCTAGATATTGCATGCTACAATGCCTGTTAGTAGCTGTGTACCTGGCATGTCTGTCAATTTTGTGTCTTGACTTCTGGGTATGCTACAAAAATATGCTGTATACCAAATGTAAGTGGAGTGGGACAAGACTATGTTTGGAAGACAAATGTCAGAGCTGTGTGGAGGCAGAGTTGGCAGAGTTATCCTATCACAATAATTTTTGAATATCGTGTAATAATTTATATTTTAGCTATTCTTGTTTTTGTACTTGTTAAGACATACTCATTTAGATGATTTTATCTGGTTGCTTTAGCTTTCATTAACAGTACACTGAAATTCTTTATAAATACTTGCAACAGGATATTACAAAGAAGGAGAAGTTTGTAGCCGTCATATGACCAGACATACCTAAATGACTATTCTTAAGGACTTGTCAGTAATTGTCTGTATTGTCCAACCAGGTGGTCCACAGAAGGTATCCTTCTAGCTCACTGGCTTTCTTTTAGACAGGCAGAAATTTCACAGCAACTCAGAGCTCAGAAGCGATGCTATCTCCACTGCAGCTCTGAGAGGTGAGCAAAGGAAGAATGTATGTAACAGAATCATATGGTTGGACAGGATAGCCAGAAGTCATCTACTCCAATCCCTGCTCCAATCAAGGCTAACTTTAGAGTTAGGTCAAGTTGCTTAGAATATTTTACAGTCAAGATTTTAACATCTCCAAGGACAGAGGTTCCACAACCTTTTGGGAAACTTGTTTCAATACTTAACCACTCTCATTGTTAATTTATTTCCTTACAAGCAGTCAAAATTTCCCTTACTGCCACTTACATCTGTTGACCCATGTCCTTTTTCTGTGCACATCTAAGAAGAGGCTAGTTCTGCATTCTCTATAGCCCCCTTGTAGGTAGATGAAATAGGCAATTCAATCCCACCTTCACCTTCTCTTCTCCAGGCTAAACAAACCCATTTCCCTCAGCCTCTGCTCACACATCATGTGCTCTAGCCCCTTAACCATCTTCATAGCCCTGTGTTGAACTAACTCCAGCCTGTTTCTTTTCTAGTGGAGGAACAGAAACTGCACAATCTTCCAGAAGCAGACACATACGTGCCAAGTAAAGGGCAATCTGCTTTCTCATTGATCTGTTGGCTGCGTTGTTACTAACGTGGTCCAGGATGCAGTTTGCCTTCATAGTGACAAAAGCACACTGCTGACTCATGTCCAACTTGTCCACTAGGGCCACCAACTCCTTTTGTGCAGAACTGCCATCTCGCCTGTTCAGTCACCAGCCCATACTGTTATATGGAGCTATTGCATCCTAGTTACAGGACTCCAAATTTATTTTGCTGTACTTCATGAGTCTCCATGTTAGCCCAGTCCCCCAGGTTGTCTCTGTCTCTTTCCAGGGGTCTCTCTGAATGGCAGCCTCACAGTGTCTCAACCTTTGCCCCCCACTTGGTGTCATTCATAAATTTGCTGAGGGGGGGGGGTTCTCTTCTTTTGCAGGGTCTGTCAATGAAGATGCGAGACAGTGTCAGTCCCAGTATCAGCCCCTGACAAATGCCCATAAAAAACAGACACAGTTAGACATTGAATCGCTGAGCACTATCCTTTGAGCCTGGCTATCCATCCAGTTTTCCATAGTCCTCCTGTTTAGACCATCTCTTGAATGTGCTTTTGACTGTGTCAAAAGCCTTGCATAATTCAAGGTAAATTACATCCACTGCTCTGCCTGCATCCACATAGATACCAGTTTTATCATAGAAAGTGATCGTGTTGGTCATGAACAATTTTTTCTTTTGTAAATATGTAGTGGCTGTTCCTAGTCGTGTTCTTATCCTTTATGGATCTGGAAATGGCTTCTAGGGAGGCTTGCTACATAATCTTTATAGGGACTGAGGTGAGGGTGACCACCTCAGCCAGGTGTCCACCTCCCTGGTACAGCTTTTACTGAGGACCAGCTGGGACTTGGAGGAAGGAGGGTTGGGATCTTAAGAGAGAATCTTGCAGCTGTAGAGGCTTTACCATAATACAAGAAATACAAAAGCACATGCAGTTAGCTAAGCTGGGTTCAAGTGTGCAGTTTCCTCATCAGTGAAGGAAATAGTTGAGATACACCCTACATATGAAGTCAACTTCAGATAGTCATTTCAAATTGAAAAAGAAATATTCTTCAGGTTTACAGTCCATCTGATTCCTTTGATCGCCTCTTTTCATGTACCTAGGGTGAAAATGGAAAATCTTGGGCATCAAGAATTGCAGGTTCAGTTCCTAACTTGGCTTTCCTTGCTTAGAGAAGCACCTGTATAAAATCGAGATTGTTTTGTGACAGTGAAATGGGGGAAACCTGAAAATTTTGATACTGGATAGCTGGAAGAATTGCCATCAACAACTGGTTATTTCAGTAGATATTTTTTTTTTTCATTGCTAAAACTATTACTGATTTCTGCTTGTTCCCACACCCCCCCACCACCACTTTGGAAAGTACAAAGCCCTTAAATAATTCCCTTATTCCTCAGAATTGCAGCATATGACTGATAACTGCCTTTAGAACTCCTAATAGCTAAATTACAATTATTATGCAAAGACCTACAATAGACAGTTATATGGATTGTTAAATGACTTTGCCTTTTTCGCAAACCATAATCATTTTCCTTTATTAGCTGAAGGATTTCATAATTTAAGGAAGATGAGAACCTATAAGTCACACTTTCAAATAAGGAACATGGATATTGCAAACATTAAATTCTCCCATAAAAATGTTAAGGCATCATTAAACTAGGATCAGATTAATACAATTCAGTCAACTCTAGATAGATATCTCCTGTAATAGGCTGAAACAATACCTAGTGATATAGGATGTATAAGATTTTACTACAACCAATTTATAAACCTATAAAACATACAGGTATCACTCAAAGCCAGCATTAATTTTGCATGCCTTGTATTAAATCAAGTGAGTTTGGTAAGGAAAAATATTCCCCTCCCTTAGTGTATCTCCCTTTCTATTGTTAGCTGCTATCATAACATCTTACTTCTACCGTAAGTCAGATGAGAGATGCCTTCTGGTAGAGGTTGACCTGAGAATCTGTGCTTGATTTATCCATCTGTTTAGGTGTCTGAAAGATTTTAAAATGAATTTTCAGGGCATAATTTAGTTCTCACTTGTACCACTGTAAATCTGGAGTCATTCTGTGTTTGTTCCAGAATAACAGCAAGCAGGGTTTGACCCTGAGTTTAGTCAAATTAAAAACAAAGGCTTGCAAAATCTCTTCTACTCAGCTGAGCAAAGGAAGGGAGATAGTTGGGGGAAATTAAGGTTTAGACTAAAGACTCTGTGCGTGTTCCTTCCAAAGGTATGAGGTAGCTCTGTGGATCTGGAGAAAGCAATTTCAGAAAAAAGAGGTGGAATCAATGAGACAAGTGCTTTAGTTACCAGCGTGCCTTTGAATGCACACCTGCTGTGAAGAGTACAGCTGACATTGGACTTGACTGCTTCTAATTCCTAACGTGCTCATTCAAATTTAGCTTGGATCAGTTTTCACGTGATTCTCAGCAAGGCCCATGTGGAATATGTCTGTACTACTTGGGTGGTAATGCTGGCCCAAAGCATTGCCTGGTAAGCAATCAGTGACCAAATTGGTTTGGTGCAAAACCAATCCTTTAATTTGGGGTAACAGGAAGAAAAAATACTGGTTAAAAGCAGGGGAGGGTGTTGTTGGTTGGCTATGGTGTCCTCTTATGAACAATCTTTGGAACTTCTTTTAGGGCAGCATCTCTCATTCTTCATGTAGGCACACATACTCTGTGGCCAAAATGGAAATGCAGGAGTTCCAATACATGGTCTATGTTTTCTATTTGTCCTGTGACTTGTGTCTGACAATTGCTAGCATACATATTTAAAGTGTTGTACATATGGCCCAATTTTGACCTCTGTTCCATACCTGTATTTGAACATGTTAGCATGGATTTCCAGAAACAGAGCAGATTTATCTCATGCATTTGTGTGTGCATATGGAAAGAGAAGTGAAGAAGTGAGGGGAATGTTTCTCCCACACACCCCACTTCCCCAGACATGTTGTTAGTGCGTTATGTTAAAAATAGATCAGGGTGTGAAAATAAGCTGTACTATATATGTTCTATGTATTAGTAACCAGAGTGTACATACCCTCTTCTACTAAATTCATCACAGTAAGATCCAGAGGTTGAACCTAGACTTAGAAGGAAACAACAGAAAAGGAAAAAGAGTAATTTGTTAAGCTGAGCACAGCTGGTGTGGCTCTTAGGAAACTTACAGCAGCAGTACAGACAGAATCTCTTCAGAGGCACTGTTCAATGGCTAGATGGAAAAAAAATTAGTTAAATCAGTTCTGTGAAGCCAGACTGGACCGTGTAGGACAGAGAAACTTGTATATACTGGCCTCTTTAACACAGGCTAAACTGCATGCACCCTGTATGCTGAGAGACAGGAACACTTACAGGCACAATAGTATTTGTTTGTAAATCTGTGTTCGTGATCAAAAATGCAAGAGCACAGGAAATTTCAGACATTGTAAAAGATGAGTATAGATTAGTTCGTTTGTACAGTTTTACCATTTGTGTCTAATAAAAGTTGTGTGATTTAGATTGGTATTTGCAGTATTCCCCAAGGTCTTCGTAGGACAGATCCTAGACCACCCCACTCATTGAATCGTCTAATGCAATTGAATTCTGAGTGACAGTCAAAATTATACATAGTTAGTAAAAAGTGTTGTTGTATTTAATCATATAATTGTGCATCCATTTAGATCAGCCCAGCAATCATAAGAACCCTTATACACAAGTAGCTTTACCTATGTGACTTGTCGTTAGTAAGTAGGAAAGCTCACTCAGAGGGTATTCTCATGCAGAGTATTTGAAGCTAGCTATATGCCAGCAAAACACATTTCAAATAATTCATTCTTGTGGATGAGGACTGTGTTTGAATTAGGGTTTTTGCATGCAGCCATCTTGTTGCAAAGTAAAGATGCTATCCTGATTATATCTCACATGGAAGAAACTATGAAGCAATATCTGCTATACTTTACCAATTTAACTGTATAAGGAGGAAAAAAAGCATAAAATAATATTTCAGCCTAGATTCCAGCCTAGACACCTGTTAAAGCTTTCCTGAACTTCCCTGTCAGTATATTCTCCCATTAACAACTTCTGAACCTGTTTAGTAAATATCATCCAAATTTGATAGAGGAAGTAAAGTTTCAAAATTTATTATCTTCCCCTAAGATTAATTGAAAACAAAAGTCTCAGGCTATAATGTGGATACCCAGATTAGTGCTGTCAGTGAGGAAAAGACATTTACAATTCAGCTGCTGCATATACTCTACAGCAGCAGCCATCTGGTCCATCAGCACCATGCATAGTTCTGGGCTTGTAGTGCTGTAATAGCTGGAGAATGGTGAGAATCACTGATGAGTGATGAGGAACTGGTGCGATTGTGGCCTCACATCAGTGGTCTAAAGGAAATACCTCACTGAACAACTTTGTTGTTTAAACTTTGTGTTTAATGAAATATTTTAAGATTAGAGCCACTTGGTGCAAAATCCCCCAGTTGCAAAGAGGAGGACATCCAATGGCGAATCAAGGCATAAGTGAGGCAGAGATTTTACGCTGTCCATTTGCAAGTAATGAGCTTGGTTCATTCCATATGGCTGGTAATTGCTATCAGAATAAGTCACGAAGTGAGCTAATATCTTTGCTCACACACAAATTGTTGAAACATATTTTCCAAGTCAGAAAACAACTGATTAGTTGAATCACTAGCTTGGGAGTTGAGAGACCTGATTTAACTTTCTGCTCCACCTTAGGCTTTTGGAGTTACCATATGCAGGCATTTAAAATACAGCTTTGCTGCAGACTATGGTGAAGCATCAAGGTCTGCTAGTTAGTTTTTAATGAGCTAGGTTGGAAGCAATCTGTGGCAGTACTCAGTTAACTTGTCTTCAGCTTCATTTTCAGTTCATCCATTAATTTAACATGTGGCAGTTGGATTTCAGGGTGTTTCATGAAGTTCAGCAGGGATCAAATATAATCCAGCACCCTGATCAATCATATGAAATAAATTTAGCATTAAATGACCCAATGGTCATCTCAAGTTAGATGTTAATTGTCTATCCGTAGGGACTCAATTGACTTCATAAAATAGGACAGATGGGCTCTGTAGTGCTGAAGATGAAGGGCAAAATAGCTAGCAAAGATCCCCAAGAGGCCATATTTGGAACATGATTCATCTCACCTAACTTTAAAGATCCCCAACCCTAATTACCTTTATAGTTGGTGGAGTGTTTAATGCTTTTTGGAGAGTGATTCATTTACCTTATTTGAAGCATCACCTTGATGAGATAAATTGTTTGGTAGAAAGGCACCTAGCTGAGATGGGAATCTAGAAGTGGCCCTCTGTTGAGCCAGGTGAATCCAACCTTGGAGCCTTTGCAGTAAGTGACCTTGATTATTTAAAGATTGGAGTAGTATATCTGTACTACAGCTTGTAAATATGAGAATAAACACGCTTTCTTTACTCTGCCTTAGCTCCCTGCCACGTGTCTCTGTCATGCTCTGGGGATAATACCTTTAGGAAGCTGTAGAAAGACAAGGTGGAGGTCAGACCTCTTATCAGACCAAAAACTGTAGCTGGGAAAATGATAGAGGCTTTCAAGCCCTTCTTGAGGATATTAATATGCATGGACAGTATGTTAACAGGAAACCTTTCAGCATCTTAGATGAGATAGCTGAACTTTATTTCAGTTAAACAGCTGAGCTCAGAAGTGACAGTCGTGAGAAAAACCTTATCAACATTTGCAGTTTTACTAGTAAGGGTACTGTCAAATGAAGCCTTAGAAATGTCATATGGTTAAGCTCAGCATAGTCGATAGCAGAATTTTATAGTATTGGAAGGCAGGAGGGGTTTTACTTGTAGTTTGTGATCGGCATTCTTGGGTTTATTAGCATTGATGTTTCAACCTGAGGAGCAACTAAAAGGCTTTATCGCTCACCGAGGAGGGTGAAGTGCGAGCAAAAGGCCACGAGAGGGAGCTCTTGGAAGCAGTAAAGCCGTCGGGTTTCTCCGCATCAAGCATCAGGTTCCCTTTAAAAGGCACTCAGCAAAGGTGTTAAACTTTCAGAGGCCCACGGCATGGGTAAAATAAAGTTTTTTTTTCTGGGACGGAACTCTCCTGGAAAGTTAGAAATCGACTTGCAGAAAAAATACCAAACAAACAAACAAAAAAACCCCCTGACAACCAAAACCCGTATGAAGCCACTTTGAAAAGATGTGCCTATTAAAAATGACATCTTCACTAGATACCACAATGCCTATAATTTAAAGGTCAAATGTTTTAATTTCTGATTCTTTTATATTTATTTCAAGTAGAAAAATACATTATGCTACATAGATATGATGTCATTTTGCTGGTGAATATGAACATAGGAGTGTACAAGGGGTCAGACCTGCTCAGAACATTTAGCTCAAGCCACATGGTAACAGTGTCATTCTCCACTTGTCATACTTGTAGTACATTTCTCTGTACTGTTAGAAGCCTCCACTGGAAAAACTTTGGATGTTTTACAGAGTTAAGCAGGAATTAAACACATATCTGAACTCCTAGCCAGTCTTAAAAAATGAATGTAGCAGTAGATGGCTCGTCATGTCAAATTCATAGGACTAAATCTGGATGTTAATTTTGTAAGCAGAGGGATTCAATTTACTCTGTAAAACAATTAAAAGAAGACAGAAACTTACAATCTGTTTCTTGAAAAGAGTAATGTCTATTTTAAAATAACTTTCTACCCAGAGCAGCCTGCCTGTCTCACATGATATCAATTGTGTGTGTGCGGGGGGGGAAACACAACTGAAAAAAACCCCACAAAACCCCAAACCAAAACCAACTTAGGCATTTACAGCACTGCTTCTTTATGGAAAAATCAATTTCAGGTTTTAAAACAACAGAAGTTGACAGCTAGGTGTCCAGATCCACATTTAGGCATTTTTTGCCGAAGGTTTTGCTTTTCAAACTGACACCTCAGTTTAGTTTCCCCTTTTTTTTTATTCCCCATGGGCAAGTTAAGGCTACAAAGAGGCCTGTGTTCCTGTGACCAGGTTTGAGGAGGTAGAGGGTGCATTTTTTTAAATATAGAGTACATTTTAAGATTACTCTGGATTATTCTATTGGTCTGGTAGTCTGTCTCTTTTTTGAAAAAATGGTTCTTTAGTATGTTTTTTTTAGTATTTCTTGTTTCAGAGCAAACAGGCAAGGATTCCTTTCAAGCACATTAATCAGAGCTGAAGTTTGTTCCTCTTACCCATAAGCAAAGCAGACCTGTATGAAAACTTCATTAACCTAAAGCACCTACTCCAACAGGCAGGATGAAAAATTAGCATATTTGTGGATACTTACTGCAGTTTAGTTTTGCTTTGAGTGGCATTCATAACCTTCTCTTCTTTACAGTGTACCCTCTGACAACACCACTGAGTGATCTGGATCTAGCCGTCAGTAAGAACATCATACCTCTCCAGGCCAATAGCCACACCATCCATCCCTCTCTCTGCTTCCTAGACAGACAGAATGTCAGTATCAGACACCTTCAAATACCTGCTGACATACCATCTTCAAAGCAGTGTAGTCAGATAGGTAGAAAGGAAAGCAACAAGACTGTCCCCATATAACTCAAAAGGTCTTGGCGCTTCAATGTTCACTCTTCCATTGCTTCATAAATCGCTTTTAGCAACGGGCTAAAAAGAACAATGGTAGTTACTTTTGTCTTTAGAGTATAGCACAGCATCAAAACCTCTGATCCACCTTTTTTATTGCTATCCTGATTTAAATATATTAGAAAAAAACAGCACGTTTGGTTGATTTTCTCAATACTGCACTTAATTATTCCTTCTTGCAGAAGTATCATGCTTTTAAGTTTTCCTGTGACGTTTCCCCCTCTGCCCTGTTGTGAATGCGACTATAGTGGGATTTACAGAAAGAAAGAGTTTAATGCATACAGACATGACATCAGGAAAAGGAGCTGAGGTTGTGTTTGTCTTGATTGTTTATTTCAAAAGTATAGTGAGAAAGATTCAAAACCACCTGACTGCTTTCTGAAAGACAGCATTTTGGAGCCAGGGGCTATTACCTTTATACTTCAGTAGAATCTCTTTGCTTTTATGTCACTGTTTCTAAAGTAAAAACAGGTTGAAGACAGGGAGAAAGAGCATAAATTCTGAGTGCCTTTGCCAGGCAAAATTTTGCTGAAACTAGAGAGTTCATATAAACAGGAACTTCCAGATAATGACAGCAAGAAACTTTTAACTCTGGTTTGGCAATTTCACAGTCTTCTGGTGGGAAAGGATGGGGCTGTATGCTGAAGCCATCTGTGGCAATACAAATAGCTCGATTTCCACTCTCTTCAAGGAGTCTGCTCTAGGTGATGTCACTGTCAAGGGTGAGCATCAAACATCAGTTACATCATTTACTGTGTTATGCAAGCAGGGTTTTGCATTTTCAAATGTGGCAGAGCCAGTAACTTATTGCCTTCATGTTAAAACTCCAAGAACACTAAGTAATTTTATTTTCCTTTAAAAGGCCTTCACTTTTGTAAAAAAAAAAATAAATACTAGTGGAGGACATGTATCTGCCTTACTGCTTTAAAATTGAATTCCTTCCCAAATTCTGCACTCTTGTTATCTGTACTTACCAACAATAACAGACAAGTGAAATTCAGATCCTAAGAACATTAAATTACATCTGTACTGGGTGCTTTAGTATGCTTAAGTTTAAATGCATCCTGCAGCTGGTTCACCTGGTTTTCAGGTGAGTGCAATCTAGCACATGGGCCAGAAGACAGCCACTCTGTGTTCTAACACTTCCCCCATCTGACAAAAAGGGAAGGAAATATGTGGGGTATACTGCTATCTGGAGGACCACATTCCCATTAATACAAGCAAATCAAAACTAATTAGCTTCCTTGTGGCTGTCAACAATTTGTTAAAGGATAACGATTTTTTTTTTTAATAGTTCTCTACTGTCCACTGCAGAAAGGTACATGAAGGCTTCTTCATTGTGGACAGGAAACAGCTAGCAGCTCTCTCTTGTGCAAGTGTCTGATTCTCAGATTTACTTTTTCTGATTTGAATTCCAGATCTGCATGGTGCTTCACTTTCATGGTAGTCAAGAAGTCTGTAGCTTTATACCACAGTAAAGTTACAAAAAAAAAAAAAAACACAAAAAACAAAAACACACACACCAAAAAAACCCCCACATTAATACATCCATCTTGTATCCAGTTTATTTAATACCATAGCAGTGAATACAGGTAAGAAGTTCTTGAATCTGGCAGTGCTAGAGCTGGCGAGATACAGCTACTTGACAGATTGACAGTCTATTAGTAGTTCTGGAATTCCGTGTGTGCTGGAAAGCTGAAGGGTGTACATGAGTGGTCTTCCAAGTTCAGCCTCATAGACATTGACAATACAGTTAAATACACTAATCCTGATAGGGCAGAGCAGCATCTGCATAGGAATAAACCAACACTGTGCCTGTCAACACTGAGAACTAATTCCAATATTTGTATTCTTAAAACAAGTGAAATAAACAGTAGCTTTTCCTTTAAAAAGATCTTTGGTCAACACTTATTAAAATGTGCTTTAGTTTTGTTTTACAACAGTAATGCTAAGATTATATAGCTTTTTTATATTGGTGGGGTGGACATTTGAAAATCAGTATTCTGCTGTGACTGATAAAGCAGTCTTACTAGTTTCAATGCAGGTAAAATTTCAGAGCTGAGGTAGGCTTCAACTCAGCAACTTATAAAGACTGGATCTCAGCTGTCCTCTGAAATGGGTAGGAGGCACTAATTTATTTTCAGATCAGTCCGCTTTCATAATTTCTGTATTAGCACAGCACTTTCAAACACACCAGGCTAAGTCCTTATTTAGTTGTCTACAGTAAGAGCTCTGAATGTCAACTGACAACATATTTAGACCCATTTGATGTTTAATATCCACATTTGAAAAGTGTTAAATAACATTCCTTAGCACTCTCTCAAGTAGTATCTCAATACCATAGTAACGACTAGTTGTAAGTACATGGGTCCTTAGGAAAAACACTCTATGCAAAGCTAGGAGCACAGGTCTTACCAGCAGGCTGACCTTTAAATCCAGGCAGACATCCTAAAGAATTTGTGCTTTTTACCAGTCCATGTGCTTTTCAAGCTCCCACTCCCATCTAAAATTGAACAGGCACATCTACCTTACAGGTAAGGAAACTTTGTTACAGCCAGTGAAAATGCTCTGTGAAAAGGATCAGCCCAAGAAGTTGCTCTGGCCTTACAGCCGCGCTAGCTTTAACATTATTTCACTAAGCAATGACCTAGCCAAACTCGTCCAATGCTCACTGATTAACATTTCAGTTCCCACTTCCCTCAACCCTCTCTACTTTCTTTCATCACTCAAAAAAAGAAAAAAAATCAATACTGAAACAGGAGACAATACTGCTTTGTTTATCTGCTTCTGTACTTCTGGTGCCTCTGCAAGGCAGCTTTGCAGATAAATACCTTTTGTAGATTTGGTGTCTAAGCATTTAATTCATATGCATTTCAGCAGGTGTTAGGCACCTTTAGGCACATGAGGATCTGAGCCATCCTTCCTTGAGTTAAATACAAATACATTATCACACGAAGCAGCAGTATTTTGCTTTTCTTTAATGCAAGAAGTGTTCCTGCACAAAAGCCACAGCTACTTCTCAGACTTCTGAAGTAAGACTTTGGCCAGCAAGCCTGTTTACTGGAAATAACTGTTTATACTTCAGCTGCATCTTGAAGCTCTATGCAAGATCATGCTGGTGTTGAAGAAATACCAACTAAAACTCTCCTCTGAAGAACTTATGAGATAAAGAGTGAGAGGAGCAGCTTAGAGTTTAAGTGACATAGCCCTAACACAGTAAATCTGTAGTAGAACTGGAAATAGAAGGTCATGTCTTCTAGGTCTAGGCCCTGTCCACTTGACCATACTATCTCCTGCCTTTGGTTTCTACTTAGTCCTCCAGACATTGACCTTTGGAGGAAATTGACTGAATCCCAAGAGCTGCCTGTGCTCCATTATTTCAGCTTGTTCCTACTTCAAAACTAACCATCTTTTACACAGATTTCCTTCTCTTTCCAAACACATTGTTGATTAACTTGGCCATTGACTTTGATCCACTTGGTCGTCTCTTTTCCTTCACTTTGAAATTGGAGGTGATATTCCTTAGGACTTTCATGAACATTGCCACAACTTCCTGATAATGTTCTGCTGCAGACAGTTCACAGAATTGGCACTTGTTATCTATTGCCAGCTTCTGTCCTTCATCCCAGCCAACTTCCCTCATATGGCATAAATCCTGTTTGTTACCAACCAAAAATACTGATGACTCAACCATTCTGAAATCAAAAATATTCCAGTTAGAGAAAAGCTAAGTTACAATACTGTGCTATATACAGTGTGTATGAAAAGTATGTACGTTCAGGATAATAGGCATGCAAAAAAACCCAAAACAAACCAACCCCCTGACCTTGCTAGGTAGAGTTACACTTTTCCATTTGCCATAGTCAAACATCAAAGGATTTTCCAGACAACTACTCCCTATCAGTAAGTTTTCATTTTGGTTCCGCTACTCAGTGAATTTATGTATTTTTCATCCACTGCAGTTTTCATACTCTATACTGCTGGGTATATTGTCAGCTCCTGACTTCAGGAAGAAGCAAGCTGATCATTATCTTCATTTGTAGATAAGAGAGTGGAGTCAAAGAGATGCATCAGTGTCTGTGGCTTAATTCAGAAGAAAACACAGGAATTCCAATTCCAAGCTTTTGCTAAAATTACTCCTTCCAGAGAGACCTTAATTAAGAAAGGTCAGCAGTAAAATACACAGAAAAGTGTGGGGGTTTTGTGTTTGGGATTTTTTTCACTCCGCTTCTGATATAAGGAAAGGATTTCACTCGCATTTATTTAGAAAGCATCTCAGCTGACTGATGCAGGAATACACACCACAGTTTAGGAAACATTCATGGTACTAGATTCATTTCTTGTGGGAAATGCTTTCTTCAAGCCCCACATTGGTGCATCTCCACTGGTAACAGAGTGGGAAAGTAAAAGCACAGACTGACTATGCCAGCTTTTTACCTGGCATAAATTGCAGCAGACAGATTTATGGCAATTATTTAAATCGTAGTGCTGTAAGAAATAAGAACAAATATCCTGATGTACTTGTCTTTGGATTCGGTGAAATAGATTGCAAATTGCAACACAGTTTACCTTCAGGTACCTTATTGTTAATATTGTCTTACACCACTTGGATGCTGCTGGATTTTAACTGCTACTAGGATGCCTACAGCTCACAGAAACATTCTCAGCTTTTTTGTATGTTTGCTAAGGGGAAAAAAAAATAATGCCACTTACTTTTTACAAGCTCCTATGTGAGACTCTCGGATCCTGTACAACAATGCTTTCGCAAATGCAAATGATGCTCTGTCACTGATGTCGTAAACAATGATAAATCCATCAGCCCAGTGAAGTTCATCTGTGAGGGAGAGCTTCCCCCGATGTGGCTGAAAAGTTCAAATTCACATACAAAAATAAAGTTACTGTTGTCACTTCAGAGCATTTTCTTTGTCACTGTGAATGTGAGAATGTTGTATCTTCTATTCCAAAATATATTGATATGTTTACGTACCTGGCATTGAATTCAGATGATTCCTGCTCCAAAAGCCTAATAGATAACCATCACTACAGATTGCACTTTGGATCACTGATGAATTAATTATGAAATATTTACACTTAGTTTAAGCAATAAAATTGCATAACCTGTACAGCCAGTTATTATGCTGAATATTCTGCAGTTACATAAGAATGAAACATACAGGAGCCACCAATATTTGTGCTTTCCTGGTTGTAGCAGTTTTGCATGTTCCTAACATTCTGACTATAGTAAGCGTAATTCTTTTCTTTTGTTTCTTCATTTGTGTTGTTTCTTCTTTGCATTGTTCAACTCTGAAACAGTATTTACTCACAGGATAACCTTCTAGAGAGCTAGAAAAAAAACCTCCTTTCAATCTGCAGTTGACTTTCATAAAACTAGTAACAAGTCCCTCAACTGATAACGGGGTTATAACAATCCTTGAGTCCCTTCATCCCAAGAAACTTTCACACTTATGATTTCTAGAAAGCAACAGCTGCAAACTGTCCCATTAAGCTAAGGAATGTAACGTAAAAACTATTTTATATTAGCTTATGACTGCAGATGATTTAGCAGCAGCTAGCAAGACCATGTGTCCGAAGCTAGGTAAAATACTGGGAGCTGACCAAAAAAAGAAAAAATAAACTAAAAAAAATAAAATGCTTTTGCTTTGTGGAAAACCCATCTTGAATAGTAGTTTGAGGACTGTTTTAAGTTGTTCCTCACTAGTTCAGTATTTTGCTACTTGCAATGCAATGTATCATCTCCACTGACATCTCACCCTGGTTGCCTTGATTAGCTCAGCATCAGGGCAGCACTATAGCACCATAAACAGCTGGACTGGGAAGGCTATAACTTAGCGTGAGGGATAGTAACTGAATGCTGGCAGCGAAAGGGGATGCATGAAAAAAAAAGAAATTAAACAAGTTTCCAGAACAGTCTGAAGACTTTAGTATCTTTAATACAACAAGGTTTTAGTGCTGTGGTGACTGTTAAGGGACAGTAAAGGTGACTTGTGTGTGTCACAGCTGTTTCTCAGAACAGGGATCCAACTACTAGAGAGAAACCCCAAAGAGCATGAAGGTTTCAGGAAACAGAAACAAAAATGGAAATGCTTCCTTCCCCAGTCTGGCCTCCTCCTGGGACCTGCTTTTCTTCCCCAGGTCCCATGGGATGCAAGAACTCCATACCCTACCCATCTCTTTCTAGAATCACCAGTTCTATCAGACAAAAAGCAGGATCAGCACTATGTGCCACCTACTCCTCTGCATGCACCGAGTCAGGAAGAAAGGAGCAAACAGATAAAGTTAGGCCTTGTTCCTAAGAACCGCTACAAGACAGCTCAAAGAGTGCTGGCAAGAGGAGTTGCACTTAACACAGCTGATCTCTGTTTTTAAAAGCAAAAAAGCCCAAACTGTAGCAACAAAAGTCTCTACCCATAACATAGTCTAATCTGCTTTACCCTAGCTAGCTGCCACTCCCAATGTTTTGAGTATCTTAATAAAAAGCTGTTCAGATGCCACAGGATTTAATATAACAGTAAGTGAAAGCTGTAAGTGGGCTTAGGAAAGGGGTCTGAGATAGGTAGAAGGAAGTCCACAGAACAGTAGCTTCTAACAGATTGTATGGCAAGGAAGGACTCCGTGGCACAGTGGCTATTTCAGCATCCCCATGGCCTTGGGACAAGCAAGGTTGTTGCTTGTCTCTAGGAAGTCAGATTTGTTTGGTGGTTCATTTCATATGCTGACTGGGTTAAGGTTTTCAGTTCTCAAATTTAAGTGTGGGTCAGGCTTTCAGTGCTTCAGCTTTAGCATTACCATTCACCATTCATTATCCTAGTTGGTAAGAGGCAAGATCGCTACCCGAAACAGAACCTTGCAAGCTAATGTGATTAGCCAGACAGACCGACCTAGGTCTGCATGTGTTATACAGTACCTAAGTCCCTCTGTTCCTGTAATAGCAGGAAAGAAATTAATACAAAAAACTCTATTTCAAAGTGGTTTATTGTGATCAAAGTTCAGCTGGCAACATGTACAAGCCTACATTATGCCTTTCCTTGGATCTGTTCTGTGAGTGCATGTCTTACTTCCAGGCCTATGTACTTTGACCACTTCTGCAGACATCTAATAAACTGCTTGCTTTAGAAACTAAATCTCATCCATTTAGGGTATTTGAGAAAACTGCATATAATCCTATAACTTACCTCTGTATTTACCTATATAAGGCAGAAGTGGGAAAAAGTTACTTCTGTTAGTAATATTCCAAAATCCATTTACAAAAAATATAAGCAATGAAGGGCTTCTTTGATGAAATGGTAAAGTACCCAGGAGTTCCGAGCCACAGTAACTATAAAATTTCAGTCTTCTCAAAAAAACCAGCAAGCACAAATTCCCAAAACAGGTAAAAAACATATAACCTCCCAACCCTTTTTACCATTACACAGATAGAACGAAGAGCAGCCTTTTTTTCCCCTCTAAAATTCTTACCTGTGAACAAGGGTCATAAATTTCCAAGTGTATCTGCCTCCCATCCAGGGATAAGTGTTTAGTGTAGATGCATTCTAAAAGATACACAGTATCCAAAGAAAAACAGCATTAGTAAGGGGGAATGGAGGTGAAAAGGCCACAAAGGTGCCTGTGAGACTGGATAATATTGACAGTTTTTGCAGGATTGTTTGTTTTTTTGGGGTGGGGGGTGGGGTGGGGGGATGTATTTCAGTTTTTATGGAAGTCTGCAGGGAGTGGGGTGGGTGTTGAAGGTGGGTTTGTTTTGTTTTGTTGATCTTGGTTCGGGTTTTTTTCCCTTTGGTGGTTTGTTTTGGGTTCAGTTGGTTGTTGTTTCTTTTTGGTATAGGGGGTTTGTTTATTTGTTTAGTTATGGTTTGGCTTTTAAAAAAAAAATACATGCTGGAAACAAGTCTATTTCATTTTATAACACCTGGGCTGTCCAACCACTCAGGCTAACCAACACCATTTCACTGTGATGCTCCCATTGAACTATTAGTGCAGTTAATACTTTTAGACCCTAGCTTTCCTCTTCCCAAGTGGAGGCAAAGGAGATGCACAATGCTAGGTTCTAAAATATTTCTGTAGCATCAGTTTGCAGATTTAGGACTCTCCACCAGCGCTAGCAACCCTGAGAACTCTACCGCAGACAGACCATCACTATTATGTTAATCAGCGGGTTGTTCTAAG
Organism: Falco naumanni; assembly: GCF_017639655.2. NCBI lineage: Eukaryota > Metazoa > Chordata > Aves > Falconiformes > Falconidae > Falco > Falco naumanni. Next base: position 21,039,276 of record NC_054058.1, on the reverse strand, counting down.
TGTAACCAACCTGCATTCATGGCACTAGTCATCAACAGGCTGTCTATGATATCATCTGTCAGAGTTACTAAAGTAGAGACACAAGAACTAATGTTGGCACTACTGAAAATACACTTACATCTGTGTAACATGGGCACAGATAAGGTCTGTGATGTCTGGAACTCAGCATCTTCAGTTCAGCACCATGTTCACCTTAAGTATTCTCCATGTACCTCTGTAAGAGTTCATCATCTGATGAACTACCAATCCAATGTATCTCAGTGTATAAAATCTGCAGCCCTTTGGTGGTTTCCAAAATTAGACAAATTTTTATATAAATATTTATATAAATGTATATAAAAATTTATATAAATACTCCACTAATAGGGGGATGATATTTATTTTATCACCCATATTCTCACTTTCCTCCCCCTTTCTCCTCTCTAGAAACAGAGCTAAACTTATGTTCCAACAGACATTTGTTAACAAATGAAAATGTTCTGTGGGTCTGACATGCCTTTTCTGAGACTTGCAGTATTGGAGGCTCCGGACAAGCAAACGTGTTTTTAGTTGTAGGTGGGTTAGAACACACATGGAGCACAGGGAGCACTGCATAACTTACATGTGATGGCTTAAGACCTAGATAAGCCATCTGGGACACAAACTGTCTTTTCAGTCTGTGTTTGTATAGTAACAAGTATTGGTAGAGCATTTATGTACAATTGTAACTCTAGTTTTAGAATGAGATCATTTGTATATATTCAATGTAATTCATCTTAGTACTTCTATTTTCTTTTATATTTATGGATCATGGGAAGCTACTCTGGTTTTTGTCAAAAAGCATTTTTGGAAAGAGTCCTTCACTACAGCAGGGAGGTAGATCGCAGTCGCCTTTCCTTGTTAAGTTTTGGGACTTTCCATGTCCTGTCAGCTGGAGTGCATGCTTCCAACTGTTTGTAAATCACTTAAATAGTGCTTCTACCCAGGATGTGAAAGTTCAAGTCCTGCTTTGCCATCTTCCAAGATCTTAGAAGTGTCTTAAAGATCAGTGTATTTGTTCTGGCATGAATGAGAAATTCCATCCTCAGCACAGCAAGGCTTTCCACAAAGCTATCAAATCAGTGCATTCCTGCAAAAGCAGGGGGCTTTGCATTATGCTTTGATTAACCAGTAGTGCCTGATAAACAATGTTTCACCTCTCCTCTAGAGCACAGAAGGAAATATTCAATAGAACAGGTATCGAAGTGTTGGTTTCTTTTTTTTTTTTTTTTTAGTCCGTTTCTTTACTCTCTTCTTTATCTCCTCTCTGATTGAGTTTACTATAATCTACCCGTGCTTCGCACATGCAGCCCGGTTATCTTGGCTTTGAAGGAGCACTTCGCCAGCCGCCGTGCCCGGGTGCTACCGGAGTTTTAAGCGATCTCTGCACAGATACCCGGCTTGCCTTGTGCCGTCTTCAAAGCTCGTACTTAATCAGGAGCTCTGGCTGATAAGCAAGAGGAAACTTACATCTTGCCAAGTTCTGTGCAGCTGCGCTTCTGCCCAATTTCTAGTTCCAAGAAGCGTCCGAAGGGTCGCGCCCCGCGCTCCCCGGCGAACCCGCACCGCACGGCCCCACGGGGAGGCCCCGCACCCCGCTGCCGCCCCCCCCGCCCCGCCGCGCTCACCGGCGCTGGACGCGTACTCTCCGATGAACCGCCTGGTCAGGAACCGCACGGCCAGCGCTGCGGAGGGAAGCAGACGCCAAGTTTAGGGGGGTGGGGGGGTCCCGCCGCCCGCCCCGCACCTCCCCCGCCGCCAAACCTGCAGTAAAGTCAGGCCGGGGGTCACCGGCGCCGCCCGCCGCGCCCCTCCCCGCCTTACCCGACTTGCCGGCTCCGCTGCCGCCCAGCACGGCCAGCTTCACCTCGGTCATGCCGCCGCCAGGCCGCGCCCCGCCGCCTCCAGCTCCTTATAGCCGCCGGGGGCGGGCGCGGCCCCTCCGGCGACACCGCCCCGCAGCCCGCCTCCTGCCCGCGCCCCGCCGGCGGCTTTCCCCGCCCCACCGCGGGGCCGGTAGGCACAGCTGCGCGCGGGGGAGCCGTGGCTTTTCATCCCCTCCGCCAAGCGCTTTCCTTCTCCTCATCCCCTCCGTCCCCCCGCCTCGTCCCCCACCCGGCAAACTTCCTCCAGGCGGCCCGGCCCGGCCCGGCCCGGCCCGCCCCCCCCCCGCAGCGCGGCCGCCAGCCGGCCCCCGCCTCCGCCCCGGGTCCGCAGTGCCAGCGCGGTGAGAAACCAGCGGGGGAAGGGGAAAGAAGAGAGGGAAAATAAAAAGAAAAGAAAGACAGAAGGAAAAGATTCTCCGGCTGGGGTGTGGTGTTTAATTTTGCTGAGTTTGTCTGCAGCCTGTCATCATTTTGTACCAGAAATGTGAAACTGAAGAAACTATTTATTTCTATTATTATTATTTTAATGCTTCTGGGTTTAACTTCCTAAAAATAAGTGTTCTGTGCTTCTCTGGTGTTCTCTGTCCCAGGTTTCAAAACTCTCGTCACTCACCAAACCCCTGATCTTGCAAAAACTTGGGTGGGACTTTCGATGCCTGTGAATGTTTGTGCTGAATGTAAAGCCCCGCGGTGGGTGGCGCTCGGCTGAGGCTACAGCGCTCCTGGGAAGCAGGGGAATGCGGCAGACGGGAAAGGTGAGGTACGAAGGGCTAAACCCGCAGAAAAGACACCTCGCGTCTGTTGTACGTCGGATTTCGTTATTAGGCTCCTCAAGTGCTCTTTGGTGTCTGTTCAGGTCTGAAAATGCATCAAATACTTGGGTGCATAGGTTTAGGTAGTCCACTGGTGAACAGGAGATTGCTCTAACGTCTATGTTACACTTGTATACTTACTCGGTTCATGTGTATTTTATTCCTTTATGTAACTTGAATGTATTTATTTATTCTGATATTTTCCCTCTCCTCTGGTGAAACTGTTGTGCATTGTATAAATACTTCAATAAAGCGCTACTTCAGTATGCTTGCTCTTGGGTATTACAACAGTTTTACATGAGCTCAGAAAAAGAGGCAGACAAGGTATTTGAACATATGTTTGTTACAGCTGAAGGAAATGCTTAGTGAAGGGAAACGTATTTAACATGCAGGCACAACTTGGCTCCAAAGTCCCTGACTTGTAAGTTGCTAATGGCAGGAGGTGTGTTCAGGGGATGCCCCTATCTTGCTCTGCGGGTTTTTTTTGGTAGTCTGGTATTGTTCTCTCAAGACAAAAGTTGCTTCTAAAAAAAAAGAACTTTAGCCTGACCTTTTATGGTTATTGTAACCATATATTAATATAATATTTAGTTTTTGAAATAGTGGAATGCTGAATTCACTAGGCTGGAGTCCATATTGGTATAACTGGCACAACTATAGTATTTTACTATTTCATATACATTGAAACTGCTGCAACAGGGAAGTCTAAAACTGTTCATCCGTGTGCACCCATTACCAAGGTTACAACTTTTTCAGGCAATTCAAATAAATGTTCTGATGTTCCTTTTAAACAGACATGTGAGGTTTGAACCTGGCTGTCTCACAGGTCAGGAATGTAGTTTTGTTTCTGTTGAAGTTTGTACAGATAATCGCTATGTCATTGAAAGACTGATAAAGGCAGTTTTAATCCCTATAAATGGTCCATGGTACATTGCAATAGAGATTAATTCCTAAGAAAGAGTGGACTCAAGATGCACTGCTCAGGTTGGCTTTTTTCTTCTCCCTGATGGTTTTTTTTATGCTTTGCTCATTCATGGCAATGTTGGTTTATTATAGTCCTGGCACTCATTCCTGCCCCTGTGGCGTGGTGGGCCAGCACAGCAATTCATGCAGGTATGTTGTGAAACTGAACAGGGAAACAATCACATTGTTTCAGCTCAATAAATTCTGTGATACAGCCTTAGTGGAGGTTTCCCAGTAACTGAGGGAAGGCTTGGGTGTGTGTCAGACACTCTTACAGCCATGCGAGGGCAAGTGAAATCAGAAGGTGACAGACTTCAATGTACAGGAGGCTTAGGCATCAGTGTTAAGGATATGGCAGCTTGTTCAAAATCAAATGTGGCAATACTGGATGTTGTACTTGGGTTGCAAATTGTCCAAACTCTTGTTTTATACCCTTGGCAAAGTGAAAAAAGGAATCCAACTTTCATGCTCCCATTACTGGGTCTTAACTACACTTACCTAGACAGAAGTTGTGATAACTATATTAGGGTGTCATCCATGTTAAAGAATATACTGCCTGGAACTTTTGTTTTAGTAACACAAAAAAGTTTCTTAATAAGACTGAGACAGTTTGTTGTGTATATTCTGTATGCATATACCTTAAAGCATTAGAGAAATTAAGTTTTAATTGAAGATTAAAGAATGTGAATGTTTCTTTTCTGAAAGACTGTCTTTCTCCATCGCTTCCCAGATCCAACCAGAATTGAGAAAATTTATAATGGAAGGAATTCCTGAATAGCCGCTCTAAATCAGTTAATTTTATTCCTATTCATAAAGTTTTCTATCCGTTTTCTGTTATTACTGAGGCATTTGCGTTTTACAAGTGCATATGCAGAGATGCAGAGGTATTTTTCATTTCTTCCACAAAGGGGGAGGGGGAAGAATCTGAAATGAAATGTCTTTTACATGAACACCCACACAAAACTCAACTGCAAAAGTTACTCACCCATCTAACCAATACCATTTTTGACACTTCATGTTGCAATGAACACTTTTGTTGATCATCTTATTGAAACACCTTGAAATAGCAGTAAGCTTGAAGGAAAGTATCTGTTAGAAGAAGTGTTGCAATGTAAATGTACATTCTTTATTAATTATTTGCCTAGATTTGGCCTTTTATATAAAAGGTTGTGGTTGAACAGTGTGGCAGATGGAATAGTAATGCCTCTTTAGGTTGTCTCAGCCGTTTGCTTTCTTTCAGTGTGACTGTCCTTATCTCCATCTTGTACAGTCATCCCTTTCAGTTCCTTCCATTACCAATCTGTGCTGGCCATCCCTCTGTACCGGAATGGTTTTACTTTCATTACCTATGGGGTAAATGTCTGTACAAGGGTAAAGGTGCACAGAAAACAGTTCATCTCTCTAGTGAATAGAAGCTGACATGTTAGTTTCCAGTCTAGTGGTCAAAAATGGACTAGTCAACTCTGTGCTGCTCAAGTTCGAAGTGAGTAAACTTTCTTTACATGTGTAAAGCTCTGCTATGGAAACAGTAGGCTTCTAATAGATACGATGGAAATAAGTTATTAACCAGATAAATTACATTTGCAGTGAACATCTTGGAGGACTGGGTTTGAATTGTTTAAGCTAAAACTTTTCTGAGGTCTGGAGACCACTGGTCAGATGAGGTCATTTTGGATTTCACTCCCAGTTCTGTAGATTGGGACTTCTATGGCTTGACGCCAAGACCTCTGGGAGTCAAAACTGCTTGTGGAGAAAGTTAACATCAGAAAAACATTTATTTTCCTTTTCACCTTTTTTTCATGCAGCTTAGCTGCTAAAAATAAGGTGGAATTGGGAGTATATGACTCTCTACTCTGTGTACAACAATAAGCTTTGATCCAAAAAGCACAATTAGAAACTGCTGGCTGAAGAAGTTGCCAGCTGTTTGATCTGTATGGCACAGGATTTCTAAAGCTTGCTGAGGTTTGCATCCTGGCAGAATTAGTCCCCATTTGGCTTATAGACTAATGTTTTCCAGACAAGATCTGTCTTCTAAAGGCCACTTTCCACCATTCTTCAGGTAGAGCACTGTAAATTTTACATCTGCTAGTCTTAACTGCTTCCATAGCATATGAACTGGCCAACTAGAGGTCTAAAGCAACAACAAAACAAAAAAAACTAGAAGAATTTTCAGTGTGTGATGTTTTCATCATCTATAGACTTGGATACATTCCTCAGTGGGATACTCAAAAGTATTTATCCATGACAGAAGACATGATACAGCATAATCCCAGTTACTCTGTGTTCTCTTTGCGTAGTGTAGTAGAAAAGATGAAAACTGCTGTTTTCCCCTTGAAAATGGGGAACTGCTCTTGGAGGCAAGTTGCGATATACAGTGATTGAAATTTTATCTTGGTGGCCATGAGAAAGTTTTGGGGTTTTTTGTTTGTTTTTTTGGGTTGTTTTTGTTTTGTTTTGGTTTTTTTTTTTTTTTTTTTAGCAGAAATTACAGATGTGATCTATAATGAAGTACCATTAGTTCTCAAGAGAAGTGACTTTGGATGTGAAAAACTAAACTTTGTAGCTTCTCACAGATTTGTCACTGAATCTGAAAGTGCGTAACCGCCATGGTATGAAGGATTTTGCGGTCCAATGATACGCCTTCTAGCTGATAACCCTTAGGACTAAGGACCGTATGACAGGGTTAGTTCTGTTACAGCTGCTGTACCCAGCCATGGCAGTGCATGCAGGTGGTCAGACACTTGAAGGACACTGAAACAAAATTTGGACGCCACACAATCTAGTGAAAATCGTTTATGGTCAGTGTTGTGAGAATGAAATCTGAGGCATCTAGACTTAAAGGTTGATAACACGTATCCTCTATCATTGATATAAATACGTGTCTTTTCTTCATAGCATGAAAAGTATGCTCAGAATCTTTAACAATCTGAGTAGTGTCCTTCTTGGGTAAACAGTGTACTTTGGGTTGTGGAAGTCCCACACCAACGTTACATTACTGCAAGATAAACTGTCCAGTTGGTTTTCAGTTTCTTACTTTAAGTACTTAAGTACATAAACCATCTATTTGTTTAACACCTGTTCGACACAAATTTTGAGATACAGGTTAACTTTTGAATGTGTAACTGTGAAGGGACTAACATATGATAAAGACCTCTACATTTCACTGTAATGCAAATATTAAAGCATAAAAATAGTCTCATAATATAGCTTGGACTGCCATGTGGAAGCTTTAAAGAGTATTTCATGAATAATTAAGGTGTTAATGACAAGAAGTGAGGAATTTTAAATTATGTATATTTTACTTATATATAATTATTGTAAATTTTAATTTTAGACATAATTCTGCTCTGCTTGAGTCTCCTATAAGAGGCTTTTCCCAGAAAACAGAAATGTTTTCCTGTGCAGTTAAACATTTAACTTAATTCAAGTTCAGCAAAATCTAAGTTGCAAGGCTAAAAGCTTGCAGAGGGTGCTTATGCCCAAATCTCAATATAAAATATACACTTTTTTATTTTTAGTGCCTAGGGGAATGTTATCTCAAGGTATGCAGATCTATCGGTAACAAAAATACAAAGCATCTTTAACTATGGTCTGTACTAGAATTTAATATCTGTAATTGACATTAACAAATTAAACACAGTATACAGAGGAAGTTAATAATCTCAAAGAAGTTTAAAAGAATTGAAATTTGTTTCTGTAATGGAATTGGCCAGAAAGCAATATTGCTTATTGAAATAATTCAAAGATTTTCCCCTTCTTTTGGCATTGGAAGAAAAATAATCACTAATCAATTTCCAGAAATGTTTTGCAAAATTTTTGAAATAAGACAGGGCGTGCATCCTAGGGTAATTAAATAATCTTGTCATTAAGGAGTATTTGTTTAAGATTTAAAAAAAAAAACAAGCTCAAGACCCTGTCCTGAATCAGAACAAGAATTTAAATTTCTATCTCCCTACACCCCTGGTGATTGTAATGCTCTTAGGAGATGAAAAAACTTTTTAATTCTGTGTCATTGATCTATTTATACAAGAAGATTAAAAAACAAAACCAAAAACAATCAACCAAAACTGTAGTAAAAAATATTGTGAAGAGCTCTCATATTCCAGGCAAGAATAACCTTTGCCACCAGGTTATTGGGTGCATTGATTTTTCTTTTTTCTCACCTAAATTTCCATCTTTGATTTGATAAGAATTTTAATCAAAGAAAATTGTTCTTTTTAAACTGTTTCTGGTTCTTAACGCTCTGATTGAGATCTTAAAATAGTTGCCATTGATTGTGCTTACAGACTAAAGTAAAAGAGAAGCATTCAAGTTTTGTTGTTGTATGGAGAAACTGAAGCAATATTCAACAGTGGAAATATTACAAATTGTCATTCACAGTCAAAACTACAGAAAATCTATCTTGGTTGTCCTAACAAGTCTGGATCTAAGAGTCAGAAAGCTTATTAAAAGATCTTCAGGGTGATCACTGTTGATATTTAAATTGGCAATTCCACTAACAGGTATTGGATTGTTCTGGCTAGAATAATATACAAGATTAGCATCATGTACCTTCATGATTTCTATTATTCTGCCTGTCTGGATATTTGCATATTAAAACAAAAACAAAACAAAACCAACAACAACGAAAAAACCCCACCCCAACTAATGAGCTGTCAAAAAAATTACAATCAGAAAACTACTTGGTGAAAACCACGAACTTGAATCCTGAGAGCATTTAAGAATTGACTGCTTTCAGGAAGGAAAGAAAGAAAGCTTAGTTTTAGAAAGAAAGTGTTTAATTAATGTCTATAAAAAAAATCCTTAGGAAAAATAAAATGTCAGGTTTGTGATGTGAAGAGGATTTAGCATATTAGAACCTGTATTTATATTACTTTTCCCATAATCTAGAAACAGGTATCCCATATATAAAATTGCAGGAACTGCAACTCATCTATTTTCCCCCAAATTGTGAACGAAATAGGACCACGGAAACATGATATGAGCACACAACAAAGTAGGAAAAACAGACTGTCATGAACTTTGACAATGACTGGAGAGCCAGTCACTGTTAAAGCTGAGAGCTGGAAATGATATCTGACCTATTTCTGCTGTGATGGCAAGTGCATTTTAGTGGTCATTGATGTTTGCTCAGTCTACATTGTAAAGAAAGTCCTACTCAAGTTCTCAAATAAGTTAAACAGAGATAAACTAGTGTTTGAGTTTGCAGCGTTTTAATCATTCTGCAATAAAATACCAACACATGTTCTTATCTCAAGTAAAGGTGAGATACATTGATCTGTAAGGGAAGTGAGGTTTTCTGCATGGTACTTAAGATGTTAACGTTGAGATATAATGTCTTACTCTCTGCTTGGGGCCCTTCAAGTTTCATGTCAGCTCTTTCAATAATCAGGAGAGGCTTGAGGTTGCTTCCTTCATTTTAGAGATGAAGGAGGATGCCAGCTGAGCATGTTCCTTGTCATCTACAATTCTCCCAACTCTCAAAATCACACCTCCTGCATTTTTTGATTGTAGATACATTCTGCAAAATCTGTGTGTTTGAACAGTATATATGAGGCAGAGGATGGATTTTTTTTTTTTTTTTCCCCCAATGAGGATTACCTGTCAATAAATCCATTACTTTAATCATTATGGAATGTGAGAAGGTGGAACACAGTTCCTTTTTAAAGGTTTTATGTTTTCTTATATTTAATATATATATTTCTATATATTTAATATATTTTTAAATTTTTGCCTTGGTTTTGCTTGGGGACTGGTAGGTGGTGAGCAGCTGCATTGTGCACCATGTGTTCCTTTCTTCCCTTCCTTCTGGGCAAGGCGGGAGTGAGTAAGCGGCTGCGTGGTACTGAATTACCAGCCAGGGTTAAACCACGACAGGTGGGTAGGAAACAGGTTAGATGATGGGGCTCAGAAGGTAGCAGTCAGCAGGTCACAATCTACCTGGAGGCCAGTAACAAGCAGAGTCCCACAGGTGGCTCAGCTGAGACCTGTCCATGGCCTGGAGGACAGCACAGCTCGCACTCTTGTATAATTTCCAGATGACACTAAATTGGATGTACCAGATAATACACTCGAGTGCAAAGGTGGCACTAGGGGGGACCCAGACAGGCTGGAGGAGTGGGCCATAAGAACCTCGTGACATTGAGCAGGGTGAAGGCCGAGCCGAGCCGCGGGGGGACGAGCCCCGGCAGCCGCCCCGGCTGGGCCCGGCCTGGGGAGCAGCTCTGCCGAGCGGCCCCGGGGCCCGGTGGGCAGCGAGCTGGGCACCAGCCAGGCCTGCCCCGGCAGCAGGGACGGCCAGCGGCCACCCGGGCCGGGCAGCGGGGACACGGCCCGGAGCTCGCAGGGAGGGATCATTTCTGCTCAACATTCATTATACCATGCCTGAAAAACTGTATTTGTTTTCTTGCCCCCTCTCCCCATGCAGGAATGCTGACAAACTGGAACAAGTTCAGCAGAAGACCACCATGATGGCAAGAGACCTGGAGCATTTGCTCTGTGAGGGGATGGGACCTAACAACCCCACAGCAGCTTATCAAGAAGTTGAAGCCAGACTCTTCACAGCATTGTGAGGTTGAAGGACAAGAAGCAGCAGACTCGAGCTGAAAAAGAAGAATTTCAGGCTGTATATAAGGAAAATATTTTTTGTCGTGAGGACAGTCAGGCAGTGTAACAGGTTGCCCATCCTCATAGACAAGCTGATGAAGTATGGGCTAGATAAACGGCCAGTGAGGTGAACTGAAAACTGGCTGAACTCTTGGGTTCAAAGGGTTGTGATCAGTGTCATGAAGTCCAGCAGAAGTCCAGTTGCTAGTGGTGTACCACAGTGGTCAATATAAGGCCAACATTGTTTAATATCTTCATTAACAACCTAGCTGATGGGACAAAGTGTCTTGCTGTACCCTCAGCAAGTTTGCAGATGGTACAAAACCGGGAGAAGTGTTGATACACCAAACAGTTGTGCTGCTATTCAGAGGGGCCTGGACAGGCTGGAGAAATGGGCCAGCAGGAATCTCATGGAGTTCAACAAAGGGACAAGCCATGTCATGCACCTGGAGAGAAATATTCCCATGCACCAGTACAGACTGGCGGCTGACCAGCTGCAAAGTTGCTCTACTGAAAAGGTGCTGGGGTCCTTACAAACAAGTTGAACATGAACAAGCAATGTGTCCTTGCAGCAAAGCAAGCCAACAGCATCCTGGGCTTGTGGGGAAATGAAAATCACCTGATGGGAGAGTGTAAAGAAACAGAGCCAGACTATTGTCAGTGGTATACACTGGTAGGAAAGGGGCAATGGACACAAACTGAGATACAGGAAGTTCAATTTAAGCATAAGACCTTTTTTTTAATTATTATTTTTATTTTTTTTACTATGAGAGTAAGTAAATACTGGAGCAGGTTGGCCAGAGAGGTTGTAGAGTCTTCATCTTTGGAGGTATTAAAAACTGTACTGGACAGAGTCCTGAGAAACCTGCTCTAGCTCAGGGGACTTAGACTAGACAATCTCCAAAGGTTCCTTCCAACTATTCCTAGGATTTCTTGGGAACTACCAGTTTCTTCAACTATTCTATAATTTTAAAAGATTTGTTTCAAAAAAGTGTTTTGATAGACAAGGGTGACAAATGCAAATGAAGTGCTCCGTTACTTATGGTACAGGAACTCAGCTGAGCCGATTGCATTTAAATTTGAGGCTGCTTTTAGAAATTTATTTTTGTAAAGTAATGCTGTGTCTGTGTATAGAACTGTACATGTAATAAGAGAGCTTCCTGCCCTTTAAACTGTAGAAAAAATGTTAATGAATGGGACCACAGGATGGCTAGTTTAACTCTTTTTTTTAGGTGGTATCTTGGTAACTGAAATTCTAAAACTGCAAGACTGTCCAAAGAGAAATTGTAATACCCACATTAGTACAAATTAGTACAAATATCCAGTTTTTAGAAACATTTTTTATTTGATGATAAATTAGTTGAATGTCCTTTTAACTTCACTCTAACCACAATTATGATTAAACCACACAGAAAAAAATAATCTTTAAAAGAACTTGGCGGTTCTTTAAGGTACTGTTATTGCAAGATGTAATTGATATGAAAAGGTGCTGAGCACTCCAAAATCTATCAGCCTAAATAGTCAAGTCATAATATAGCTATGTGATTTTGCTTACACTCTCTAATAGGCTTGTGCACCTTTAAAGTTGTCCCAGAGAATTTGCAAGTAGAGTATAATTAGAGTTATTTATTAGTGTATTGTAGTGTGTTATTCTAGCAAGAACACTCCAGCAGCTCTGAGCAGAAATGCCCTTGGAAAACAAGCAGTTAAAACCCTGGGGTTTTTTAAATAAGTCTTCTGACACTAAAGCCTACAATTTGGTTTATATTTTTATGGTCAGTTTTTCTAGTTAAATGCATCATATTTTCATTTAATACTACTTAATGTTTTACTAAATTTAGTTTCATTACAATAAGATGCTTAAAGATAAAGGTTCAGACGTAGAGTTCTACTGCAGATAAAAATGATAACAAGTAGTTATTTTAGTTATGTTTTCTATACACATAAAAACAGATTCTGAAGTGATTTTTGTGCTCCAAATTACTATTAATAATTACATTGTTTACCTACCTTTTGAATTTTTCTCTGTTTGGGCAATGGAAATTATTACAGTTTAGTGTGGCCAGCATTACTTTCAAGTTCTCACTAGGGGTTTTGTCTTGCTTGGTGCAGTAAAGAATGCAAGCACTTCAGGGCTAGAGTTACTAATTTAGAAGCGTTGCCATTGGAATTAAAACAAAAGCCATGGAATATTTTTCTTGGTCTGAAATCTGGTAAGAGCTGTTCTGACTCAAAATTAACTTGATAGTGCCACATTAAAAATGTGTCTTGTTGGTAAGATCTGGAAAGGACCTATTTTCATTAAAACTTACTGAGCTGTAATGTACTGAAAAATGCCTTCTTTTTTTTTTTTTTTTTTTTCTGTACAGCATAGAAGATCTTGCATTTTTCTGGCTTTAAAATGAAAAGTGGAAAGGAAACACAGCATGTTCACAGAAAGCTTTTGGTTTGGGTGGTGAGGCTTTTGTTTGGTTTGGGGTTTTTTTGTTTTGTTTTGTTTTTTGTTTTGGTTTTTTTTTCCTCCTTGAGGCCAATGTGTATATTTATCACTGAGCCATTGAGCCATTCTTTGGACTTTATTTGACTGTAAGAAGTTCTTGCACATAGACTCTCATGAGAAATTTATAAAATATTTTATTTTCATGCATATATTGAGGATAATGGTAGTAAAAAATAAATAAAAATCAAAGGTAGCTTAGCTGTAAGATTGTGGAATTCAGAAATAGAAACAAGCCCCAGGTATATAAGAGTACAGAGCATATTGTGGAGACAGTAATGGGGCTTATGACTGTGAGGAAAAAATACCTCAGGATTTCACATCTGAATCTTGAATTGTTTTAGAAGCTTCATGTGCCCACAGCTGTTGACTCTGCTGCTGAAAGAAGCAGGAGTGAAAAGTAGAAACACATTCATCAGCAGGTATCTGCATCATGTAAATACCCAGTTATAGCCAGTTTGTTTCATACTTAATTTGTTAGGTTTTTTAATTAGCTCAGGTTCTATATGAAGCTTTAATTAGTGCATAGAAAACTCTAACTGTTCAGGACCATAAATATAGTCATGACAGCTCAGTGTGTGGATTAGGAAGAATCTCCTGGTTTCTGATAGAGCTAGACAATTTGAAAAAGATGTACTAAAAGGCAGGAACCAGACTGTAACTGAATGGATTTGCAAGAGCAGACAAACCAAAACAGCTGAAAAGACATCCATTTAAATGTGCTATGCTGGGGACAACTCTTTGTAGTAAAATGTTGCAGTGAAGATAATGAATTTTGAATTTGAAACTTGCTAAGAATTGATTATGTCTTTGCTAGTCTTTTTGTTCTGTTTCCCTTTTGTGGCCTGTTGGTGTCTGAGAGTCAATCAGTGGTTGTCCAGAAGCCAATTAAATAGGAGTTTTAGTGGTCCTGCAACTTGATGATTTACAACGTTGCTGCTCCATTTAAAGGGCTCAGGTTCTTTCAATGTAACCGGGCATTAAAGGGGAATAGTCTTGAGTTTGGTAAGCGAAGTCTGCAAAGTGTGACTGTGAGCTAGCTTACAGGGTGGTGAGGAGCAGCCCCAGAGCACAGGTGGCACATACTGACACATTTGTAATCGAATGTTCATTTTTTCTTTGAGCATCCTGATAAATCAGAATGGTGTTGCCAGACATTATCAATCAAGTCAGGAGGAAAACCAAGTCCTCTCCCTTGCAAGTTATTGGTTATTGTGCATCACAACTAGCAGAAGCAGATTTTCATCTGAAAGGACCATGGAGCATCTAGGAAATTACTTAGGTTTAGAAATGGTTGAAGGGACATTACCTGTTAGGTAGAAAAAGTACAGCTGCTGACTTTTCTGTAGACTTACTTCTGTACGTTTATTTTCACAAAGTCACCTAAATAACTGATCTTCCCAATTTTACATCTTAATTCTTTCTTAAAGGAAATAATGATAAAACACATGGAAACAGTCGAGCTCCCTGCAGCCCACATATCAGGACCATGATGTGTCAAGAGTCATAAAACCAATCCTCACCTTTTGGAGGGCAGACAGGAGTAGCATTTTGCAAGTACTTCACAGGAATGACACCAAAAGGGGGGCTTGCTGCTCTTGCGCTGAACAGGCTTAGGCATGGCTGTACTGGGTATGTGACTGTGTTCCAGATTGGCCTCAGCAATGTCTTCTGCATTGCTTCTCCCACAGCCTTGGGTTCTGATTGCCCAGAATCTGCAGGTCAGTGTAGACCCATTCCAGCTTATAAAATGCAGCCTTTATGTAGGGGCTGTGCTTGCCTGCTAGATGTGATTAAGAGCCAGAGATTTTCTACATTCTTGCAAAACTGATGTTCAGATTTCACCTGAGATAGAGTAGGCTTTGTTTTCTATCATATCCTTGGCTTGTTTTATAAAAAAAAAGAAATCATAATCCCTTCTGTTTGTTGAACAGAAAACAAATGGATGTAGCTCTCTAGTGATCTGAGTTGGGTCAACAGGGATATTTTCTGCCTGTCTAGATCAGTAATACTGAGATTTTTTTATGATCATTTTGTGTGTCATAAGACTATCATTTATAAGATAAGTGCTATCAAGAGCCTCATCCTGTTCCTGTTGAAGTCAATGGATGTTTTTGCTATTGCTTTTCAACAGTTGTAGGATTGATGACTGAAACTGAGCAGCTGCTGAAAGGTTAGTTTTAAAGTAGAATTGTGGTCAGAAAAGCAAAGTGACCCTGTCAAGCTGACATGCTGGGAGCACTACATTTATTTTTTCTCAGTGACTTCTAGACCAAATCTGCTCAGTTTACAAGTCAAACATTTTTTATTGACTTCCAGAACTGCAAAGTCAGCCGCAGTCTGAAAAATCAAAACTGTTACTTCTGCTTCAGTCTGCAGAAGATTCTGCATTTAGAACTTGGTTGACATGTCGCTGATGCATGGCTGAATCCAGCCTGCCTTTCCATGCCTGTCCTAGCTCTGGAGGGGGAAAGCTGTCACAGTAAAAATTTATTTGTTAGGAGAGTAAACAGATATGACTTGCAGAGATGCAGATACTGAGGAAGGGTGGGCCATTTTTATATTTTTATTCTTGTTGCACCTAAACTGTAATCCTTAACTTCCGCCATGACAATGATTTAATGTTTTCACATTGTTTTAGTCTGGGACTACAGAGTCCAAACTATCTCCATTGTAAAATATATTTTCCAGAAGTTCTTAAATTTTATGATAAAATGGTCTTGCAATCATTACTTTTAAGACTTCAGAAACCACATCTGAAAAGAGGTGACTCTTCCCAGGTCTTGCAATTCCTTGTTTACTCTCAAGGGTTCACCTAGTTGTGCTGGAATATGGATTGGAGAACTAATTCAGTGTATTATTTAAAAGCTCTTAACATTATATAATCACAGGAGGGGCTTCAGCAGATGCTGGTCTGTCATATCTGTGCCTTAAATTGACCCTGACCTCAGAATCTTGATATGGCTCCTCAGCCAATACATGCATCATCTGATCTTAAATTGCTTGTTCGATTAATATACTATAGTTAAAATATATGCTCAGTGCTAAAGTTAAGACCAAAGCTCTTCCTTTCCATCACAAGTGCACCAAGGGTAAACAGATTTGTTTAAAGCTTCACAGTGATTAAGACAGTACAGAATGGAACATCATCTTTCTAATAAAGGATTAAACCAGGACTATTGTTTCAGAGTTAAAAACGTGAAGGAGCTTCCACTCCTGTGTCTTGCTGTGCTCCTGGGCTGTTCTAGAAGTTCCTCTGGTTCTTTATTTGTGGTTATCACAAAGAATAGTAGTAATTCCAGTGCCTGAATGTGTGTGTGCATGCTTGTTTATGATGAATTGCATAAGACAGAGGCACGTTTTTAAGACCTGTTAATTACTACTATACTTTATACCAAACGTATTGTGTTGGGTAATGCTTTGTGGAACACAGGATCCATCTTTCCCTTTGTGTTGAGCTGCTCTTCAGGAACTGTGATCTGTTTCCAGTTATGTAAAAAAGCCTGTGTGCAAATATGTAAATAAAACTGGACTGTGTATGCATACAGATCAATGAGTTGAATGCATAAATCCACTGTATTTGACATTACTGTTTTGTTGTGTGTGCATAGCTCAGGTTTGTAGCACAAGCAATTAAGTTTCTTTTATGGAAATATCCACATCTTTTTAAAAAAACGACTAAGAGACAATCCAGCAGAAACAAAAAAATCCTCTTCCCTTTTGGGAAAACAAACAAAACCACTACAGTGTGTATGGAAGTACTCAAGTTAATGACAGATTAACCTTAGCTCTGCTTTTATGCTCTTGCAGTAGTAGAACATCCAAGAGTTACTTACTATTTTTGGCAAAAGAACCCCCAAAACTTTCAGATAACAGTAAGGCAGTTATGTTTTTGTGAACAGATAGCAGAATGGTTTTGTGCTTGAGCTCACTGACTTGGACTTTTCCACTTCTTCAAAGAAAGATAAGGTATAGTTGTATATAAGTGAAGACATTAACCTTGGGGTGTGTTGTATAAAATTTATGTTTGTTCTGTATGATGCTATAGAAGTAGTCAAGCCATAAGAAGCTGTTTCAGACAATCAGAAAATTTTATGTTCTAAGTTGTGCAAAAGGCCTTGTTTTAGCAGTTCGTAATGACTCATCCCCTTATATGTGTCATTAATCCAAATATATTTGCCGTGAAGTTGTACAATGAGGACAATATGATCTTATGAGCTTCCTGCTGGATATAATTTGTTTATGAGCAGGGACACCACATCAGTAAAGCTGAAGTATCACCATAGTTTGGGAGTGAAGACAAACATCCTCCAGTTTTCTTCAAGGGAGAGAATTAAACCTAAGAAGTCAGTGCTGTTTTGCTTTCCATAAATGTACTCTTTCTCATAATACATATCTACAGTTTGGATTTGTGATTGTGGTGTTGCTGATGTTTCACAGAAATGCAGATAAATGGTGTTCATCTATTTCTGATTTTTGCATTGTAACATTAATGTGCTCTTCCTGTACTAACAAATGAGTTTACCCAATTTTCAGTTTACACCTGATTTAAGTCTTAGCTATCTTCCAAAGTCATGTGAATACCATTCATATACTAGAATTTCAGAAACTGTGTATGCAAATAACTGAAGATATGTGAGGGGCAAGCCAGGTGAGCAGGTTTGTACTGTGTTATTGGAAATCGTAAAATTAGTTCAAAAAGTCAAACACTTAGGATTTAGGCCTGCTTGCATGTCGCCTGATTTCCCTAAAACATCAAGAATGTGTAATTCTGCTGGGCTGCTGTTGTGAAAGATTACCTCTACAAAACTGTCACTGTTTTATGCAGTTGTCTAAATAAGCAGGTAAAAGCTGAGTTTTGCTGTCTTGAGGGTTCTGTGCCCTCTCCATGTGTTTCTCCTTTGTGTCTGATCTTTTTCAGTAATTCCTGCCAATACATTTAATAAAATATGAATCAATATAAATATTTTGATATAATATATTATGGCTATTATGAGTTCCTGTTGATGTAGCATTTTCAGTAAGTAATCTTGATATATCAAGTAGCTGCAGGAATACTGACAATTAAATTTCCCCTGGTTTTGGTGGTTTTATTTTCTCTCTCTCTCTCTTTTTTTTTTTTTTTTTTTTTTTTTTTTTTTTTTTTTTTAAGGAATGCATTAATGGACATTATTTAAGCTTTCCAATTTTTAGTGATTAAAAATATGTCCAAATTTATTAGTTTAATTCATAATATTTTCAGTTTCAGAAATTTTTTGGTTTTACAATGGCTTGCACAGTTCATTTTTTCTATAACACACTTTATAAATTAGTAGGAAAGGTTTCATTTTCTTACTATAAAAATGTATAAAGCACAACTCGCCCAAATTCAATTGATATTTTTAATCTTGTTCTCTGTGGTGGTGTGTGGCCTCCATTTCTGTTAAAATCAATTGGATTTACAGTTGTTTAATATCAGTTCTATGAGAGTTTTCATAACTTCAGGGTGTGTAAAACCAGAAAGCGTCCTTTGGTTTGTGTAGCCTAACCCATATATAGTTTATAAATCATGCTATAGGCCCCTCAGTTTGACACTGTTTACCTGCCCCACTAGGTCTCATGACTTCTGTTAACCTGAGCTTTAGTCAAACAAAGCTATTCATATCTTCCAGAAAGGCTTTCTGCCTTGGTTTTAGATAACCAGAAATGGAGATCTTGATTTCTCATATGGTTAGCTGGTTCAAGTAAATAAATCTCCTTTACAGTTTAAATATAATAATTATGCATTCACTTCAGCCTGAAACTGACTGAATTCAGTTTCCAACAGTCGATTTTTATCAGCGTTTTGGGTGCATCTACATTCATGTGTCAGTTCAGATTGGGAGTGCGTTTCGAGGCAGATTTCCTGATCCTTTTTTATGTCTGCCCGTACCTCCTCCCCACCTCCATGCCCATCCCCCACCAACTCCCTGTGCTGCCATTTGCACAGGAGAAGGTCCTGGAGCCAGGGAGCAGATTCCTTTGGAATAGGCCTCCACCAGCAGATGTATTCTGGGAGCAGGAGCATAGCTACTGCACTCCTGTTGCAGAGATGCATTTGGGGCCATGGCTATGGCTGGTCTAAAATGTCTCCTTTACATCCTCCTCTCCACAAGCCCAGATGGGTGGGCATCAGGCCCTTGGCACCCTGCAGATCCTTTTCAAGTGGGGCCTGTGCTGCCTGTTAATGTAAACAAAGCCTTTGTTAAAAATCAGCTTAGTACATAGCAACTTCTGTCTGTGAAAGTATTTATGCAGTGTGTTGTAGCATGATGATGATCATTTTGTGGATAGCCTAAAAAGATTTCGAACTCTTAAGTCTTCTGCTACATGTTTTTTTCAGTTCATGGTTCTTCTGAGCACAATTTTATATTTCTTCAAAGTTCTTTTTAAAAGTCTTCAGAAATATCTTAAAATATCTTTTAAAAATATTTCATTTTAAATTAAGAATATTATTCTTTTTAAAGAGTACTGATCAGAATAGCACGGGGTACTAGTTACAATGTGACATGGAAGTAAAGGATATTCAGTTTAAATTGTAGAACAGTTTAGGTTGGAAGGGGCCTTTAAAGGTCCAACCCCCTTGCAATGAGCAGGGACGTCTCCAACTGGATCAGACTGCTCAAAGCCCCGACCAACCTGACCTTGAATGTTTCCCAGGATGGGGCATCTACCACCTCTCGGGGCAAATTTTTCCAGGGTTTCACCACCCTCATAATAAAAACCATTTATTCCTTAAATCTAGTCTAAATCTACCTTCTTTTAGTTTAAAACCATTATTCCTTGTCCTATTGTAACAGGCCCTATGAAGAAGTTTGTCCCCATCTTTCTTATAAGACCCTTAAAGTATTGAAAGGCTGCAGTAAGGTCTCCCCAGACCCTTCTCTTCTCCAGGCTGAACGTTTTCAGCTCTCATCCTTTACTCATAGGAGAGGTGTTCCATCCCTCTGATCATTTTTGTGATCCTCCTCTGGACCTGCTTCAACAGGTCCATGTCTTTCTTGTATTGAGGACTCCAGAGCTGGATGCAGTATTCCAGGTGGGGTCTCACCAGAGTGGAGTAAAGGGGTAGAATCACCTCCTTTGATCTGCTGGCCACACTTATTTTGATGAAGTCAGGATACGGCTGGCTTTCTGGGCTGTGAGTGTACATCACCAACTTATGTCCAGCTTTCCATCTAATTGTATAAACCTAGTGGCATAAATTCTATAAATCTAGTTATATATACCACAAAGAAACCAGAGCTACACCCCCCCATCCCCCAGCCCATCCCCTGTCAGGTCAACATGGTGTTCTTTTGACAGGAATACAGCTACTGCCATTATTTAAGCCTCTGTTTATGGACCTCTTATTACTTTGTTCAGGATTAAAATTCAGCCAAGTCAGGTGGATTTTTTAGTGTAGGTGTTATGCTTGCATCTAGGCTACCCTTTTGGAATATAGGTAGACTTTTAGGTTTCTTCCAGTCATGTAAAATACATTCAGGGCATAAATTGTATTAAATTTAGATGCAGGTAGGCCAAAGAAATCATCTGCAAATATATTTCAAATATTCACTGTGAGTTATCTAAGTATACTAACTTTAAGAGTGTTTATTTCTTGGAGATGTTTTTTAACATATTCCTTAGTTACTAATGGGCTGGCAAGGACTTAATCATCCTGTTGTGATACGAGCCTGTCATCCTGCTTCTCTCCAAGAATATAAAAAAAATGTGCTGAACTTTTTGCCTTTTCTACTTCATTAAAAATATTCCTGTCTTCACACAGGAATTTGCGTATTGCTAGGAATTCTTCTAGTTTTTCTCATTTAATTTAGATATAAGAGCCAAGTTATAGATGCACAAGCTTAGATATTCAGAGATCTGAATTAAAATCTCTGGCTCCTCCTCAGGCTCTCAGTCATCCTGAGAATTAATTTAGAGTCAGATTTTAAAGGCATTTAAGTTGTTACAGACTCAGGGGTTTACATATTTGTATGGATTTTTCTTTGCTTTAACTTCTTAAAGTCTTGTTAAAGGATGTCTTCTGCCATTTGCATTAAATAAAATCAACATATGTTGTTATTGGGAAACAAAACCCCAACCCAAACCACTCGTGAGACAACATCATGGACAACATTGCTAAGAAATTATTGTATTTACTAGAGCATACATAAGATACAAAATTTGAGTTTGGTGTTGCAACAAGTAGGGGAACAACAGTCCAAGGTACCAGTATTTGTTGTTGGTCTTGTTTGGGTTTGTTTTGGGTTTTTTTGAGTTTTTGGGGTTTTTTTGTTTCTTTCTATACTGGACAGGAACTGAGCAGGCTACCTTATCTGCCCACATAGCACTGAGATCTACGTTTTGTATTCATGTTACTACTTCTTAGATGTGCACTTTATGCTTAGTTAATATTTCTCTTAGATGTATGCTTTACAGTCTCAGGAGATTCTTGTGGATAACAGAACTCAAAATATTCACTAAAGATGTAATTTAGAATAACAGTGTCTTGTGATTGAGAAGTATTTTAAAAAATGGGCAGCAAGTACCCTATCTTTTAAAATCTTTAGAGAAAAGTTGCACTTCAGTCTGTGTGGTTCCTGGTTTTGAAGAAATGCTACAAACTATGAGCCTACCCTATTTATAGCTGGCATTTTTTCTGCAATTGACAAAATTGCTTGTGCCTCCTTTTAGATGCAACTTGGCCACCTCCTCTGTATTGTTCTTTCGTGAAGAGTATTGACTTCATTGACATTCAATAATGTTGAGGTATGTTGCTAATTATTCCTAGCATGAATGCCTGCTTATAATTGCAATTTATCATGAATGCATAAGATTTGTTAATTATTTTTTTAAAACTTTTTTTTTTCTGAAATCTTGAGGGTTTTATTGTTTCTAAAGCTACTGAATAACCTGCTGGTTCGAAAATAGTGGTTAATGCATACCACCTACTGGTAATAATTACATCAAAGCTTTTCACCCCTTCAAAAGTGCTAATACTGTAGAGCTTTATGAATTCTTTCCAGCCAAAGAGCTCAATTTTCCTTCAGAGCATCAAAGTTGAGATTGTTATCAGAAAGAGACTGACTTTCCTGTATACCAATCAAGTATATATATTGCAGCTGACACTCCTGGAAAGTTCCTAGACATATTAAAGGCATTCTCTGACAGTATAGTACCTATATAACCCACCTCTTAACATTGCATAAGCTGTAAAGAACTCTGAAACAGTTTTGCTGAAGCCAGAGCACTACAAAGGACATGGAAAAGTCAACTTCTCTAAACTAAGTAGTGGCGATTTGCATGTACAGTAGATAATATGTCTGGCTTTTTATGAGCTGGGCTTCCTTATAGCTCAGATCAGGGCTGTAGTAGATGTGGTTTGGTTGGTTTGAGCTGAATCCTGGTGCAGTTATTTAAAACTTGCTTCTCTTGAGCTGTGCTCTACACTATAGCCCAGCATTTCTCCTGAGATTGACTCCAGTTTGGTGAGAGACTCCACTGCTCTGAAGTTTTATGTCTGAAACGGATTACTTCTAAGTTTGTGAGTCATGACTCCAGGCTTAGAAGGAACTATTTTGTATAGTGGCAGAATACTGAACTTTATCCCCACTACCATGTTTCTGGTGTTCTGAGATGGAATTGGCAGAAGATACAAATATTAAAAATTCTGTTAATAAAGATTTACTTTGTGTAGTTTAAACTGTAGACACTGAAACAAAATTCCTTGACTGTTCATATTTGTTTGTCACCATGCTCTTGGACTTACTTTGGAGTCAAGTAGATCTTTCAAAGACTAACCAAAGGTATGGTTCTGGAGACACTACAATCGCAGTCTCTGCCAGAAGTATGGATAAAGCTGTTATAGGTCTGGCTTCCTCTGTTTTACAAAATCCTCTAATACTATCCCTGAAGACCCAGTATCCTCAAATATCCCAGCTCATTAGAGCATGAAGTGCTTGTTCTTGGTATAGGGCAGTGGAAAGCTGTGACTGTGCTCTCATTATTTCAAGGCAAGGTTTGTAGGAGACCTGGGCCAAATGCTGTGTGGTGTTGATGGGACCCACCTAAATCAAAGGCTGATCACCCCCATGGGCAGCTGCTTTTCACAACATTTGCTAATGTCTGCTGTTGCAGCTGAGTATAATTTCAGTGCAAGCAGAGCTGCAATGTGATTAGGCAGGTAGAGGTAATGGGCATCCCATTGATTAGTCTCTTCTGAAACAATCTAAATGCTGCTTTATATACTGAAATAAGCTAGACTTCAAAAGTTAAGTTATATACTCAGAAGAGAAGAAAGCAAAAAAGAAGGTTTTTGGATAGTACTTTATTAATCACTAAACTCTTAAGTAATCCCATTATGTGTTTTGGACTTGCTGCTAACTACAGGCTTCTTGATACTGCTAATTGAATTCGGGGCATAGGTTTTTTAAAGAGCTTTAATTCTCATTATATTGTCTGTATTTGATACTCTGTGTGAAGATTCACTGAAATGTGCAAAGCAGTAAGGCATATAAAAAAGGGAAACGATGACATGAACTCGAGTGACCAGACAGATTCAGAAAACAATTATGAAAAGGAAAGTTATATTGTTTGTGCTTTGCAACTTCTTATCTGGACTGTGACCTTGGAAGTGGTATTTCTACTGCCTGCCTGTGGAAAGTAGCTTCTTTCTCCACTGCATTTTTCTATACACTGATTAGAAAAACAAGGGGTGGGATTTATAGAGCAACCTCTGTGAGTTTAATCATGTGCCTCTAATTACTTTAAATACTTTAATGTAGTGTAAAAAAGATGGGAAAACCTCCATGTTAGTCTTAGGTTATGTGTTCCTTTGGAGGAGAGGGGCTTTTGGAGGGATGGAGCTGTGTGAGTCGAGGAAATACCTAGTATGTGAAGCTATGTAAAATGTTGAGAAGTGGTTCCTGCCTTGGAAACACTACTATTAAGATGAGAGTCGGGAAACAAGGAACTCTCTACTAGCTACCTAATCCCTGCATGCCATGGAGTTCCCACCTGTGAGTTATAATATAGCTTGACTACACCTAGCTTCCATGCTGTTGAGCCTTTCCCCAGTGCAACATAAGTGTGAAAGGCCTGGAGGAACTGCTACCCCTTAACCCAGGGGTAACAATAAAGATGGGGCCGGTAGAGAGTATGTAGAGGGATACAGGGCTTAACTGTGAGGAGACTTGCAGATCTCTGTGTCATGTTGACATCTGTCACTTCTGGAAAGATGTTTGGAAGGTCGACCATCTGAGCTTGTCTCCGTTCAGGGAAAAGGTGAGTTTCTTCTGTTTTAGCTGGTAGGGCAAATACCATGAGATACTTTTCTTCTTTCAGATATGTTGTGAACTTTAGGAAGGAATGTAGGGTTTACTTCACATGCACAAATTTACAATTACCTTGTTAACTGAGTTTATTTTGAGCCAGTTAAAATAGCTGGAATGTGAGCTTTTTTTTCCTTAAGTGAATGGACAGTCTGAGACTGCAGGGGGTACAAATTGTGGTTTGTTTTTTGTTTTTTTTTTTTTTTTTTTGGTTATGTTAAGGTGGATTTTACATTTTGATGGCAGTATACAGTAGAAGAAATGTCTTCCAGTCTTCCAGAGAGTAGTTGCCCTCTGTGCAACTCAAAGTAAAGCTGGATAAAGACTATATACCTGTCTTGCTTCCAGATCTGGCCATAACAGCCTGTGGGCAAGGGGAAGGAAAGGGGGATGGAGGGTAGGGAACTGATGCACTGAGCATGTTGCACCCTTCCTGCAAGCTTGTGTCCCAAGCAAATGCAGAGCTGATCCTATCCATGTTATGGGCCAAGCATGCTCCTGAATGATTCTGGCACAAAAGCAATGTCAAAATTGTTTTTCTTCTTTTCTTCTTCCTCCTATTCAAGCTGCAATTTGATGGATGGAGGGAAATGAAACGCAATACTAAGGATTTATTTAAGCTCGTGGACAGCCAAAATATTTAAGCAGATTTGTTGTTATCTTAAACAAACCAAAACACTGAAAACTACGCTATTTTTAGGCAAGTCTGTCTGCTATTATAATCTGATTCAGATTTCCTTAAGAAAAGAGAGTCTTTGCTTTCCCAGAAATGTGACCTTTATGTTGATATACTCCTGGTATCTGTAGAGGCCAAATGCAGAAAATACTGGATTGAGTTCATGTAAAACCTGTAACATCTTAGTAAGGAATAATCCATATGGCTATGTGAAAATGGAGTTGAAACTTTAAAATCTTGTACTCAGTGTTTTCAAGGGCCAAAGTAATTCTCATTTTGCAGTTGTAATAAAAGGTTCAGCAGAATGTCAAGTTGCTGAAGCAGCTTGACCAGGAAAAATGATTCCCACTTTAAAGGAAAAAAAAAAAAAAAAAAGCGCAGTCCTATTGCCACTTCAAGTTATTAGTGTCATGGAAAAAGTTAGTGTGCAGTTCAGCTACAAGTTTCTGGGCTAGACAAAGATGATCTTGGTGCTGTGGCTTCTTGCAGCGGTGTGTGATGTGAGGTGGAGAGAGGAAGCTGTAGGTAGCTTTGCCTAGACTGCCATCATCTGCTTTTCATGCCAGTCAGCTCCAGGGCACAGAAAGGATTACTGGTTGATCTTCAGCATGAATTCTCTTGTGCCAGGGAGGTGTTTGAGTCAGCTCTGCATACCAGCCTGAGCTCTGTCAATTCAAGATTAGCTACAAAAACGAAGTCTCTGGCATATGTGTATGGTTTATCCCTTGGTTGTAGAGAAGGCAAGGGTAAAAGGGTGCTTTGCCTGTGTCAGGACACATACCCATGGAACTATGCCAGGGGCTGTGTAAAGGTATTTTTACCTCCAAACACAGCCCGAAGACGCAAGAGTCTAATCGAATTTCCTAATCCTGTCCCATCAGAATACTGCTGATCCCAGCGTGCCCTGCACAGCTCTGCAGGGAAAGCTCCGATGAAGTGGGGCTTATGGCTTTTATTTCTTGGCCTGCTCATACAGGTATCACATTCAGAAGCTTTCCTTTTTGTCTGGAAACATCCATTGTAGATGGTTTCATTTCACCAAACTTTATTTATCATAATTTAAAAATAGTGCATTACTTACTTTTTCATTAAAAAGGCTCTCAAGCAAGAAAAAAACTTTTGCTGCTTCTGATGTCCTGCTGTTACTCCCCAGTGTTCATATCTGACTTAAAGATTAATTAAAATAAATATCAAGTGCTACAGAAATAATTAATAAATCATACAATTTACATTCAATTGTAAGTGGAAGACTGTCTTGCATTTCCCTTTAAAATATCAGCATGGTTCCAGAAAGGAAGGAAGCATGCTAATTACAATGCCTCCATGAGACTTTACAATTCATGGATGAGAGTTGATCAGAAGATGCAAAGGAGGCAAAGCAGGCGTTTTAATGTTTGATACTTCAATGCTTCTAATCTCAAAGCTTGCTATTAAAATACATAACAAAACCTGTTGTGCATTTCCAGCAGTTTGATATTTCCTGAACTTTTCTGTCTAGAAAAATCGGAGATATATAGGGTCAGATGCTGGTTCTGTGCTACTTTTGGCACTGAAGTAACATGGCTAGAGTTTCTCCTAACTTACAGTGGTTGATGTGAAATCAGAATTAGTCTCTTTAGCTTTTTACAAAATACTTTTTTTTGTAAAACACAGCACTTTTTTAAACATATATCTCATGACCAGCATTTGTGCACGTTTTCCTGGCATACAAAGAAAAGAGCAGAAGTTCTGCCTTGGATAGAAGCAGCGAATATAGTGAGTCTGATGCACAGTCACAATGTCTGGTGTAGTTTATGAAATGATATAAAGATGTTAATGCCTTTCTGAACATCTTTGTTAGTTTGAAAGTGAAAACATCTGTTAATAGAGCAGTGACAAGAGGAAGAAGAATAGAGAAGTCTCTTCTACAGGGCTAGGTATAAAGGTATCTTCTATGAATTGTAAAGCCATCTGAAATATATAATCATGAAAACAGCTGTGCAGGGTCAGATGGCACAACTAGCTTAGAGGCCAGGAGGTGATGCTCAAGAGACCAGTGGAGGAGCAGTACAAGCATAGTGTTTTTCTCATATAGTCTCTTGGCCTCCAGTCACATGGGTCCTGAAACCAGAGGGTGTGCTACCTTGTGTCTTCACTTAACCTTTGCACTGCTTTTCTTTTGCTCCCATTCCTCTCATCTCCTAACATTACTCTTGTTCTTTTATGATACCGAAGCACCAGTAGCACAAATACTGAGAATATAGTGGAAGCAGTCTGGATGCTTGTTATTTCTTTCTTCTACTATATGAGAGAGAGCCAACAGCAGTAAAAATCCAGCTCAGTTTTTTGGCTAAAGTATGTTTATGGCTGTGTGGTATTAGCCTGTGCTACAAATGAGGAGTTGACAGGCTTGAGCATGTGTACTGCTATAAGTTGTTGGAAGTCTGAACAAGTCCTACGCTGAAGAGATGCAAGGTTTTGGGAGGAAGAGAACTAATTTTTTCAGATCTATACGGAGTTTCATGGGTGCTATGAAACCGTGTTTCTGAAGTAGAGGTCTATGCTGTTTCCTGCCAACCTTTAAATCCCTCTTTGATAGCATGGCAGGTTTACAGCCTCTGTTAAAATATCTTCACTTGGTGGGTTTGGTTTGTTTGTTTGTTTTTCCTCTCGTCATCATGACTTGAAACTGTGGAAGCACTTTAAAAGAAAAAAAAGAAGAAAAAAGCAAGTACCTGGAAAATACGAACCCAAATGGATTGTCCAGGAAAGATTTAGGAGTACTGAGGTCAGGATTTTGTAACTGGAGATGTTGGGGCCAGTCCTGTAGGAGCAGTGCTGCCTTTTCTGCCTTCTAGAGGAGCCTAGGCAGAAGGTTTCAAACTTTCATCTCAAAAAATGTCTTGAAGTATGGGCAGTTGAACTCCTCACCAGTATGACCCAGTGTCCTGTGCTAGTAGGTAGCTTCCCTAATACAGTCTGTGTTATAAATTCATAGTGTTCTAGTTAACATAGTAACATCTCACAGGATTTATTGTATGATTTCTGCCCTTGTAGTTCCATAGCAAGCTTTTAAGGAGGGGGGGGGGGGGGGGGGGGGGGGGGACACAATGACGGGGGACGGGGGACACGGGGACGAACAGATGGGGACGACACACGGACGATGACGACACGACACGGACCAAACAACAACAAACTGCCAACCTACATTTCCTTGTCACTGTGACCTGAGTAAGAGCAGGGAAGTGTGTAGTTGCCAGGACTCCCTGGCCTCTAATAAATCTGGTGCCCTTCCATCTGATATAGTATGTAATTTAAATGCTTTAGAATGGTGAGATGCAACCAAAAATACAGCGATGTTTGTGATGTAGGCACTTAACAAGTTCTTAACAAGTTATCTCAGCAGATGTGAGCAATTATAGAAGTTCGGTGAAGGATGTGTCTCTTAATTGTGATGGTCATTAATAGACTTACTGCCCTAAATCCTGAAATCTTACAACTATTGTTTTTCTACTTAATTTCAGGCATAGACATAAATATTCAATTTACTTCCAGTGCATGTTTTCATCACGTACCTCACTTACATAACAAACAATACTTTTTCATTTTAGTCTCCAAGCTCTTTTTTGAGACACGAAAGATTACGCCTTTCCTAAGTATAGAACAAACTAACAACTTGATTGTAATTTGGAAAAATCAAATAGAAACATAGTATCTGATAAAACGGGGGATATTTATGTGGGTACTGTACAGTGTATGTATAGTATTCGTGCTTATGAAAAACATTCTCTGAAAAGTTTGTTGGGTTTGTTTGGTTTTTTGTTTTGTTTTGTTTTTGTTTTTTTTTTTTTAATTTGGATTAACAACATTCATTTTTTTCCTAGGGGAAAAAATGGGGAACACAACAAAAAGAATAACTGTTTAATTTGGTAATGCTGATTACTATTGGTTTTTGACCTAAAGACTCATTAACCTTTGTCCCAAAAAGCTTATCTAAATAATTCAGTATTTATATTGGGAGTGGGAGAGCAGAGGATGTGGATTTTTGAACTCTTGTTGGAACATCACTGGCTCTGCATTTAGAACAGACTTGACCTTTCTCAGGCACAGGTCCTGGACTCAGTGTTCACCAGACTTTCTCAATGGCTTTTTTTTTTTTTTTTTTTTTTTTTTTTTTAAGGAGTGGGGAAGTCAACACTTGTCTGGCTTGAGAACGTTTTTAATGCAAGTTTTTAGACTTTGAAACTAATAACTTCAGAAAACAGGATGTTTGAGGTGAATGTCATGGAAAGAAAATGTTCTGCTCCATAGATAATTTTGTGTAGTATATGTTGTTTCTTGCATTGTATGTGGAAGACAAAGAATGTTGGTACTTGTGAGACTTCTTCAAAATTATTTAAGTATATTTCACTGCACTCTTGCACTGGAAAAAAGACTAACAAGATCAAATGAGGGAAAAAATATTTATCTTCTGTCAGTTTATAATACTTCATGTCTGTCTTTGCAGCCAGCAGCAGCATGGCTGCCCCATTTCTTACTCCAATTCCTGAAAAGCAGAAGTGAGGCCTTGCATTATTAAATCCTTAAATGTGTCCATGTGTAGAATACATACATCATACAGTTAAGCACATTTGTTATAAACTTAATACTTTATTTTTATTTTTATATTCTGTTGCTGTTGTTCTAAATAAGGTAGAAAAGATTAGTATGTTAGAGCATATTTGTGTCTAATAATTTCTCTTAATGAAAAGTTACAAGGAATTTTGAGATATGGAGAGCATCATAGGTTTTAAAAAGGAAGTTTGTGTCAGGAAACAATTCAACTCTCCTCAAATCCTCTAAAGACAGAAAAAAAAACAAACTTCAGGAGTCAGTTATGCAGAGAAATCCTTATCTGGAGTTTGAATTCAGGTATTTGCACAATTTAAGGGAAGCTTAGGAATTATGGAAGTATCAAAAGTATACATTCTTAGTTCATCCCTATAAATTTCATATACATGATTGCAAGACCTGTATAGGAAAAAAATGAGAAAGCATCAAACTGACTATCTAAAGAAATAAATTCAGGCAAGTTAACCTTCACTGCATTCAATGTTGAACAAATTCAAACTTCAAAATAAGTTTTAAGAGAAGTGTTCTTGGAAATGAACATGACCTGTGAGGAAACGTTAAAGTAATAACCATTTATTTTCAAATTTTAGATGGTGCAAGTTGCTTCATGATTTACTAGCTTGGGTCTTGTGTGCATCTTCCATGATGTTAATTGGATGCACAGTAACTTTGAGATGTGAATTCCTTCTCAGCACTTGCAATTGTAAAGGAGTGCTGGATCAAGCTAACTACAAGTGAGTAACAAGCTAGCTGCAGCACAGATAAAAATGGGTGAAATAACCCATCTACCTGAACAGCTTAAACTTCAATATAAGAAATTTCTGTTCTGTTCCTAAATTAGGAAGGGTCCAGTTTATATTCACTCTAAAGCTAAGACAAAACTTTTTACAAATAGAAATTGATGACATATGTTTAAGTGCTTCGTTCGGGGGTAGTTTCCAGTCTGAAATGCTCTAAAGCCTTTTTAGAAATGCTGCACTCTTGAACATTTCAATGGAATGTGTGTAAATGAAAAAAAAGAAAAATCTTGTGTAAGGAATAGCAGGGAGATTCATCTTGCTTGAACTAGTGATTCTGCTTTGTTTTTTCTTGTAATGGAGGAAGAGGCTGGATTCTCTTGTGGTCAACACAAGAGCATGTTTAGGTTTGCATGCCAGGATTCCCATCCTAAACTGCCTGTTTCACTCAGCTGAAGGAAGTCTAGATGACTGGATCAGACCAGGATGTAGTTGTCTGAAACTGGCTCAGCTGAGTCCTATTTTCTATGCCTAACTTGAGTTACCTAAAATTAAGACCTCCAAAAGAGTTATTTATTTATTTTAAATGTTTCCATAGAATGGCTTACCATGCTTATCATAAGGATTCAGTCAGATTAGTGAATAAAGGTAGTAGAACAGAAATTAGAACAAACTGGTTGCTGCCTTGACTAAACCAGCACCTTAAAGGTTTGTATTAACTTTACGGAGTGTTGATTGATATTTAATATTTTTTAAAATACGCCTGTTTAAAGTTAAAGCTCTGAAATGTCACAAAAAAAGGGTTTCTGTCCTTATCCTTGATTTGTGTGTGTGTGTGTATGCACACATGTTTGGGGTTTTCTTGTTTGTTTTGCTTTTCTTTTTTATTGCAGACAGAGGAGCTTAACAGATAACCCTGATATGATTGTGAATAGTTTCATTAAATAAGCAGAGGAGTAACTGTTTGTAATGTGGGGCCCTGGGAGTTGAGCTTACGGCAAGAAATACCGGGAAGTTCAGAAGGGCCTGTTCCCGCAGGATGGAATAGTGCTGAGCTTTGTGCCACAGAAGGATATGGGGGGAGCAGTTCTTGCTGGAATTAGCCTGGAGAAGCACCATCACTGAAAAACAGTCCTCTTTTGTCTGGATGTTTCAGCCTTGCTGGTGTTTACCTAGTGGTTGATTTTCAGTGTAGTATTGGATCTAAGGATTTTTCAACCTGTATGTAATTAAAGTGCCTGTTGTTGCCATTAACAAAAGAAAGGGGGTGTGACTGCAGGTCTGAAAGCACAAAGCTGGGATACTGGAAGGCCGATACAACTCGTACTCTTTATGGGTCCTTGTTAATGCTGCTTTGAAATCTGTAGATGAAAAAGACTTATAGCATGTAAAGGAATTATTATTTTGATTTGTCATGACACAGCAAAGACTTCAGAGAAGATGGGCACCACTCAAATGCTTCACTGAAAAAGCATATCAAAGGAGTATTTTTTTCTTCTTCTTCCCTGCAGTGCACTTTCCGACTTTTCCTAATTGCACTGATAGTTTTTGCCAGCCACAGAGATATATATTTAGTTGTACAGTCTTATTCCTTAGAACATTAATAAAATTCAACAATAGCATAGTTTTCTAGCTTAAATCCAGGAAAATTAGTTCACCCATAAAGAATTAAAATCCATAAATCCATGAAATTCATTATCATAATTGAAATTCATTATCATTTCAACAGGAGAAGAGCTTCACACTGGAAACAATAATTTTTATTTTTTGATGAGAGCAATTTTAAACCACAGAGTTTATATTGTTCTCCAGTAGAGCAAACTGACAGTGATATAATTTTGCTAGATTCAGTCTTCTTTCTCTGTTGCATGAAAGAGATACATTGTTGCTATAAAAAAGCTACAGTTTACACATGGGTTTTGGTTTTGGTTTTTTTGTTTGGTTTTTTTTTTTTTTTCCAAACAAGATTTAAACTTGGTGGTTATTCTTTTAAAATGCAGAGCTGTACACAAGCTAACCAAAAATGTGTGAATTGGTACAAGGAAACAGAGCAAATTGGACTAGCTTCCTCACTTCATTTCTTGAAGCTGTGACAAAGAATCTGCTCGCACTCTGTGCTGAATATGAGCACGCTAAGCATCCAGCAGAAGCCAGCTGACATAATCTCTGCTATTACATGTATTCTCCAGGCTTCACTGGAAATGTTCCTTCTTGAAAGTTGGCAGGAAAGGCCCCTGTTTGCTGAACTGTTGACTAGTATTGCGACAGCTGTAACCAGATTCTTGATGGTGACTCTTCCTTATCTGTGCCATGAAAGTCACATGTTCCAAGTCTTTGAACTCACCTACATGATAGCTTACATCTCCAGCACAATACCAGCCATTATATTTTTTGATAACACCCAGCCTTCCTGTGCTGTAGGTTAGAGAGGAAGGAGCTTGCTACAGTAAGTATAGTCTTTATTCCTTGCTGTGTGGTGTTAGACATCATTCATTATGCATAGACACTGTCAAATTCCTAAAGTAAGCATTAACCACTATTTATGGCTGGGAGACTGATCTAACAGTTGTCCTGGGGATTAAGGAGGTTGCTTATCTTGATAGACAAATTATTAATTCTTAACTCTGGTCCCTTTAAATACAAGGAAGAAGGCTTCTTTCAACCCAAACTCTTCAACTTACTTCAAATGGGCTGCCACAAGTTAATTTTTCAGTGTTCATTAATATTCTGAAAAAAAGTTGTGATCTGTCTCCTGACTGAAGCATCATAGAGGGACGTGAGCGAATGACACTGAATACCTGTGTAATTTTTAGTCACTCCAGGATTACACTGGAATTCTAGTTTGAAGTACATGTGGTACCTGTACTCCCCACAGTCACTGGAGGAAGAATTAAGAAATTTATAATGGGGTTTTCAAACAGGAGGCTGAGCGTAAAGCTGTTTCAGGTAGCCAGGAGAAAATGCCGACGTCAATGATTTCAGGTCAATTCTCATTTCAGAAACCCGTATGGTCAGCTCTGGGCTGCTGTAATCTGCCTGCTTTCACTATAGCACTAAACCCTAAATCTTATCTAAAGGCAAGAAAGTTAGAAATGCATGTTCTTCCAAAACTTGCAGAGACTTGGTTTTGTCTTTTTTGTTGTTGTTTCTGGTGGTTTTGTGTTTTTTTTTTTGTTTGTTTGGTTGGTTGGGTTTTTTTGGTGTTTTTTTTGTTGGTTTGTTTTTGTTTTTGGTTTTGGTTTTTTGTTTTTGTGGGGTTTTTTGGGTTTTTTTTTTTTTTTTTCTTGTGGATAACAGCTGGAGATGGAGGTCATATTCCTCCTTTACAGCGATGGATTGCACAGACCTTTCTAAGTCCTTTCCTCTTCCAGAGGATGCAAGCCCTTATCTACTGCTTCTCAGAAGAATGCCCAGTCTTCCAGCCTAACACTGCAAGAACTTGCAAGGGCACACTGAGCAATTGCTGCATTAGATACCTAAAACCCTTGTTGCAGTAGAAAAAAATAAAGCCTCCTTCCGGAGAAGCACCCTAGTGAGTAGGATAGAGACATTCTTCCTTTTCAGACCCTGTGGCTTTTTAATTATTCTATGTAAAGCAGCACAGCTTGAAAAGGAGGCTGAAGCTAGGTCCTTGGTCTCCGTGTGTCTCAGGAATAACTTGGTGTTTATTAAAATTGACAGACAATTTTCTTCTTGTAGGTCAAAAAAGAAACTTGTTTGGAGATCTCCATATTCATGATGTGTCCTTTAATGACTGTTGTGCACACACTGTAGTGCACCCTGTTTTCCCAGTCTTATTTGAACAAAACTGGGAGGGTATGTTGTTCCTTGTCAAGATCTGATTCCCTGTGTGTCTGGTAAATGTGCTGTGTGTATAGCAGGTTTGTGCCTCAAGAGAGTTGGGAAGAAAAAATGCCCAGTTTAAATACACCTACAGTTCTTAGAAAGGTGATGAGATGCTTAGGGTAACAGTACTGAGGTAGTTGTGAACATCTGCAGACAAACCTTGAGTCCAGTGACATTATCTCGTGGGAAAAAAAGTACCCCTCCTCAGGTCTCCTACAGAGACATCTGATGCTTACTTAAGTTCTATATCTCACTATAAAACTATCTGTTCCTTAAGTGTTGGTAACTAGAAAGAAAGGAAAGCCCAATTGAAATTGCTTGCTTCATACTCTATTTCTTTGAAGTTTTGTGAATATATAACTTCCATGGTTTTGCCTGATAATGACCAGAGCAACTACTTGACAATCAACAAAAGGTAATTAAAATTTTTAGTTATTCTGTCCCCATATGTATGTGTGAAATGTCCTTGTTCACCAAATCATGGATAAAGAGTGTACTTTTGTAAACTTTATATTTTAAAAAATTAGATTTATTCAATTGAACTGATTTTTTTTTTTTCTGGGGGTGTATTGTATTTTGTAACAAAGCTATATTTGTAGTGAGCATAATTTATAATAATATAGGGTGTATAACCTTGATTCTGGAAGATTGTCCCTTGCTAGCAGGAGCATTCTGGCAGTGTAGCATAATATCCCAACTTTTTGCTTCACATCTTAAACTGCCAGAGTCATTTGGACTAGTGAACATTACATGAGGAGAAGTAAGGAGTATAAAATGCCTTCGTGTGCCAGGTGGTTTTGCTGTCCTTCAGTTCCTGGAGGTAAAGGGAGCTTTCAGGTCTCTGCTGTCTTATCAGTTTTAACTGCATCTTCGCCACCATCTCTGATCTGCCCTCTGTCACCTTCTTGTCTTGATTGGTCAATTTGCTTTGCTTCTGAAATAGTAAGTCATGGATGGCAGTGAAGGGAAAGAAGTGATCTATATGTACATCTGTACTACTTCCACTAGCTGAAGTACCTGGTGTTCTTGAAACCAAGAAACATTACATCAGAAGCAACATGCTGTTGACACTAAACAGTGTATTTTTATTTTTTTCTTTCTAAATCTTGAAGTTTTGTCCTCTTCCATACAAAGTTCCAAATTCTATTCATCTGCAGGGCAAATGCTACCTATAATAATTAGGTTATCATAGGTCAAGGACCTACTGGAGGAAGAGTATTAGTTTTTCAGGAAATGTGCATTTCATACAATTATCTTTTAGGTTTGTGTCTATGGTTTTACACTGTTTCAGCACAGGTATAAAAAAATCTATAAAGTAATTGTTTTAGAAAACATGGGTCCTGTTTTTCTTGGAATAATGCTGTTGCACTTTTCCTTTTTAAGTTTGTCATTCAGGAGAGAGCATCTTAAATAGCCTCTTACATTCTACAATGTTTCTCTGACCGTTCCTCTTGATGCGTTTCTATTTCTGAGAGGGTTTTTTAGGTTTTTTTTGGGGGGTGTTGGTTTTTTTTTGTTTTTTTTTTTTTTTTAATTTTTGCAAGCAATATGCTCGTTGCAACTTTAGGGTATGTTTGTGCCTAATGTACCAAGACCCTGATGAAATGTAATGTGGCACATTTCCTCAGTTGCTATTTCCATAAACAGAAAATCCATCCCTGGAGTGCATCAGACTGTTGAACAGTCTTAGCTCTGTACAAGGGTGCAAATGCCAAGTTAAACATACTTCTTAAAAGAAGTACTTTTCTGTACAGGGAGGAGTGGGGAAAGGATTATGTATGTCTTTGCTTCATATCACATATCTAAACTTTCTTTTTACCTTCTCCCCCAACCCCAGTGAAGAATACAGAGATAAATTTTTCAGTGTGCTTTTTTTTTTTTTTTTTTTTTTTTCCTTAAGGCATGTTTTCTTTGAGGCTTTTTGCCTGTGCAGCTTTGCCTTGGTTTTCCTATGCTGCTTTTGAAAAGGGAACAATCATTGGGAATGAAAATTTATGAGCCCAGTCTAACAGTATCTCTCTTCAGAGGAACCTGGCTTTAAAGGATTTCCTTAAAAAACAAGGAGAAAGGAATTGAAAAAGAGCAAAAGAAAAATGAAAGGCCACTATGGCCTTTATCTTAACAAACTTTTTTTTTTTTCTTAGTTCATTATTTATCCCAGGATTTTAAATGAAATTTAACCACTTCTGTAAATACATATTTTTAAAATCAGTTTAATATACACATACACACATAGCAGAGAACAACTTGTGGGGGAGTCTGGGAAATCTTGACCGACTCATGCTGAATCTAAATGAGCAGTATCATATTGTGAAAAATATCATCCTGGGATACGTAAATAGGAGTATAACCTGAAAAGCTAGTGATGTACTGTAGAAGTTTTAGCTGGATCATTCTGTCTGTGTTTAGATGCTCTATTTCAAGAAGGACCACCTAAAGAGAAAACAGTGAAAATGAGCAGGGGTCTATCAGAATATTGAGTGGGCCTGAAGAAGGCTAGTTAGCTTTAAGAAAGCTGCAGGAGGAGGACACAACAGTGTTCATCCATGTAAATATCTGCTGCAGAGGGAGCAAGAATAGCCTGTATGCTGGATGGAGTGGAAGATAATAGATTTTATAGCAGCAAATATGGCTTAGAATAGACATTAAGAGAACTTTTAAGAATTTATATTTAAAAAAACCCAACACCTACAAAACCCCAAGCTATGAACAACAAAAAGCCCCCACCACTTGACCTGATGCCCTGAAAAGTGTGAGACCTTTTAGAACAGGTTAAACCTGTCAAGAGTAGCATGGCATTAATTGATCCATTGGTAGATTGGTAGTCCAAACAAAACAATGGGGTAGATTATCATTTTGGGTCCCTTTCAGATTTATAATTTTATGATGTTAATTTTTTAGTACAAAACATAGTTTGTTGGTTGTTTTCTTTCCAAATAAATAAAACAATAAAATATAAATACAATATTTTATATTTTTATATTTAATATATCAAGATTGGGGTACACCAACTGGTGCTGAAAAAAAATAAATCACCAGACTGTTAAGGGTAACTTGGTTTTAGTCATATTTTCAGTGTCGGACTTGCATGAATCTGTGAATCTTAGTAGGATAAACGTTCACAGGAAATAAATTTTGTATTTTTGCATAAAGCTCTTCTAGAAATAAATTCTTAAGTTTGCATACATATTCTTTGTATTGTTAGCATATAAACAAAGTAAATTCAGTAGCCTGGCCATTTTTTTTTCTGACAAATAACCAGTAAAACACATTTTGAATTTTTGGCTGTCAAACAAACATAATCACTTGTTTTTAATTGTGGATAATGTAAAAATTATAAAAGAGAGAAAAAATATTATTAATGAAGTCTGGAAGGGATAATGTATTTAATGATCAGGAAGAAGCCAGATTATCAGATAAAATGGTTCATTCTGCTGTAGAGTATCAAATCTAGTATTTGAAAGTGATAATTTTCTTTTGGAAAACTATTTTCTACTGAATACAGGGACCAAAAAAAAGTGGTGACAGATAGTATCTATAGAATGATGGAAAGGGGATGAGCAAAGCTGGTCAAAAATGCTGCTAGGAGAAGGAGTTTATAGATTGTTGCAAACCTACTAAAGTGTTTTTCACTGTAAGTATTCATGCTACTTTGTTAGCAGTGTGTATTTAACTAGCAATTAATCTGCACTGTTCAGTATTGTTTATGCCTCCTGTTTTCCATAACTGCTTATCCAGTGACTGAGATTT
Source organism: Falco naumanni (assembly GCF_017639655.2). NCBI lineage: Eukaryota > Metazoa > Chordata > Aves > Falconiformes > Falconidae > Falco > Falco naumanni. The sequence continues at coordinate 21,001,565 of NC_054058.1, read as the reverse complement.
GCAGAACTGATTTCATTAAGATGGCAGCTGGCAAAGACTGAACCTGCAATGTAAACAGTCCCTGACTTATGGATGTGAAGTTATTGCTTTCCTTATTTGAAGATCTCTGCAAGATGTGAACTTCTCATGCCTTCTTACAAATATTTTATGCTGTTGGATATATTAGGCTATCCATGCTACAGTATTGCATGCTGTGATGAGTGGCAGCAAATAGCCAGACAGTTTTTAGTTCTGATACTGCAGTGATATAGCAGGTTTCCTTACATTCAGGTTACCTTGAATGTGCAACATGTTTTACTTCTCTAATGAAATTATTTGCTGGTCATCAAAACGGTAAACTTCTATGTACTGGTAAATCAACATCTAGAAAATTAAGCCGAATGTTTTTAGTTAGGTTCCTGCCGAATCTTACAACAGTAAAGCACATAACTAGGAAATGTAAAAAAAAAATATCTTTTGTTCAATGACTGCAAACGTGGCAGGCTTCATTCAATATCCAAGTCATGTCTAATAGATCAGTATTGTATAAAATTTGACACTTAGAAAAACCTCTTCTGATGGCTCTGTAAAGCATCTTTCCCCAGCCAAACTGAACAACAATCAGATATTAGTACCATGTTCCTTTGATTGTGCGGTGTTTTTTGTTTGTTTTGTTTTCAAGAATGTCAGAACCATTGCTTGGAATTAGGTACCTGATGTTCAGGCCAGTTTCAGAGGTGCCTCATATTGTGTTGTGGACTTTCATGTCTTCCCAAGATGTGTGAGATAGCAGTATGATTATAAGTTTGCACTGCTACATCCTGGAATCCAGCAGTTCTACCTCTGGTGATGATGCATCTGGAACCTTTTATTAACAAAAGAGGTTAGCTGCAGTTTCTTAGCTTGTTACAAGGAACTGAAATATCTACTGCTTTGGAGAACTTACCCACTGAACTAAGTACTATCTACTGCTTTGGAGAACTTACCCATCCTTAGCAACAGCTTCACAGCTATCATTTGGACATGGCTGCAGTTTGCAACCGTTATTTTCTCACAAGGTTGGCACAGCACTGCTTTCATGAAATAACAGCAGCTTCTGGGACTCTAAATCAAGCTGAGACTTTTATTATATCGGTATCCTTAGTTGTTTGCAAATCCTCAGTAATTTTGACAGGTTTCAAAAAATATATTTTTTTTATGTTGTCCTGCTACATAAGATGTTAGCATCTGATAGCTTCTATATTGTTGGTACCATTTTGTAACTTAACAGCATATGTAAAAAAAAACCAATCGGACTCTGTGGTCTGTTGGAGTAAGCATTTATTGTGTTGATATGGTTCTCTATAAGGAAAACCAGTGGTTATTTCTTTAAACTGAAGCTTTGATGCAGAAAGCTTGATGCTGTGCCTGCTGATCTGTAACTGTTGTCAGGATTATTGTCAGATAAGCTCTATTGGCAAGACTGTATTTGATTCTGGTTACCTGTGTTTAGCTAGAGAATTTTATGTGGTGCACTCTGTACAGTGGGAATCACTATGCAGGACAATATAGTTTGTTGGGGGAGTTGTTTTCCTTCTCTGTCATATAAGTCAAATTATTACTGCTTTGCTTAAGTGGGTAAGTGAGGAGTTGTGGTTTTGTTATTTTGTTGTTGGGTTGGGTTTTTTTGTTTGGGGTTTGTTTGTTTGGATGGTTTGGTTTGGTTTGTTTGGGTGTTTTTTTTCATCGCAAATATGGCTTCTTTTCCAGACTTGATCTGCAGATTGGTTTTCATTAATTTTTATTTAAGTTATATGCTGCTGTTCCTCAGTCACATATTTTGTGAGACCTTTCCAAAGGAGTATCTTAGTTGCACCCACCACTGGCTTCTCTTAGGATGGCTTCAGAATGGCTTTTTCTTGATCATACTGAACACCTCTGGAGTTGTTGGGCATCACACTTATCCATAAGCCTTTGCACCAATCAACAGCAAGTCCCTTATAGCTTTTCTGTGGTTTGCTTGCCACATTCTCAGCCCTACAATGGAATTTGTACATAAGAGAGACCTACTGCCTTTCGCTGTCCATAGTTATCCTCCTGTACCAACATATGCAATAGCTTGTGGTTATCAAGATTGCAGAACAAGAGAAAAACTATGCGAAGCTTCGTACTGGACAGAACCAGGGAATATAAGACCATAATTGCATGAGAAAGCATCACTATGTTTATCACTGAGTCTATAATCCTGTGACTGGTGTGAACAATTGTTCAGCTGCTTTCTAGTACCTGGAGAGCATAGCTAGCTAACTGGAGTCTGCCACCAGCAAACTGACACCACCATGCTGTGACAGTTTTTGGAGATACATTTGCAACATCTTTGAGACCATGAAATCAGCCAGAATGTGGGCTGTCAAGGGTAGATTTTCCATTTTGAGGTGTGCAATCTATATTATGAACTGAAAAGACATGGAGAAGCAGCACAAATGTTTCTGGACTGCATCAGAGCCTGGAAGCTATCAGTGTGTGATTCTTAATTATGGCATAACAGTCAAGTGTTGGTAGGTCTGCCAAGGTCACCGACTCATAGACGTCTGTGAAGGTGTATCGCCACTAGACTCCAGGCTTGTTGCCATCCAAAACATCCTGGACAGCACTGTGTTCTAGATTTAGTTTTTGCTGAACCCATAGATGGACGTGCAGTCCCAACTACTGCATGCAACATTAAGGTCTTGAAACCAGCAGTGGGTCAGGCAGACCAGATGTATCAATGATGGATGTATTCTGGGACACTAGTGCCTGCCTCCTGTATCCCATTTGTGCTCTTTGCAGCTACAGGCACAATCAGGCATCAAGATGATCGACATGTATTCCTCAAAAGTTTATTCCTCTCCCCCCTGACCATTTTTCCTTCATATTCTCTAGAGTCTGTCTGTATCTTTTTTAACACACCGGTCCTTCTTTGTTTAGCTTTCCAATATAACAGAATGTGGTGTGTTTCCTATATGTAGGAAATATGCCTCTTTCTTTTCATTGCCCCTCTCGCCTCTCTTTTTAGGGGTGGTGGTGGTGTTTTTCTTTATTGTTGTTGAGCCATTTGAAATCTTTTAGAAGTCACTTTGATCAAAACCTGCTTCTATTGGCTACAGCTTAGTCAGAGAGAGACGGAATATAAGCACAAGCTCTTAAGGTAGAAGGAAAAACAAGAAGGTATTTGGTAGTGCTGTTATGTGTCCTTATGTCAGTAGTAAACAAAAAATGAAAGTCTTCATGTATTTTTGCTCTTCTAAGCCATGAGTCAGGACTGTTGGCTCCATGTGTCTTCATATTAGAAGGTATCCTTATAAACAAGTATAAACTGAAGAACCCTTTTGTAGCATACAGAGGGGGAAAGAAAAAGACAGGGGGGAGTGGTGGAAACAAAACAAAAAAACCAAACTGCATTTCTGTATGGCCTAACTTGCTTCCTAAATTCCTGTGGCTGGGCCACATCACACACCTCGCTACCAGGTCAGATGTACTAGGCTATGGGGCATCTGCTGCTGTTTTTCATTCCCTTTTGACCTATGCCTGGCATACACGATGCTCTGTGAGACTGCTCAAAAGCTGCTGAGTGATTCAGTGAATTGCCCCTCTTGTGCCCTTAGCTGAAGTAAACAGGTACTGTGAGATGCTCTCTTTTGTCTTGTGGAAGGTATTGGACTTGGTGGCTGTAAGGAGGACCTGGCTGTTCCAAATGCAATGTACGCTCTCCTGGATGATAGAAAGAGACCTTGTACTCTGGTTCTTGCTCCTCCGTGTGATCTTTGGGTGGTTATCTTTTTTTAATAGTCTGTCTTCAGCAGCCAAGAAGCATTCGTGTATGGAAACTTGAGCTATTCTCTCAAAAATAGAAGAGGTTTGTCTTCAGTGGGAAAACTAATCTGAGAGAGTTCTTCGAGAGCTTGCTTTGCTGGTATCCCTGTTCTACAATGATGAGTACAACTTGATTTCCAAGAGCTCAGAGGTTAGTATGCTCTATTAGGACTAATCACATCAAAAGGCATTTTTAAAGACTTACTAAAACAATCCTTCTGTTAAGGGAAAAGATCAGGCCTGTAGTATTTCACTTAGTTGTTAGCCATAAAGTTTACTCTGGGTATGGAAAAGACAAAGAAAGACAAGGCAATACCATATAAAAAATGAGAGAGAAGGAAGGGAAGATCAAGCAATAATACTCAAGATCTTTAGTTGTGGACTGTGGATAAACTTTACATTTTTTAAGCTTTTAACTGACTTATGCCAAAACACCAGTATTTTTTAAAAGAATATAATGAAGTGTGGTGATTTTGTTTCAACATTTTGCTTGGAGTGCTTTCTGGGCTTTTAAAATGCATTTTTTTTAAATGACAAGGTTTTCCAAAACAGAAATGTATATTTATCTTCTCATACCAAGAAGTTAAGGAAAAGGCAAGTGTTAGCAGTAGTCTAATGACACCATACTGGTATCTTGTTACTAGTATATGCTTTCCAGAGTTTTGAAACCAAGAAAGATGTTTCATATTTCTGTATTCAAAATATGCTCACTTTTTATTTCTGTGCAGTCTCTGTCAATTCAGTAAGACTGCTCAGATGTAACTGCTAGTAGAGCATTGTTAAGCTTGTGGTTTTGTCTGCCTTAAGGGATACAAGAAAGTGAAACTCTGGGAAAAGGAGAACATTAAAAACAAGATTTTTGTTTCACAGCTCAGACCTCTAGGTTGAATTTAGAAAACTTAAACTCTGAGAAAGGAATGTGTCTGTGTGTACATGAGTATAGTCTGGTTTCAGATGTTGAATCCTTGCTCTTGGAAATGATTGACTTATCTCTTGAAAATGGAAAGAGCCTTTGGTATTGAATGAGACGTTCTGGAAAGAGAAATGCTGATTCCAAGTTTTCAGTTGGCCTTTGTGTTTTGTAATGAACTACAAAATGCTTCTAATTACCTTTGAACAAGATGTATTGAAATGGTGCAATGAATCACTACACAAGGAATGATAGTGGATGAGAATGGACAACAAAATATAGAAAGGCATCACAGATGAAAAGCCAGTGCTGAGAAGGGAATGAAATATTTTTTTTTCCAAGTTTGTACTTGTTTTCCAAGTCCACGTCCATCTGCGCTTCTGTTAGACTGAATTTAAACCCCTCCTTATTTTCTCCCCACTTGTAGGCCTGTGCTTGCACTGGCTGTTATTGCAGCACTCAGATCTCTGTTGTGCACCTTCAGCACCTGAAGTAAAAAGAAATTTAGGTGCAGAAATGAAGTTTTAGTTGTGTTCTAGGTGGGCCAAAAAAATTAACGCTAACACTTGAAGAAGATGGTTTGAAATGGAGAGTGCTGAAGTAGGTCTCTGACGTTCCAAATGTTAAAATTTTATTGGTTGTTACTGGCAGGCCAACTATAAGTGGTAGTAATAACAATAATTTTATTTATTGGGCACCCTTCCGTCGTTAATGTCCTGTTAGATGGCTCACAAAAGATATAATCTGCTGTTAATGTCCTGCTAGGAGCCTCATAAAAGAAATAAAATCTAAAGGCAGTTATATGCTTAATGGTTTATGCTTTTTCTTTCATGTTGATGTAGAAGATTACAGTAAAAAGGCCAATTTTGCATCTTCATTGAAATTAATGGAGTTTCAATGGCTTTGCTTGGATCTGAAACAGGTCCAAAATATGTTAATGCTTGTTCTTTAGGTTCAGTCAGCTGATGCTGGAACATTTCTGACTGATTTGCAAGGTACCCCAACTGGATTAATTAGAGGAGAAAAATACTGTTTCCCCCGCTAAATTCTGCTTACTGCAAAAACCACTTGCTATAAAATGTCATGTTAGGGAGGCTCCTTTTCCCCATCTTCTGACTAAATTGCCATTTCTTGTGCTCATTCTTTTCATCTTTTATGTTGTTCATTAAAAATGTTACGTTTTATGCCCAGTATTGTTCACAGTCTACAAGGTTTTTATCACTTAGATAAAAGCAATCTACTTGATGCACAGCTGGTCTCCAGAGTGATCTGATTGCTTTTTTGATAGGCCTTAGACACCTAATGCTCTGCAGAGCACTTCTATGCTTTTTTCAAATAACTAGATCAAATTACTTGCAGATGAAGTTGTTTTTTAACAACGTATCTGAAAAAGATTTTCAGATTTATGGCCAGTCTCTGTGGTGTTTTCTAACATTAATAGCACTGTGGTCTTTGAGTGGTCCCACTGATTTCTGGAGGAATGAGATACAGCTCTGCTTGAACATGACTTCCTTTTTCTCACTCTGGTGGAGTGGGAGAAAGGAAGAAAGCATCTTACCTCTGGAGATGAATTACAGCTGTAAATCTTAAGAGGAAATACGTGCCACTGTTAGTGTGGACTTAGGTGCCTGATTACTTATGAGGTCTAAAAGTTGTTGTTGGGCCTCTGCATTGGCTTCTGGATAGCCTGGCCTGCATACTTCTGTGAGTCTAGAGATGTTCTAGAGAACATCTGATGTTTTCCATGTCTGGAGACGCTGTGCACTCAGGATATCGGTGGGTAACAGGGCACCACACTATTAGTCATTGGAGTAGAATGTCTAAATTTTCTTTGCCAGTTTAGCCCAAAAATGAGAGTGGTGGCATCTTGCTTCTCTCCAGCCTGAATCTGCTTTTACTGTACATAATCTACTTGCTCTGAAACAAAACAAAAAAACTCTTACTGTAAAAAGTTACGACTTTTGTCTTATCCCCTAACATATTTTCATGAAGTCTCAGCTTATAATAAAGCAAACAGGAGGTTTTTAAACAAACCTTTTATATTGTTTAGTGCACATACTGAGACCACTTAACAGATTTTCTTCTTTTTACTGAAAATTTGGGGTTTTTAAGCTGCCAGCCTTCTTCCAGATGGTATCATACATGGGTGGTAACAGTCAACTGGTACCAAATATACTTCCATCCACACTTCCCTATGAATATATTACCTAGCTGGCTTTGGTCCCAAGATAATCAAATAGTTGCAAATACTAAGTTATTAGGCTTCATCAAATTCTGGTTAAAGTTAGCCCTGGTCACCCTGCAGCCAAGCCAAAGTTGTCAGACTTTTTGGTCATGGAAAATGTAAATCCCATTTAGATTTGTTTAATTTTTCAGAACTTTTAAACCTATTTACTCTAACAAGAAACATATCATGCTCTGTGGCCTTGGAACTGTTTTACAGAGTCTTTTCTGTTGTTTCTTAAGCACTGTCTGCTTTTGTCCACACTTCATTAAAGACATGTAGTGGCTCAAGAGGATTAGGATAACTCAAATCCATCATTTCTACTCCCAGCAGAAATTAATCCCTTGAAAAGAAAGCTGTGCAGGTTTTGTTCTTGCTTTATTTATTAAACTGACTGCAGCTCTGTTGTTTTTGGGGTTTTGTTGGTTTTTTTTTTTTTTCAGACAGTGTTTAAGGACCCTATATGAAGTCCAGTATGTTAAAATATTTGATTACGGCTCTCCCTGATATAGTCTTATAGCAGCCTAATTACTGTATCTTTGGGCTTACTAAATCTTCTCCGCAGTACCAATGCCTACTGCTCTAGATATTGCTGCAGGTGTACTAAATCTAAAAAGATTGTGAAATTTTGCATTGTTATGTATGACACAAGATAAATCAAACTACTTTTCCAAGCACTATGCATATAGTTGGCTACCTTAAGCTCTAGTCATTCTCAGTGGTGAATGATCTACCACCAGACACTTGTACTCTGCTTCCAGCTGCTGTTATGGTTCCCTCTTACACTTCTTTCTTTGTCTCCTAGCAATAAATATTTAAAAGACAGCAGTAGTGCTTTAATGACTTGTGGTTTTCATGACTAGAACCGCTGCACCCAAAAAGTGAATTTTCATGACCTAGCATGGCCTAAGAAAAGAGCCATTGCACTGTATATTAAGCAAAGTGGCCATAGATATAGGTTTAAAAGGGAGACTGAAAATTAGAAGGAAGTGATACATGCAAGTTTTGACACTGTTCTCAGAAGCAAATATGTCCAGAAAACTGCAGAACTTAGATTCCATTAGTCAGCAGCAGGCAGTTTGCAAGTTGGTAGTGTTATGAATGTGGGGCCCCAACTCAACCGAGCAGCGGAGTACACCTGTTGTACAGATACGTGATAAGCAATGGTCTAGGCTAACATGTTTTACTTCACACTGGAGTGGACTGTGCTCACACTGAGGCCGATAGCAGTAGCACTGCACCAGGAGCAGGTAACTTGTTGAGATTTGGTAGCTCGTCATATGTTTTTATGCCTTGCAGAACTCTTAGTTTCTAATTTTCATGAAACTGAAATAAAATTCTTCTGCTCTAATCAAAAGAAGATGCCTGACAATTCCCTGTGTAATCATACTGTAAACAGCTGTGGGCAATTGTTCTTTATTTTCTTTTGTTCTTTACTTCATTCCAGTGTTCTCCACTAATCTGTGTTATACAGTGCCGTACAAAGTAGTAATCAAAGAAATGCAAATATATTCAGCATTTGCACATAGTTTTGCTTTCAAAATAAGAAATAATTTCAGACTGTACTTTGGTCATACAAGTTCATATTCATCTTATTGCTGAGAATCTCCCTACCTGGAAGTTAACACTACAGACTTTGGGGTTGGAATACTAGGACATCTGGGAGCAGGAACCTTCATTGTTTTAAATCTGTAATGACATATTTTTACAAGCTTATAGAGAATAGATAAAAGTTGAGCTTAATAAATATTGAGCATCATGACTAAGTGTGGAAGTGAAAATCTCATGGTTTAGATGCCAAGCAAATCTTAAGTTTTATGTGAAATCCACTTGTGGGTTGTTTGGTTTTTGGTTTGTTTTTTTTTTTTTTTTTCCCCCCCACCACCTGGAAATCATTAGGGCAATTATTACTCCTGAGGCATGACCTAGAATAAGATGCTATCATTTACAATAAATTTTCTATTTTATTTAATGCAAGTCCTTCAATTTTGATAAACCTGCTCCTTACACTTTTCTTATCACATATACATACACATACACATATTCCTTATCTTAGAAGCAGATTTAAGATTAATGTTATTTTTTTCAAATGCCTTTATGGTAAGTGCTTTCTGCCACTGCCCCAGACACCACCATACAGGAAATGTTTCATAATTAATTCAGTATGTATGTGAATTTTCTTACAGTTTCTCATGTTTGGTTTGTTGGGGTTTTTTTTGTTGCTTGGTTGGTTTGTTTTGCTTTTTAAATAAATTTCTCTTGGCAGAAGTTTTAAGCAGAAGTCAGAACAATGCCCTGGTCTGTGGGGAATCTGGTTGAGAAGGGTGTTTTGTGAGTCCATTCTACATTATGCCCCCCATTTAAAAAATATTTATAGTTCAAAAAAACAGACCAACAAACAACCAACCCCCAAAACCAGCCCTAAAAACCTTAAAAAGCTTGCATTCACTAGCATTTTCATTAAGGGTAGTTAAAAGCTCTATAACTGTTCAGCTGTTGCCAATAGCATTTTCATATTGCACCTTCTGGGGGTTACAATCTTGCTATTTAAAAATAAATAGACTGATATATAGGCAGACACACCAAAAAGAGGTAGTATTACTGACAACTCCACTATAACTTTCAGCCCGTTAACATAAAACTCCACCACTAAATCTCTCAGGGTAAACTATGCAGAGATAGAAAAGCCCCAAGGTATTAAGAGTGATTTTGATATAAATTCCAATTTTATTTTATGACCATTTTACAGCTGCTTCTAGATATCTTCTCTCGTAAACTACAAGGTACAAGGCAAATGTTACCGCTTTTTTTTTTTTTTCTCCTGCAGGGTTTCAGACAGTTGGTTTATTGTGACATGTTAGCAGCCCTTTCTCTGCACTGCACATTCATAAGAACGAATTTTAATGAGAGTAAGCTAGCAGAAGACCCATAAAGAAGATACGATTATGTTTTAAGTATTCATAAAAAAGTTACATTAAATTTACACATTTTGATTTTGTCTGTGACAGTCAAAAGAAATAGACTGAGAGCATATGAGGCTATGTAAATCCATTCATTTGGAATGACTTTATTGTATGGGCTGCATATTCAGAAAACATTTCTCCATGCAAACAGGAAAGCTTTTTGCTGGGGAAGGCCAGATGGAGGGGGGAAAAAAGAAAAAAAAAAATAGTAAGAATGCAGGAAGTCACAGGCCAGTGCCAGAGTACTAATCACTGTTAGCATCATTGCTGAATGATGTCATGCATGCATATATGGTTATAGGGTAAAACCTTTGCTTGGTCACTGAACAGGGGTAAGAAGTCAGAAAACAATAAGTTGCTGGTATTCTTGTTTTAAACCCCCACAAGGATTTTTCTTATTGGAAATTGGTTGGAATTAAAGATTGATGGGACACTTTGAATATTGTTATGTATCTTAGCTTAAAAGTTTAAACTCTTTGACTTGTATTACTAATAGTGTAATTCTAGGTTGCCTAGGTTTCTTCCCTGCTTCTCTTTTCTTATTGTTTCATAACAAAATTTGACAGTATTATGTGCTGTCAGATTAGGGAAAAATATTACTAGATAAAGCAAATAATAAATAAAAATTTCTACTACCTTTAAGGAAAAAATGTTCTTGTTCTACAAGAAATATTTACCCCCTCACTTGTGGGGATGTTAATGCTACAAGATTTTTTTATTACCGTGATGTAGTTCCACTAAGTACCAGAAGATAACTTTTAATCTTCAGATAAAGACATCATTTACTGACCTCTTCATCACTCTCTGTAAGCAGGTTAGTAAACATTAAAAGTGATTTAATGAATGTGTATAAACTTTGTGAAAAAAGCTAGCAACATACTCAGTTATTCTTAGATTCCAGGCTTATGGCCAGGACCCTTGATGTGCAGAGGGTAAACAACTCTAATTGTACTAATGTAGGTCAGTAATGCCTGTCTAATACCTCTTTTCTCCTGTTCTAGATGATACCATTCCCTACCAATATGTTTAAAATATGTGTGAGCTGAAATCTTCTCAAAAAATGGTTTGATTAGAATTTAGCTTCTGGTGCTGTTTTACATGCTTTTTTCCCTATATATCTGTTTTGAAGTTCAAAGTAATATATTGTTAAGAATATCAAAAGTAAACACTTCACATTTTCTCATATTATTTTTCAGCTTTGCTCATCATAGATATAAGATGAATAAACTTCTGATTTAGAAAAAATGATCAGGTGACTAAAAATATGTTGTTTAGGGAAATGAAGTCTTTGTTGAAAGTTTTGTTTGCCATTTGGGTACTGGGATTTGTTTCTTTACTGGCCTGCCACAGCTGGTTTCTTAAATATAAACACCATGACTCTTCTGAAGTTCACGGGAATGAAAGGGGACCCAGTAGAAGTTATGACTCTTTTTTTTTAATTTATTCTTTCATTGAGTATGTCGGTGGAAATATGGACCTATTCTTATCCCATTTGTTCTTTGACTGCATTTTTATTCAACTACTTAATTCTATCAATCTATCACAGTACAAATATTCTGCCTAATAATTTTTCTTTCATTATCAGTTTAGACATGATAGGATCTTTATTTGATGTTTTTGTCTTTAAAAAGAAAAAACCCAACCTGGTAACCAATTTCTGTTCAAATCTCTTTTAAGATAGCTAAAAAACGCCTAATCCCTAATCAATTATCTTATTGTAGACATTCCGAGCCATATCAAGCTGTGAACAACCCTGAATTTCTGAATGTATGTTAAAAACTCTGTTTTGTGAGTTTGAGACTGAAAGCCTAGTAGTACAGGAGTGTTTGTTATGGAAGTATTTCATTCGAATCTTGTTCAGTCAGAGGGAGTAGTAGGTAAATCCTGGTCTGTTGATTTATTACCTTTGAGGTCCATTGATGTATTTATTACCTTTGAAGTTCTTTGCCAGTCCCACGTGGGAGCCTGCCTATTAGCAGCCCTAAATAGCGGTTTCCCAGTCAAATGGCTAAGCCTTCTCCTCCATGCTGGAGGTCTCTCTAAAATACCCCAAAAGACCTTTTTGCCAGCTAAGTGTGTATTTGTTCGTAGACTGGATGTGTGAAGGACGAATAGTTTTGCCTCAAAAAGCCTTGAGCTTCATTAATGGTTTTCAATTCTTAGTATAAGTTTAATTCTTCATAAATACAGATTAGCCTAGCAGAAATATAGTAATCAATGTTACATTATGGGAAGTCCAGCTAGTTTTATTCTGAAAGGACTGAGATACCTTAGAAATGCACTTTTCACGCTTGGATACAAAGTCTCAGTTTCACTTTATACTTAAATGTAGTTGCACCTTGCCAATCTGAGTGTCTAGATGCACAATTATCTCAAATGTGTGCATTGGTTTTAGAAAATTGGATCTTGTATGTTGTAAACACTTAACTATGGTTTAGATTAAGGACATTCTTGATGCAGTCTTTATATAACATATGTAGCTGTCACATCAACTAGCCTAAGAAATATATTTCATACGATATACTGATACTTCTTGACTGAAAATAACATTTACAAACACAGTCTTATAGAGGCAATGGTAGAATAGAGTTTTCTGCAGTAAATAGTTGAAGTACACATTGGTTATATCTCAGATATCCAAATATTCCGGAAAAAGTGCTTCTATTATGTTGCATTCCCAGCTTTCACAGAAAAAATAATTTATGAAGTACATGACATCATAGTAAATGATTAGTGATGTGTAGATCATTAATTTTCCACTATCAAACAAGAAAAGTGATTGAGCAGTATTCATCATTGCAATAAACCAAATTAAACAAGATGTTTCCTAATGTGCTTTATCCTGAATAACAGGAGCATGTGAAATGATTCAGCACAGGAAGGGAACATTTAGCGCTTTCGCCCCAGGCTCGCATGCCACTGATACCATCTAACTAAATTTATGTTGTTAAACAGCCAGGCTCCTGGGGGGATGCTTACTTGGGTTTAGAGAGTGGTTTATTTTGGTAACAGCTTTTTCTGTTTGTAGTCAGTTTAAGAGGATATGAATTCTATTATTTGTGAATTCATATGTTTATCATTCATATGAATGATATTATAAATATCATAAATCATCATTATTCATAGCAGAATCTGTTCTCATTGGTTTAACCAAACAGGGTTATAACCTCAACTGAGTATACAGCTAAAACATGTATAGATAACAAGGTAGACAGTTACTCTGAGTTTATGGTATATTTGTACTTGGCTGACTTCTTTCTCATCTGGGTTTCTAAGATGCTCAATAAATAATTAGATAATTTTTTTTCACTTGCTCTCTTGATAATTTCTACCGTTGTTCATTGGATAGGTGCTGTAGTTCACAACAGTTTGAGGAAGACACTTTTATATTTCCCTACTGTATAACTAGAAATAGCTCCTGGGCAAGAAGCTATGGTGCTTTTATTACTGTAATTTTAATTTTGCGTTTTGAGAGAAGGTGACAAGATAAGCACAGAACTGTCTGATCTTCCTCTTTTTATATATGTTAATGCTTACACCTGTTGTTCACTCAGGTCCTTCCAATCTCCCAGTTCAACGCTGTACTAGTTTTAGGGGGATCTGTCATGAAGGATTGAACATAGTTATTTAAAAACAAACAAACAAAATCCTAATCTGAATTACATAGAAAGCAGAGGTTAGTCTCTCCATGAAAGCTGTAGGTATGTCAGTGACTTGCTGTATGTAACTGGATTTTCAGTCCAGTTTATGTTAATATCATCAATTTGTTAATTTATATCTTTGCAGTTTCCAGGTACTGCTTTAATTTGAGCCTCCTGAGTGAGATGCAAGTTCTGCTTACTCAATAGCTGATTTCCTGGAACTGTGAAGTGGGTTTTTGCTGGTTTGGGTTTTTTTCCCCTCCCTTTTTCCTTTGATATTCTTACCACCTTAGTCTGGCTCAGCTGTAGCTGAAAAACAAAGCAAAAAAGAAACAAATGTCTCCATAGGTGAATGTAACACCTGGAATAAACAACCCAGGTAATTTACAAAAATGAAACCTGATCTAACTGCATTGTAACACAGAATCTGTGGCAGGAAATGTCATGTTTTCATATGTCACCTTACCAAGTTCTTATGCTGCCCTCAGCTTGTGGGTGATGGTGTGGACACAGCTGCAGTGAAGAGGCAATCTTTCTCCTGCCTATGGCTGTCAGAAAGCAGGACCTCAGTACAGGCTTCTCAGCTACTGTGAAGTAACAGGACATCCCTACCATTCTGGGAGGCCAGGCACCAAACATGACCTCTTGGTGAGTTCAGCCAGTGTGTGAGGAACCTGTTGTCTACATCTTGAGTAGGGTGAGAGCCAGGGCTCAGCAGGACCTATGCTGTTAATGTGGAGCAAACTCCTTCATCAGCTGCCACACAGCACCTTTACACAGCACCAGGTGCCACCACCTGACACTTACAGACACCTCATCACAGGGTAGCTTCTTACTGGTGTAAGTTAATGTACCGTTTCTTAGGAAACCGCTTTGATGGTGGTGCCTCTTAAAGAGTCTTTGGTCAGACCATACTGCTCTAAGTTTCATAAGTCCGTGAATAACTTTTTACATTCTCTGTTTAGCATAGTCTACTTGTATTGGTATTTTGGTGAATTGGACACTCAATCATTATGGTACCTGAATTAGCGTTGTCTGTACACATGTTTTCATCTTGATGAAGAACAGCGAGTTAAATGCATTACATTAATAAAAAAGTTACTAGGGGATACTGCTTTTCCTCTTGCTGTTTGATGAATAAATAGGAGCTTTTGTTTCAAGTGCAGTAAATCTCACAAATACCCAAAGCATTAAAATATCAATCTTTTTTCCACTGTAAAATAAAATCTTAAGTGTAAAACAGAAGACTTTTGATTAGCAATTATGAGTTCATTTAGCCTGTCCAATTTTCTGACAGGTTTTATTTTTCAATTTTCATAATGAAAATATTTCCAGAAAGTAAACAAACTTTTAACATAGATGCACAAGTTTGTGCAGTGGATTGCAAAGATTATTTTTTTTGTGCTTTTTCATGGGAATTTGGGACTCTTTTTAAAAAAAACAAAACACACCACAGTGAAATTATGGTAAAACAAATGCTTCTAAAGACTATATAATGTCTGCAAGAAATAATTTTATTATCACAATATTATGCCTGTCTTACTATTGTTATCTATAGAAAAAAATGACTACCAGAAATATTTTTCCTATTTCTTTTCTAATAGGGTTTTTGTTTTGTTCACCCATCGGACCTCAGTCTGCTAGCTTCTGTTTTTGAGTAAATTGAAACATGGTTTTGATAAAAGCTGAAGTATTTTACTGTAACAATAGATCAATCAAGCGATAAGTACTCTTTAATTGAAAACTTTTGTATTGGGGAAGAAAGGCTTCTTTGTCAAGGGAAAAGCAGAAAGCTAACAGAAAAATTTTCATGTATAGTGTAATAATATCCTGAAAGAGACAGAAGATAATGATATATCCAACGATGTTATGAATAAAGTAAAACATGTTTTATACTGTAAAGTGAAAAGTATCAAGTCAAACTTTGTCACTGTAACTAAATGCATAATATTCTTATAGTATTTTCATTGCTATGGGCATAAACTTCCCTATTAATGCCGAGATACGATGTCATCGTATAGGTCACCTTTCATATCACTATTTTGTTCATATTATTGCTAGAATTATCTGCAAACCTATTTGTATATAAGCATGTTTTTATATAAGGATGGAAGTTGCCTCGATTTCTGGTGCTCTTATTAAATAAATCATAACAATATTTTTATTATAATAATAATTCTGACCTTGTTTTTTAACTTCCTTATCTTTTCTGCTTTGTGACATGCCTACAGGAAACAAATTTTGACCAGCCTCACAGTGTCATAGTGAATGAAACTAATCTGTTCTTAATGGTAGGAAAAAAAAAAAAAAGAAAAAAAAAAAGAAATTAAGGGCGTCTGTCTGGAGTGGTTTTGTGGTGGGTTTTCCTTGTTTTGTTGGTTGGGTTTTTTAAGTTCTATCCCTCTTATTTGATGATCAGCCTGGATCCCTGATTTGGGAGTGGATGTAAAAAGTTTGCAATACTTGGTAGCATTGAATTATAAATAGCATTAAGAAATTGATGTGTAATATAGATAATGCACAGATTATCTTTAATAATGCTCAGTCCAAACATACATAATGGATTTTTGTGAAGCAATGTCAATTTATAGGTCATCTGTGGATCTTGATTTTTCCTAGTGTGTGTATACACAACATAAAAATATTGGTTTGGTTGTCCCTAGAGTAAATCTTTGAAGACAGTTTTGTCTGCACAACTCAAAGGAGGCTAATGGAATACTACCCTGGTTTTGATCCTAGGCAAATTTAGAATCTGTTTCTGCATTGGTGTTTTCAGTAGTTTTTCTTTCAATAATTGGTAGAAATTAAATTTATTTATAATAAAAAAAAAAGACTGGGGAAAGCAATATACAGTGGTCTGTGATCCTGTTATGGTAGATTTGTTGAAAAGAGGCATTTTTGTGGTTTAATTGCTTTATTACTTTTTTAACTTTTGCATCATAATTGTTTTAATTTTACAGAGTCGCTCCCTAACACTGATGCCTTACTTCAGCCAGGGAAATTACAAATAACTTGGAAATTATGAATGTTACAGTTAAAAACATATACTGTTGTTTCTCATTGCTATATCTGTAGTGAATTGTTTTTTCAACTGTATACAGTTGTCACTGTAATGTGCTTGAAGTTTATTCCACTGGCCTGTTCCACAAACCAGTAGAACACCTTGCACCATGATACAATGCAAGTGCTCAGAAAGATTAACTATAGTGTGCAGCTACAGTTACACAGTTTTGCAATACCTCACATGCTAGTAAAGCATGATCTAGCACATTAATATGGATGAAATCAATATGTCTTAATATGGAGTCCCTCTACGACCACACTAATTGAATGGCTACCAGTGCTTACTGGTACATATAATACTCAGTCAAGCTATTATTTTCAGTTCAGTGGAACAAGTCAACAGGAAACAGAACAAAACCTAACGCTAGTTACATTTATAGATAGCAACCAAATCATGGAAGAACAAATACATTTGTGGATTTTGATACCAGGAAAAAAAGACAATTATTTCATATGATGGTTGATAATACAAATAATTTAAAGAAATATTTTCTAAAATTGGTCTGTAATTTTCTTTGCTAAATATAAGTTGAAGCAAGGTTTTCAGTTTGCATGATGTGGACTACAAGACTTAAAGAATTCACAGCAGCAAAGAGACTATCCCATGAAGTCTGAATGAGGTGCATTGCTATCAGAGCATATGTCAAAGACTAGTAACAGTATCATCTGCAGAATTGAAATACATGTATTACACTTTGACAGAAGAACCATTCTGGACTTCTAGTATTGATAATAAATGTTGCAGTTAAGATTAGAGAAAACTTTAAGATAAAGTAATTGGCCTGGTAAAATGAAGATATTAATTGAAGAATGAATGAACCCATTTTCTGATTGTAGTCAATTATAACTGAACTACTTCACATAAAATTTAAGCACTGCATGCAGTATCTTTATAAACAGCTTTATTAGTTAATTCTGGTAAAATCTACAAGGTAAAAACTGAAGTCACAAAGTGAGTATTGCATGGCACTAGGTATCAGTAGTGGGAGGAAGTGGGATCTCCTGAGTCTATACTGTTTCTTCTAAAGTGACATTGAGACATTTCAGTAAGGCACAACAAAGTAGCTTGAACTGCTCCTCACTGTGCTGTTGTTGACTATCCTGCACTGCTTTAAAAAGTATTTATTTCAGTTAGTGACTTCTTCCAGTTAACTGAAAATCAAGTAACTGCTCTCTTCTCAGTACTCTGTGGAAAAGCACAGGCACAAAAATGATCCTGAAGTACTTTGTTCAAGCAAAAAACATTTGAGATGTGAACGTGATGAATCGCTGTATTTACACGTTGATTTTGTTAATTATTTATTTTTCAAGTAGTGACTAGTTTATAAATAAATAATAAGTATTTTCTCTGGGTCTCATGTTAACTACATTCATACTTGCTAGACCCTGTATTCACCTTTTGGCTTATCCTGACTGACCAGGGAAGTGCTGGTCCCAACATCTGCAGATGTGTTCTCACAAGGGGAAAATGGGTGGTTTGGCCCAGTTGTCCCTCTGCTTCTGATGTCCTTTACTGTAATTAAAATGGCTGGTTTTTATCTTTGAAGTTTCTGAGGCCTAAAGGATGGTCTAGCAAATAATGAAATAAAAAATGTGGGGTTCTCTTTGAGTCTGTAAATCATGCTTAGTAGCAACTGGTTTTTCTGAGTGGAGAGAGAGATAACAGTAGGGAGGAAAGAGAAGTAGGGAAAAAAACAGGAGATTATGCTACCTTGCCTTAGCACCTTGTCAAGAAAAAATCTTATGTTTTCCCCTGTTCAGGTTAGAAAATTATGAGCCCTAGTTTTAATCCCCAGTTCACAGAAGCAGAACACCAGGTAGTTATTTCTAGCATCTGTTTGTCATAAAGTAAGGTATACCCTAAAGAGACACTCTTCATAAACACTGAGCACCAGAAATACTGTTCGTATTAAATTGGACCACATGAATAATACAGAAGTCATGAATTTAAATTATTACTGGCATTTGGAGAAAATGGCAGTGTTTCAGCCATTAAATAACAACTTTGCTTTATTTCTGGAAACAGAAAGTTATTAAGTTGTAAATCATACTGGTGCTATGGCTCAGATATATTTCTGGTTCTCAAACCATCCAGACATATCTCAGCAGTACTCTGTTGCACTAAAATTGTTTGTTCAAAGGTCTTCAGCCCACTTCTGTGAGATAAGTGAGCCGTAGCCGTGCTGTAATGGCATTATATTATCGTACTAGGTCTAAGTTCCAATGTTTGTGGAGCCAAAGTATCATGGAGGTTTTTAGGTGGATTTTCTAACCCATCTTGTGTTTGCTTCTGCAGTCCCCTAACTGATGGTGTCAGAACAGCTGTTAAAGGCTAACTAGGGTGCAGTACAATACGCAGTACTGTCACAGAAACATTTTCACCCTGATCTTTGAATTTTACCTTTGATGTATCCTTAACAGAGCAGGACTAAAGCTTTGCCAGATGATGACCTACATGGGTAAATTAATATCTTTGTAGTCTGCAGTGCTCATGATTTCCTTTTCCTATTCCTGGTGTCCCTTCACCCTCTCAACCTGCTCTCTAGCTAATGAAATTAAGTTGAGGTGAGTTGGAAAAGTAAGTGTTGCAACACATGACTACATGTCAACGAGGTCTATAAGGGGCTTATGTAAGAATGTAAAGGAGGAGAACATGTTTAATTCATAATTTTGGCACAGGAAACCAAAACCTTCCCTTCTTTACCTTAAGAATGTCCTGAATGATCATGGAAGGAATCATTTAATTTTCCCAGGACTTTGCTTTATGAAGTATGGATGCTGTATTTGCACAAATGCCAAAAAATAAATACAAGAAGAACTAGATGATTTCAGTTTAAGAGGAGTCTCTGCAGTTCATGTTTGGTGGAAAATAAACTGGATGTAGTGACCATTAGAAAGGAAGATATTTCTTTGGACTTTCCAACAGGTAGGTCTCTTGTTGCTTCAGTTGTTACTTCAAAGAGGGAAACTCAAGAGAACATAGAAAGATCTACGAAAGGTTAGAGAAGTAATCTGAAAAGCTCAGAGACTTAAGTATGTAGAAGTTTCACCCTTCTTGTAATCAGAGATACAAAAGATATCAGAAACCAGAATATGAAGCAGGGGAAAACACAGATACAAAAGAGTTGCAAATCTGGCATAACAAAAATAAACTCCAAGAGGAAAACACCTCTGGAGACTGAAAGAAGCACTGAGCAGCAGAGGAGGCTGTGTGCTAGAGCTTAGGCTGTGTACAGGTAAGATTTGATAAAAGTCAAGCTCACTTAGACCTGGTGAAAGAAGTCAAGCAAATAGAAGAAGGTTTTTCAGCTTTGTATGTAAAAAGAGACTAAAGAAAGAAAAACCTAGCTTGTAGGATGGGATAAGATATAGTGTAAAAATGGAAAAATTAATAAGCCTCATTATCTGTAAGAATGGTTAGTCTGAGTGTGGGCTCAAAGACAGGAAAGAAAAAGGGAGAGAGGGAATGAAAGTGGAGATGCAGATTATCTTAAAATAGTAACTTAATGACATTGAAGTAACCAAAATAAATTGAGGTTTAGCAGTGCAAACTGTTTTGTCATGTCTACAAAGTGCAGACTGCTACTTTTGCAGAAATCTGAAATGAACAACTTGGGTTGAGTGGGCACTCATAGAGTACTTCTGAGCTGCCACCACCGTAGTGTGTCTGTGGGACAGGAAAACACATACTGAAAGTGAAACCGAGGCAATTATTTCTACAGAGACAGGACAGTTATTGCCATTATATAGGCACTTGCCATCTGCCTACAGAACTGCATACAGTTCTGGTCGCCCATATTCCAGGAACACAATAAACCCAAGTTGGAATAGGAGAAGTACTACAAAGATGATGAAGGGGAGATGGCTTTTGGAGAACCTGCCCAAGAACAGGAAACTAGAAGAGCTGTTTTTTCAATCTAGTAAGAAAAATCTGAGAGAGGTTGTTCTGGTAATGGAGCATTAAAATAAAAAACATCACTGCCACATAAGTTATTATGCAAGGTAAAACTCTGGCAACAGTGAATTTTTTTTGGTGTTTGGATGGGGGAGAAAGGGAGGTTAATCCTATCCTGTCATTAGCAAATAAGCTACCTTGTTTAAAGTCACAGGTTGTTTTTTTTTTCCCCACACAAATGTTCATATAGTATTATATCCCAATCTATTATGGCCACCAGTGCACCACAAATCATGTTAGTTTTTTTCTGCAATGAGGAGTGTTTTTATTTAAGGGAAACAAATATTCTCACATTCCTAAAATAATTTGCCTATTACCACTTTCCTCCCTCACACATGCCGGGAATTCTCCTGGCTTTTGAAACATCAGTGTTGAAAATTAACTGCATTTTTAAAGTTGTAATAGTCTTTCCTCCATCAAATACATTTGTATGATCCACATGAAGACAACAGTCAGATTTGAGTTGTTCCACCACAAAGTGGCAGATAAAACGGAAATACCAAATAGTTTTTCAGGCTAATTAAATCAAAGCAATAGCAAGGCAGCCACAGTTTAGATTCAGATATTTCTCAAGAAAGCATAGTAAAAATAGGTTAAGCCTCCCTTTTGGTGTCCCATGGTGTTAAATATTGCTAAAGCCATTAGCTTTCTTTTGCCACTTTTCAATTAATCTTCTCTTCACAGAAATAAACATTTTAATAAGCATATACAGTAACACCAATCACTGATGGTAATTACTCTAAGTAAAATAGCTATTTTTATTGCAGTGAATATAAAATGACAATTTTAATTATGTAAAGTCTCTAATGCCTTGGTGATTTCAGCCCACTTTCCATGTTTGTGCATGAAAGCTGGCACCATATTTTTACTGTTACCAAAGTTACAAGGAGATATTATTGGGCTTTAAATGTTTATTGTCATCTTAGCAAAGTGGCTTTTATTTTTTGTTTATGTTCTAAAAGCTTGGCAGAGTAGTGGCAATCCACACACTAATGGCTAATCTGGGTTTGAGCCAAAAGAACAGTAATAGCTACAAGCACAGGAAAACATCTGAAAAGTAAATGCCAAATGAATCCTTGATGTAACTCTTTTGCCTTAGCGCAGTTACACTAGAGAATACATTTTTCACAGTGTGCATCCTGTTATAATCCATTATCTTCTGAGGGGGCTTGCATGTGTCGGGACAGTCAAGCACACTAGGTTCAACGGTTGCCTTTATTTGAAAGAATCCCAAATCCCTCTGCTAGTTTTGGCCTGGGTGCCCTGCTACTCAAAATAGCTGAACATATTTAATCTCCTATTGAGAAGCCTAAATAAATTACACTGTTACAACTGAATTTAGGATGTTATAACTTCCCCTTGAATGCCATAAAATCCTAGAATGATAAGATTTACCTATCAGTAAAATAGGTATATAACAAGTCAAAATAGTTGTGCTTTAACAGTAACACTGTGATTTTTTGACTTTGTTCAATTTTGAATGCTACCATTTTGATACTTGCTGTATTTCATTTTTTTATTTAAGTTGTTAGTATGCTTATTGATTCCCACAAAATAGGACAGTTGTTTTCTTGCAAAGTATATGTCAGGTTATTTATCCTTGCTATGAGCTTAGCCCTGCTCTGTAGACAACAAAAGTATTTGCTCCTACTGCAGGGTTTTAGATTCATGATGCTCCATTTTTGGCAAAAGGAGGAAAAAGAAGGAAGATTCAACCTCCATTCAAGGAGGTTTTTGAAAAAATTGAAAAAGTGTTATCTCTTAATAATGATCTACTGAAAAAGAAAGTAGCTAAAGGCCGAGGCACCCACCTTAATAGTCTGTCATTAATAATAATTTGATTTAACCAAACGGTGGGACACAATGCTTCACTGATTTTAAATGGGTGACAGTAGAAAGTACCTTGGACTTCCCACCACCCCACAGTCTTTGTATTCTTTCTATGCAGGGGTTTCATTTCTCCATGACTTCACTCACTCTAGTCACATGTATTGTCACAGTACATCGTGTGAGAAACGCCCGGTCCTTCTTTGTCTGCAGGGGCTTTCCCTACTGGCAGCTGTTAGCTGTAACTGAATAGCTCTGTTCAGTTCTCTGATCACTGGTTGTGGACACCGTGCTTTCCTAGCCTGGTGAAGTCTGTTAGACCTCTAGCAATCTCTTCTTTTTTCCTCTATCTTCTGAGTCTGCTTTTGATAATTTTTTTCAGTAGCACTATCATTTCCAAACAACAGCACCAGAGCCTGTAGTAACTGGACAAATGTAATATTAACATTCACCATTTCTGTTTTCTGTCTCTGTTACTGATTACTGTAATCAAGTTTATACATTATCTCTCAAAATTTGTATTCAGTCATAAACTAGTCTTAATCCATCAAAAACCTGGCTGCATTCTTGTCTGAGTTTCTAATAATCTTTTTTTGAATTGTTTTTTTATCAGAGCATTGCTGCTGTTACTTGGAGAATTTTTGTGATCTCCCCATCATTCATTGAAGACCGTGATATCATGTATGTCTTGACCTGCATATTCTTTATGGGTTGATGAGCATTTCAGCTGATCAATGCTGTTATTTTACCTGTGTAAGTGAATGACTTTTGTGCTGACTTCTGAGCCTTCATAGTGTGAAAAAGATTTTCTTTGGAGATAGCTGCCAATACCATCTGGTACAAATGCCATTGTAAACTCAGACTTCCACAGTTGTTCTGTACCTCTTGGGGAATGAGATCACATCTATTCTCCGGAAATCTATACATAACCCAGTGTCCTACCTGGTTTGGAAATCATTACATCTTTTTCTAAAGGCTATGTGACACCATTATCCCTTGTTTAAACATTTTTTGTTTGTTTGTTTGTTTTTCCCCAGGTTTGTTGAAACAAAGTGATTTACCTGCAAGACACTTGCTAAGATATGGTCAATATAGTAGTTGAATGCAACTAATTTCTTTTTTTCCATAGACTCCATGAAAATGTCTTGGATTATTTCCACTTATATTCTCTGGTTGTATGAGGGGTTTTGTGCTTTACCTGCTCCCTTACTAGTAGTGATGCTCTTGGTTTCTTATCTTTCAAGGTTTTTCTCACCTTTAACTGTTTACACATATTCATATCTTAAATGCAGCAAATTTACAGCTGTATAGTCTCATTGGTGATTGTAGTCTATAGTCTACTAAGCCTGGCAGTCTCATTGTGTCCAATATGTTCTGCTTGCCATCCCGCTGTTAGCAAACAGGAGGATGGCAGAAACTGAAAGTAATCCTTTGTTTGTATGCCCTGTACTCTGTGTGTCTTATTAATTTGTAACATTAATGCATCTGGGCTGCTTCATCTAGAAATCAGTTGGTCTTTGACCCAGTAAGTGCTCCACATGCCCTAGGCTTTTCAGTCTGAGTGTTTTATGTGACTCTCTTGCCATCTTGGTCCTTCATGAAATGTTCCCCTTCATTCTTAGTCCCCTTTCCCTTGAATGCTTACTACATTGGACTCTTCCTTCTGTCATCTTGAGCATAACTAATAATTGATCCAAAATCCTTCCTTCCTGTGGGGATGGTAGAAGCCATGAAAGAAAGCCATTCTTTCAGAACTTACATGATTCCTAGCTCTATTCCATTGGTTTAGAAAAGAAGGTTAAAAAATGCCACCCTTCTGTCCTGAGCGTCATTCTGAACAGAGAATTAGAATACGGTTCAAATGAAATTGCCATTGGAAGGGTAAGTTGATTTTAACTGTTTAAAAAATCATGTGCAGAATGGTTAGAAATGGTTTTCTGTAAAGCCAGAAAAATGGAAGAAGTGAAACTCTTAAGATCATCTTTCTAAAGATTCGAATAAGAATGGCAGCTCTCTGTGATAATCTAAATGGGAGAATAAATGAGCATACTACACTGTCAGAGTGAAATTCAAAATGTTCCTCATACTCTGTAGAAATCATCTAGGTGAAATTATCTAGGCCAGGAGACAAGAACTAGTGCTAAGTGGCATACTTTGCAAATAAAATCAAGAACATGAGTAAAAAAGGGGCAGGGAGCATATCTGGCCATGCCACGGTATTCCGAAACTTAATATGGCTGTTGTAGATTACAAATTGTACTGGCCAATATTAGGCTGTTGTTAGGGGGGAGGGTAGGGGGAAGCCTAAACATTATTTGGGATTTACAAACAAGAATGAGGTGTTAGACCATCAAAGTGATTGCTCTTCCTCACTTCCAAATGGCCATAAACATTGACAGGTATTATTTTGGATACTGCTCTTTAATAAAAACAGTGTGACTCTGGAGGAGGATAGCAAAGATGAGAAGTTTGGTGAGAAGTTTCAGATGACACTGAAATATATCAACTCGTATTGCCTAATTTTGAGTTTGAATATAAACATGAGCTTACATATGGTGAAATCCTGCTCCAATACATGAAGTCAAGGTAGTGATAATAGCTGAGAGGTAAATTGGTGAACTTCAATCGGTTTGTTTTGCCTTATGACTAAAACAATGTCAAGTCAAAGATACAGAATGTTTGATTGTTGAGGATGTTACTAGAAGAGACTGCATGCCCTTTGCAGAACAGTATACACTTTGATGCAGAACTGAGAAAGTTTGAAAGTGTCTGGTCTGCCTTCCACCAGGGAAAGAATAGCTCCATAATATGGGCATTGTATAGCCCCATAAATAATTTCCAGAATTGTCTGTTTCTTCTTAAAGAACAATTTCCTTGGGCTGATCATCACACAACTGATTCCTCAAAAAAATTAAAGCATTTATAATATCATGCTGAAAAAACTTCTATTTAAATGATGTTTTTATGTAATCCTTTCCATGTGGGGTAATGTTAATGGTCTAAGATTCACGTAAAGCTGCACACAAAACACAGTGAAATAGTGATAATCCTTCCTCTGATTTCAGTGAGCTATGAAAAAGGCTTCCACAAAAAGTAGATGTTGCTCCATGTTATGACCAGAGCAAAAAAACACACAGCCATGACTTTTCCAGTATTATTGATGGTCATTGGTTGTTCCTTCCTCATCTGTGCAGCGATGTAAGTGCGTATTTGGTGTGTGTTTGCAGGTTGTACGACATCTTGACAATGTGTGGTGAAATTGGGTTAGCACTAGAAGGAAGATATCTTAAGCTGACATTTCTGTTGTGCCAAATATTGCATGTTCTTTCTTTGAGCATTTGGCCCTTGACTGTCTACAATAAATTCAGCTGAGTTACAAGTCACAGGTCTGTATAGAGACATTTGTTTTGTAATGCTTCAGACTTTTTTTTAGTGCCGTTTATAATTACATTGATTTATATTTTAAATTATTTTTTATTTCTTTTCCTAAATTATTTCTGCACCCCAGAATGTAACTCTGGCCTCCAGCACTGCAGGTCTCATGTTGCCTCAGTGATCTCTCACACTGTGTTATGAACTTATCAGCTGTGTTTGGTGTAGGCCTGGTACCAATTCCTGAAATATTCCCTTTCAGTTTCAATTGCATTTGAAAAGTTTTTTCTGTCATTGCCTATGATTTTTATTTTCTTATACTTTTTGTTGTTGGGTATTTTTGGGGGTTTTTTTGTTGTTGTTTTTGTTTTTTTTGTTTTTTTGTTTGTTTGTTGGTTTGGTTTTTTTTAGATTAGAGGAATATGTTATCACACCTGCTGTTCAGGTGCAGCATTCTCTTCTAACAGTGTGCAAAGGCTGGAGCATCTGCCAGGTGCCTCAGTTCAGCTGTCCTGTTTCTTCTCAGCAATTCTTCTGTGTGGTGGTTCATGACTGGTGATGGTGTTACCGAAATCTCGGAATGAAGAACTTATCGACACCAATGTGATGTAGATAAGCAGACACTTCTTTATTGACGGCCGGGTGCGTGAGCGAGTCCTCTCACGATCAACGCACACCAGGTCCTAAAAGCAGATTCCATATATAAAACTTATTCATACATATTCATTAATTATTCATGCATAATCATAACATTTCCCAGAAATCATTAACATATTCTCCTCCTATATCCGATTCTGCGCAGTAAAGCGTAGAAAGGTCCGGAAATGGGTCTAGGGTACGATTTGGGTAGGTGGTATATGAGTCGGTGGTCGCGATCTTCCCTGCCGGAATTACCTTTTACTAAAGTTCACAGTTTCTTGGCAGGCACCTACAAGCTGTTCCAGTCAACTCTCCCCAGTTCCCATTAATCTCATATTCTAACATTTCAATACACCTCTGCATACAGAAGACTGGTTAAGTACAAAGGAACCTTTCAACCCTAGAGTTATTACCTAAGTTTTCACAATAGTTCCAGGCCCTTCTTCTAGCCTTGGTACAAGACGTACAAAAGATCTCATAGCAGCTTTTACTGTGCAACTATAAGTTTCCTATAAAAAAATTTCTTATTCTTCTATATTTTAATTCTATTAAATGATTTTATAAAATCAATTAATCAATCTAATATAATCAATCAATCTTAACTTATTAACAAATCGATAACAATGGTAGGGCCCAAAAAAAGAAATGCTTCTTTCCACTGCATCTTCTGCCAGCTACTTTTGGTCTCTGAGCAAAAGCAACTGACCATCTTTGATCTGGTTGACTGCCAGCCTTCTTTTTCCTGGTAGTGTGGTCATGAATAAACTTGTGTAGTTTTAGGGAAGCGGTTTTGGGAATGTCTGTCTTTGATGATGTGATGAAGATGAGAACTAGTCTGTCAACAGATTCAGGTCTGTTCTCCACATCTCACTTTTACTGGAATTGTTTTGTTGTTGTCTAGTAAAATGAGTCCTGTCTCCCTAGTTATCCTGTAGATGTTATTTTCCTTGAACCATCACTGTACCACAGAATTTTAGGCCATCTTCTTTCAATCTTCTTTAAAAAAATCCAGAAGTAAATATGTCTGTTCTTTCAGTTGCTTAAAACACATAAAATAATAATAAAAAAAAATCCATTTCCATTACATTCAGCCACAGTTGGCACTGCATCCATGCATAACACTCATTTACTATGTTAGTTTTGGATGACTCTTGAGATCTTGTGAAGGCACTCAGAGTAAATAACTGTGCTTCTTGGTCATCATTATTTCTGTTCTCCTGGAACCATAGTCCATGGATTTAAGATGCTTTTTTCTTAGTAAAACGTAGAAGAATTTTGTTTATCAATTTAGGAAAAGATGTAGGAGAAATGAGGAAGGCTTTCTATGAATGTTTGGGTCCAGCCAGAATTAAACTGAAACACACATTTGTAGCTTACATTCAAAGCCACAGGCACTTGATGAGATGCTCAAAACCTGGACTCGAAATAAGGTTGTTGAAATGAACTGGAGTGGCTCAGCACACAGGATAGTAGTACTGCTGAAGTGAGCCCCAAATGCTGCTGTCACATTTTTAGTAAAACAGGTCCTGATCTCTCCCACCTTGCTGTAAAGTAAATCTGTGGGCCCAACTAACATAAGGAAGCATGGCTACTGCTATGAAACAAAAAAAAAACAGCTAAGCTGAGAAGCAGAATTGTATTTTTCTGTAATGATTTCCTCATTTGCCAGAAATTTGCTAAAAAGTACTTCTGGAAGTCTTAAGCATAATTTTTATTTTAAACCAGAGATCACATAAGGAATGAGGAGGGGGAAGAGCACTGTGTCTTCTCTGACAATTCAATTGTACGTTAAGCTGAAATACTAATTCTTATGAAAGCAACAAGTCCCCTAGATAACTTCATTGTTAGAGGCTGGCACAGTTTAACAGTGTAGAAGAAAAAAATAGAAAATGAATTATGATAGGATTTTTCTTTTATCACTTTAATAAAGTTCTCTGGGGTATATCAGTAATCCACTCCACAACTTCTCCCATCCCCTCATCCCTTCAAATCCATGTATTCCACACTGACTGGTAGAACATATAAAGAATGATACTACAAAGAGACTCAGAAATATATAAAGATCCCTATGCCTTCCCTGAATATGTTAAAATAGTCAACAAAAACATGGTAATTTCAACTCCAGTTCATTTGATCTAATATTAAATTAGCTGCTCTTGGGATATCTTCTTTTTAATCAGTCAGAACATATTTGTATGCTCACGTTTTTCTGTGGGGTTCATTAAGAGTTAAGGAACTGAACAGAACTGCTTCAAGTAGAGATGAGAGACTTCCCCTTCCTCTCTCCCAGATCATTTTGACCTTGTGATATTTTGGGCATGAAAAGGATGAAACCTACTTTACTGTTTAGAACCAGGTCCATTACTGATGTCAGCTTCCCAATACAGGGATGAAAATTCCATTATATCTGAAAAACCCACCGAGTCAGGCATATCAGAACCAGAATCAATTAAAGGTTTTTGTTTGGAAGAATGGGATGTAACATTCCTGGAAAGAGGCAAAGGTCAGGTGAACTTTATTCTGAGAACACGTCCATATGAGGAAAGGAGAGGAATGAGGTAATGGGAGGAGCAAAGTAGCAGTCATGCATTTTTAATTGGGCAGTTTTTTCCTTTTAATTTGACAGTGAGTTTTATACCTCTGTAAAATATATGGTACATTTCATTGGACTTACATGCTACCCCGACAGGAGCAAAGAGACTGAAAAAGAATGGGGATCTATTACCGTGAGCTACCTTGTAAGACCAAAACCTGTGTTGTAGTGGAGACTGCTAGTCATGTTGCTGTGGTCTTGTAATTTAATTTTTTGTGTGAGGTCTAGAAAAGAGAAAATATGTTGTGGACCTTTTTATTTATAACAAACTAAACCACCCCAAAACCACAAAACCTCAAACCAAAACACCCCAAACCTACACACATACTGGAGGAAAAAAAAAGCCTCTTGAGTCCATTAATTTCATTGCATGCAATTGTAAAAGAAATAGCTTTGGATTAGCTGGCAATTGAAAATCCCATAGGAATGAGTTAGCTTGTATACAGGCTACCCAAGAGAAAACAAAATTGTCACATATTTTGCTTAAAGGTGTGGGAGGAAAAATCAAATCAAATAGCATTTTACAAGTGCATGTAATAACTTGAATTTAAAACAAGATATGTATTATTCAAGTAATTTTAAGCATCGTACAGTAAATTTTTCATGAAGGTTAAGAAAAAAATGACAGAAATATCATTTAAACTGAGTGGTTTTGATGCTGAACTTGAAAGTGGGGAATTTAATAGAACTTTTTTTTTAATATGACGAGTCTCAGATAACATCATATTTGGCAAAGTGCTTTATTGGTTTTTGGATTAGAGTTTTTTCATAAATTTTTCCTCTTCAAACTAATAAAATTGATGTAGCTGTCACTTTGGATTTGATCCCTATTTTGTTTTGCCTCAACAGTGTAATCTCAATCAGTCTAACTTATTTTTATGCTGCATTTACAGGGTGTAAAGATGACAAATCACTCACGTCTCGGTGCTGGTATTTTATCAAAAGTTTGAATGAATATCAAGGCTGAGGACAACATAAAAAGATGAGGCTCAGAATAACAGTAGTTGTGTGACAACACAGGCTGGATAGATTCTTCCATCTTTACACCACTGCTCAATAGTTCATTGTGTTAACAGTCCCATACAAATCAGCTTTGCACTGATGAAGTACATTTCATTTGTTCTGAGCAAAGGTAGCAGAATCCATGGGGAAAATGGAATATTGTTTATGGAACTGGTGAAGTCTTTTATTATTGTTATTTTTTTAAATTCTTCACTTTGCTTGACTTGAGTGTAATTTCTGATGTAACCTTTCACCTTCTTTTGATGTTGGTTTCCTTCCTGACTTTTCACTAATGGCAGAAGGGGTAGTGGTGGTCTTGAAATATATCAGAAATGGCCTCAACTATATTGCCTAAACGAAGAGCTGGAAAAGTCTATATGAATGCATCTACTCTGAGTCCTTTCTATTGTATTTGCTTTATATAGATTTTAAACTCTTAAGAGAAGAGACTTTTCTTTCCACTGTGTTTTCATGCAGTATGTGTCAGAATGAGGCCCAAATCTCAGGTGAGACATCTAGGTGTCACTGTAGAATTCTATAGGAATAAGGATTAAACTCTGATAGCTTGAGAAATGTGAGTTTGCTTTCCTAGGAATTTCTATACTTGTTTTTCTTATTTTTCCTAAAATAGGCTTTACTTCAACTTTCTGATTCAATAGCCTCTTATTTCTGGCATGTAAGATGATGTTGAGAAGACAGAAATCCCCTGAGCATCATTTGTTGACCAGGCAAAATGCTTCAGAGGATGAAGTTGCAGAGAAGCATTTTTCAATTACACTTTCTCAGTCCCTAACTTGTTACGACTCACAAGCAGGCAGGAATTTTAGCAGTGAATTTATCCTCTGAGGGTCCATCTCATGTGGCATTTCAGATGATTAGACAATTAGGAGGAGGGATTAGTGTGAAATATCGGGCACAGGAACTTCTTGTGTGCCAAAGTTGGAGGGTCAAATATCAACCTTTGGAAAGGAATTGCAAGCTCTGAATCAGAATTATAGTGGCCTAAATGAGAAGGCTTAAAGGGCTAAGCATTTATCTGTAGCATTGGCAAAGGATACCCTGAGCCTTCAAAGGAAAATGGAAGTGATAGAAAATCAAATTAAAATTAAGATCTTGAGGTTGCTTGGCATGAAAATGAAGAACCGAATATAACTGAGACTAGGGACATGCTGCAGGAGTTGCTTGAACTTTGCATTTCAGCTGCTATTGAGGCTTACACTTCTACTGTGTTCCTCAAAAAATTTTTTGCACAGTTAAAATAAATATATGTGACAGTGATGAAGTTTTTAATGCAACTCTTACTTTATTTCTTCAGAAGGCAATAAAGAAGTACTGGTGTAAATAAAAGGTACAGGACGAGAAAATCACTATTATTGTATTAGGAAGAAATATACATTATCCTCACATAAAATTTATCTGGGGAAATACAGTCTGCATCTTAAGGGAAATACAGTCTGCATCTTAAGAGAAAAACAGTTTCTCACCAGTACAGAAGAGTTCTTGGATTTTGATCTTTAAATTGTCAAAATTTCACTTTCAACTTCTTCCTGATGTACCTTTGTGGGTATCTAAAAGGAAATTATAAACCTCTTCCTTTACAGATTTTCTTGGAGGAATATGGTTAGCTCCTTCTCTCAACCTTATCCCTTGCCAGTAAAGTCTTCTATATTGTAATATTTTGTTAAAGACTCTGCAAGCCTGTTTGTAATTTCTGATCTTTTTCCAAAATGTGTGAAAGCTAAGCAGAAGCAGATAATGCTAACTGCTGAATGTGTTTAATCCTAGCGCTCCATTGATGAAAATGCTATCCAAACACCCTCTAATACATCCCTTTTCATATAGATATCAGTGTATATCTGGACATGGAAGCTAGTTCACTGTTCATGCAATGTTTTCATTAAAACCAGGAGGGCTTTAACCTAAACTTTCATTATCACATGAGGGGGTTTTGGCATTACATATTTCAATTTGCTGAACATGCAGTTCAGCATGAAGAAATGAAGTGAGGCAGAGGAGTGAAAAAACCTAGAAGCACCACTGCCAGATTTCTTAGGAGAGAATGAAGAGGAACCAAAAAAATTATAGGTGATAAAGGGCTAAGAACACATCAGTGACAGGAAGAGGTTCTAGAGATAAACTTTCTGGGTGTATGGAATGGAGGAGTAGTAAATACATGTAAAGTAAGGATAATATTAATACACATACAAAATAAAGAATATGGACATTTGGGTGCTTCTGCATTATAAATAGTTAATGACAATAGTGAATATGTGGTGTAGTATTTAGGCTCATCTCTTAAAAATCATTACTTCTTACTAGTCAAGAATCTCTAGTGTTTCTTTATCAGGGGAAAGTGGTAGCCTATCCAATGCCATTTGGTTCATGTTTGATCATTTACAAGTTATTAATGAACTTGGACTAAATTTTCTAGTCAAGTCCTTAAAAGTCCTCCCTTCCCCTTCTCTCTCCCCACCCTCCAATATGATGTTGTTCTAATTTTAAACTTTCACACTACCAGCTATCTCTAGGAATAAGCAAATGAATGAACTGAAGCAGAGAGAAAGTGACGTAAGTTCACAGAGTAGATCCAATAGCTGAGCCCTGATCTTTGGAGGCTCTGTCCAGTGCCGTTGGGTACTAGTCTGGAATGGCCACTCTTGGGTGGTTTTTAGGATTTCAACCCTTGACCCTTATGTGATTGGCTTTTCGCTAAAAGTAATATAGCACTGTTGCCAGGAGGAGTTTGTTTATCCCTAGTAAAGTGCTAGGACAATTCTTAGTCCTTTTCATATGGTTTGTTGAGGTCTGGTTGAATTAGAAATGTGTTGGAAATGACATCTCAGTAAAGAGATGACAATGACTGAAAGGATAGTAAAGACAACTACCATCTCTCCAAAAAGAGGTTCTTCTCAGCACTGGGATGAGTTTTATTGCCAATACTAAGGACATATTGATATATGGCTAACAGTAAGGGTACATTTTCCATTCCAAGCCTCTTTAGTGGGTTGAAAGCACTTCAGCTCTTGGCCTGCCAACCTGACTTTTTTTTTAAATTAATGCGACAGTTCTGTTAAGTAAGAAACATTTTAAATAATTTTTATATCAACTTTTCATTATTTAGCATGAAAAGGAATTTACTTCAAAGAATCTTCTTGCTATCTTCCTAAAATATAGTTTGTTTTTTTTTCTTCTGAGGCCAATGCCAATTTATACTCTCACTAGCTGTGAAAACCCTGAAATCTCTTTCTAGCTGTATTGAAACTAACAAAGAAATGAAAATCTCTGTTATTTATGTTATTTTTTAGAAAGTTGCTATCTCTATATAATAAATTAGGCACAACTAATTAGCTAGGCACCACAACTGTGAAGATTTCTGTTAACTGAACTTCAAAGCTTTCATGCTGACTGTTTGCAGGAGAGTGTTCATGCTATGATCATCACTGTGCCTGTCTGTTGCTTTTAATAGTGTCAGCAGTAACATGAGATATGCACTGATTTCCTTAATAGAAGCTGGAGGTATGGGGATCCTGGTGATAGTAATAGGTTTTCAAAACCTGCCTGAAGCATATACAAAACTGAACTGACACATCGATATGGTCAAATTTCATTAAAAAAATTCCAGTTACGAAAACCAGGTCTAGAGGTGTATTTTGAGCCAGACCCACAGGACAGACTTTTTAGTTTATCAGGACTGTTCCCCTGGTAATAGTGACTTATTCTTTACAGAAGATTTAATAAGGTACTATTATAAGAAGCACTTATGTTATGTGTTCTGGCGAAAACTTCATCACTTGTAATAATCTGTCAGACTGTATATCTCTCACAAATGTGATTTTCTGGATTATTCCTACATGTGCAAAGGACTCTTAATTCCTACATTAAAGGTGTGGAAGTCCGTCTATTCATGTGGTGACATTTGTTTCCCTCGGGTGCATTCATACCTGATACTTCAGATGGGAGATAGAGACAAGACTTCTGAGTCAATGAACAACAAACAGGAGGGTAAGGGCTAACTGAGACAAAAAGGGCAAAGACCTGTGCTAGCTTACATCCAGTCAGGATCTCAGTCACCATTAGGCAACGGAAGGGAGAAGCTCCCGCAGCATGCTTCCTAGGAGCTCAGTTCTTTAGCCAGAGGTAAAAACAGAGGCCGAATCTCTTGCAAATAGTGGTGTGCTGGTTTTTTTTTTTTTTTTTGTTTTGTTTTGTTTTTTTTTCAGTAAGCACATGATTTCATATTTATAAATTGAAGATATAGCATTATTCCAAGTTGAACATTGCCCCCCCCCCCCCCCCCCCCAAGTTGATCAATTTATGTTCTTTTGTAGTCTAGATTTTCCTTAGGAGTATTTCCAATATTTTCCAATGCAGTGTGGGTTGCAAGTTTAATTAACTTGTTGTTTATTTTCCTTTCTGCTATTCAATTTGAATTTTAATATATTTAACATTAATAATAGTCTCTGCCTTAAGGAATTTACGTTAAACAAAAATAGGGATATGTACAATATGTGACTGAGAATGTCTTCTTTACAGTTATAAGCTTGCCTCTTGTAGCTGTTGTGAGAGCACTCTATTGTAGAATGGGACTTGAGTGAAAGGCAGTTAATAGTTTGGTTTTAACACAGCTTCTTCCTTACCATGCTAGTCAACACCTTCAGAACAGTATTATTGACAATAACCACTCTATGTTCCCACAAAATTTCTGAAACATAAAAAATATCAGAGGAGGGTTTTTCTCCTCTCCCTTCCCCCCCCTCTTTGCTTATTCCATATACCCTTTATTTTTTCTGTACCTAAGTAGGTGCTCTGATGACTGAATAGATGTACACAGAGCACTGATCCTTATCTTAGCCTCCTGATCCGATTTTATCTCACTTAGAGACAGAATTTGGCTGCAGCTCAACACTTGCTGCTGTCATGCATGTTACTGGGCATACTAAGAGCTACTTTGTCACTGTAATGGATTGCTGGATTGGGGACAAGCTCATCCCTATTCAGTGAAGAGCTGAGTAATGTGCATACTTTTAGGAAAGTGTCCAAGCTGTTTACCTTAGTGTTCGCTGCGGGGATGGTATGCCCTGATGTGCTCTGCTGAACTTGCACCCTTTTTGTTTTTTAAGCACTGATAATTACTTCCACCACAGCAAGCCTGTTTCTGGGACGTGCTTCAGTTTGCAGTACTGGGCTGTGGCCGTTTTGCTTCCTCTTACATCTCTCATAAGAATTAAGTCTTACAAAAGCTTAAAACACTGTTAATAAGAGCATAATGGGTTCCTAATGGGTTCTTTTTGCCAGGAGTTTAAAAATCTATGCCAGATCTAACTGACATGCAGTTTAAATACATGTAAACACACTTAGCATTACAGATTAGTAAGACTTGTGGGCACAAAAGTATTGTGCTAAAGCAATAGCTTTCACTTTACGCGGCATGTCTTGGTTTGTAGTTTTCATGGTTATCCAAACTTGGAAACTGGTAACTTTGAAATTACTTGTATGTGGACATACAAGCAGAAATTTGTTTAAGGTTGGATGAACCTGACAGAGAGGGGGATATCTTTCTGGTGCTCAGCTGCTTAGGTGGCATTTGTTTCTACTGATAACCACTGACAGCAGTTTACCATAGGTTAGATTTACACAGTCTATACTGAAGAGCTACTCCTTTTAATTTTATGCGGAAACCATAGACAATAAAAGTGAGGTAATTATTAAAGGCTTATGAGCAATCTTGTTTGCTTGAATTTAAAATCTGTAACTCCTGGCATTTAAGGCCTCACTCCTCTGCTCTAAGTTGAGCGAAGTTTTAGCAATGACTGGTTTTCATGCTCGGTGGTTCCCTTTGTCCATTGCTTTGATAGTTCGCTGCTATGTTATAAGTAGAAAATGTAACATTTTTTAAGCTTACATTTTAAGAAGCCTTAGCTCAGAGACCACCTGTGGGTCAGCTGGGCAACTTGAGCAGCACAAGCAGAAATGAGAATGAGTGGCTGTTTCATGCTTTTTTTTTTTTTTTTTTTTTTTGGGGGGGGGGGGGGGGGGCGTGGAAAACAGTCACTGAATTATCCTTCTCAGGCAGTTTGAGCAGCTCTAGTTCCACAGCTGGATTCTCTTCTTGGGCTTTGAGTAGCAAGGTTTACTTTGTGTCCGGCTGTCAGAATATTTTACAAATCATGCTTGTAATTTTTCACTTGCCTGAGTTTTTTCCTGTTTAACCCTCAGTTCAGTGGTCAGGACTGCAACCATTTTCTGGCTTTCTTTCCAGAAAATTCTTACTTCATGTGAAAATGTTCCAAAGTATTTTTCTATGCTAAGTTGAAATCCTTTGTGGGTTTTTGTTTGGTTGTTGTTGTTGTTTTGTCTTAATTGCATTATAAAGTCCTCTAGAATAAAATACTGCATTGCTGGTTCCCATTCTGGCTCAGCACAACCATCACTTGGGGTGCTTTCTCTGGTTTTGACTAGGAAACCCATCATAGAGTTTAGAAACTTTTCTGGTAGAAAAAGTACTCTAGCTAGTTCTATACTGTCACAGAAGATTTTGGTTTTAAAGGGTTAAGAGCTTAAATAGAACAGTGATTGGGTTGAAAAATCCGTAGTTACTTCCATCCAGGGATTTTCCTTATGAGAATGGTGCAAGTTCACCTATGTTCAAAACCAAGCTGTCTTCCTGCACTTCCAGAACTGTGCCTAGTGAGTGAAGCAGGCTTTACCCTATTTATAAAGCTGCTTTCACATAAGAAGGCATCAATTTTAGCTGTACTAATGTATAACAGATGTCACTGAAACAGGGAGCATCAGCCATGTTGTGTGGAGTCCCAGCATGAGCCACCCCAATCAGAGTTCTATACAAGGACAAAGGGTCTTAATTAGTTAACTTCCTGCCCCTTAAATCTGCCTTATTATATACTAAATACAATGTGATAGTTGAAGTTACATTAGCACAGTGCACCAATTGGTATAGCATTGCTTAGCTTAAAATCCTGAACTGCAAGTGTCATGGTCTTGTCCCTCTTTTCAGCAAGATGGTTGCTAAACAGGAGGTGTAATGAATAACATTTAACACCATCACATTTACATGTATATCATTAATTCTTGAAGTGCTTCATTAGTGCTGCAAATCTGGTTTTCTTTCCTTTCTTCACAGCAAAGAATGGAGTGGGAAGAGTTCTCGCTAAGGGTCTGCTTTGTCAAAGCAGCTTGTTGAACTTCAATTTTTATTTTTTTAAAAACAATATTATGAAATGCTGGAGTTGAGATTAAATGGGTTTGGAACAGAAAAATTGCATCCACTTTCAAAAGCATTGCAGTCATGGCTGTAAGACTTCTACATTCTGGCCAAGCATTTTAATACTGAAATGGGAACCAGTTTCGTAGACCTTGTAGTGGAGTTGGGAGCTGTTTTCTGATTGCTAATGGACTTGAGGGGCAAAAAGAACATAGTTGGGGCAGCATTACTGAAACAGTTATTTAAAAAACAGCAAAAAGCAAAAAGCCTAACCCCTCAAAGTTAGTTTTGGTTGAAGTTACTAGGGCTGTTCATTTACACACTTAACAGTGTTAAATTTTTGACATTTTTCTCCATGAGAAACTTGTAATACTTAACATGTGGATGAGGATGTTTACCCAGAGTTGGCAGGGTGAAAGACAAAATACTGAATTGCACTGACTTCCTGGCTTCTTGTTTCTTCTAGATGTATTTTCCTTTCCTTACAATTGTTCTATAGTTCTTATTGATACCCTGTCATACTTTCAGTCACTTTTGGTTAGAAACAAGCACTCATTATGGTTGTCCTTTTAAATCAAGGTGAAAAATAGCAAGCAAAAAAATTGTGTAAAGGGAATAAGTGCAGGAAGCAGCTAGGGAGGTAAAATAAGATTAGCAAAAATGTTGGAGCAAAAAGACAGAAGTGAGAAATCCAGCTAGCCCAGAGAAAGCCTAAAGGCATTGAAAGGCAGCTTGTAATGATGCTATCCAAAAACTATGGTAGTCTATGGAGTTGGGGAGGTGTTAGTTATTTTGGAGGGTTTTAATTCCCTGGGAAATTGGTCAACTAAATGCAGGCCCCAAGTCACCACCTTAAATCTATCCTCAGAAGTGGTGTCTTTTTCTATTCTCTTTCTGTGCACCAGCTCTTTTGCTTTCCTTATTTTCCTTCGTATCCATTTTCATAATTTATCAGCTTTCTCTCTACAACTTTGTTTTCTATTTCTGTGACATCTCTATGCTCCGTTTAAATTTTTTTTTGCCTCCACGGCACTTCTACTTTAAATAATGCCTCCCTTCCTCTGCTTATTTCTTTTTCCATCCTCTATTGCCCTCTCTGATGACTTTATCTCTTTTGCTTCCCTCCTTATTTGCTGTTCTTTCCTTTGCTCCTGATTTTTTGATCCATTCCCACACAGCTTTGCCTGCTTTCTTTATTGCCCTGTTTTTTTTTCTTAATTTCCTTTCTTCCTTACAGCTGGTAGTAAGACAGCCTATATCTTAATATGTTTTCAAACTACTGAGATCAAGGCAAAATATTCAGACCAAAGAAATTATAAGTGAGTTGGAATTAAAGTCAGATTTCTTCTACATTTCTCCTCCTTTTCCTCTCTGAGGATAAGACAGAGGATCAAAACCCTCCTGTACATCAAAAGTGTTTTTCTAGTTGTCAGAATGAGTTTCAGCAGTTGATAATTCCCTACTAAATGACCAAATGTGCTTCCCATAAATTTGTGATTGACCTCAAGCTACATCAGTTTTAGATATTTTTCTTGCTTGTGATACATTAGCACCCTAAAATCTACAGTG
This sequence comes from Falco naumanni, assembly GCF_017639655.2. Classification (NCBI taxonomy): domain Eukaryota; kingdom Metazoa; phylum Chordata; class Aves; order Falconiformes; family Falconidae; genus Falco; species Falco naumanni. The sequence goes on along the minus strand of NC_054058.1, from coordinate 20,962,775 downwards.
AAGTTTGAAAGCACCAACATATATGACTCTCATAAAACACATCCCTGAAACAGAGACAAGAAACACGAGAAGTATGCCCTTAGATACAAAATCGAGTATCTAAGTTAGATCTAGAGACAAGTTTTCAGAGATTTTGAGAGCCAAACGTTTATTAAATTCTTCCCCAGCTGTAAGGAGAGAAGGAGGTGAGCCAACAGGAAGACCAGAGATGGAAATGGATTTACAACAAATCTCACAGGAGCCCTGACCGTGGCAGAGCAAAGGCTGCTGAGATCTTTAGTCTCCAGCCCCAGTGGCTTTTTGTCTATTCAGCTGTGGAAGGTCTTAGTGTTAAGGCTGCCCCATTACATTATATGAAATTGTTTTTCTTTGGCTGTGGTGCTGTTCCTCTGCTGAGAAAACCCCGTGTTTAGGATGTGACAAGCTGGGACTGGTGAGAGTTAGGGCTGTTTTGTATCACTCAAGTGCCTTTTACCTTGAAAGGAATACAAAAATCTGTAGGTTTGTTCAGGAGACTCATTTTCCCTCTCCAAAGCAGATTTAATAGATTTGAATAGAGCATGTAGCTTTAGGGCTAGCCCCTTCAAAGACTTAATATCCTTAAAAGAGCAATTTGTGGAAATAGTCTTGATTTCTTTCAGTCTTGCAGTAGAATATCCCCAGTACCACTCTCTTATGTAGTACTTTCCTTTCATACTTTTTGAAGAGTTTCACAAGCAAAGTCAGTATCATTATTCACATTTTACTACCAAAGTCAGCCTTACATGATAAATGTTTAAATCTTGTATAACATTTTCTGCTCTGCTCCCTGAAGCAAGGGTGAAATCTTGGCCTACCTGAAGTCAGTGGCAGAAAGCCCCATTAACCTCCAGTGGAGCTAGAATTCCACCCTCAGTGCCTGCCATCTATTTTACTTTCTTATTTCTTAATACCCTGGAAAATTGAATTCACTGAAGCAACATCCCCTTCAGGCCAGGCTCCAGGAGATTCTAGCTGAAATTCAGCCCTCAGAGATGTGGATGGTTCATAAGGTTTTGCCTTCTGGCAAGTGGAGGAACAAGGGGGACCTGAAACCCCTACTCTTTTTGCAAACTTTCTGAAATATATCACTCAAAGAAAGAAAAAAGCAAACCAAAATATAGTGTTTCTATAAGGGGTCCTTCTTTTGAGTATTCTAGTTCTCTTTCAACAAGCTGTGTCTAGCTGCAAGACGGTATCCCTCGCCTTGTCCTAATATTTCAGTGGTGCAACAAAAGTGTTCAACAATATAGAACTGAGAAAGATAACTGAACCTCAGCAGTTCATTGGAGTTTATAGGTTTAGATGTGAGGTAAAAAACAATAAAAAAGAAAACAGAAATGCTTGAATAAAAACCCAACAACTTAATGGAAGACAGTTTTCTTCACTGTCTGATACCTGTGTGGGCTTATCAGCATCTGGATGGCTTAAGGGTCTCTCTTGTTAGCTAAAAGGGGTGCCATCTGTGAGTCGCTGTTTCTTCCTTTGGTATATATGTCTAAATAAATGTGTATCTGGTACTTGGCTGCAGTCTACTCGGTTGCAGTCTTCTGACTGGAAAAGGCAGAGTGGTGCTTTGCGCAATGTAAGTGCAGGCTTTATGGTTAACACTGCATATCTTAACATTTCGGTTACCTGATCTTCTAAACAACACTGAGGTTGGGACAACTTGGATAGTCAGAAGCTCAGAATTTTTTAGCTCTTTCTTGTCATTAATTCAGATGTCATGGTCTTTCCATCATTTCCTCTGCTTAGAGCTTTTTTTTTTGGAGTACAAAAGCAGTGACTGTAATGGCTCTTACAAGAATTTGGAGCTGAGACAGCATGGGTTTGTTTCGTGGTCACAATTGTTTCTACTGTGTTAATAGTCCCCTGGGTGCTCTTATGTGCAGAAATTTGGGATGGCACATGTAACCATGTGGCTTCAGGGCCCACAAAATTATCTTATGGCCAACGTACGTGCTATAAAGTAGTTAGTAAATTCTACACTTTGGTTTTACTATTTTCTTAGTCTTGTTAATCTATCTCATCTGTCTTAATCGAATCTTGCTAAATAGTTATTTTATGTTTAATAGCTGCTCAGAGACTCGCTTCTGAATGACTTTTTTTTTTTTTTTTTCATAAAAATCACACACCAGTTTAAAGCAGAACCCCAGCCTCCCTCAGAGAAATCTGATCTGAATTTTGAATGTTGGGACCACGGAAGTTGGCTGGCTATGTAACAGCACAGCAAAGCCAATGCAAGTTTCCTTATCCAGCCTTCCATTTCCTTTTTCCTTCCCAATTTACTTCAACAGTGAGCTTGAACCAAAGTCACACAGGTGCATTCTGAGAAATGTCCAGGGAATTCAGGTGGATAACTGAGTTTCCATGCCTGTTCAGACCATTCAACTAATAAGTAAGATGGGTGCACTTTGTTTCTTAGGACTGAAGAGTTGTCTTTGATTATAGCTTGTTAATTCATGATCAATTAACTCCTTTGAGTTTACTAAAATTTGTGTGTATTCCATAGTGCCTTGACTAGGACTCACTAAAAAGGCTTTGATTTACCATAGTCAGTTTTATTTGGCCTCACTGCAAGTTCTGCATGTTGGTTTCCAGAACCACATCACTGTATGGAGGTTCTCTCCCCTACCTAAAAATACTTCGCATGTAAGCGCCAGGCACATTCAAAGCAGGGAAAAAAAAAATCCCAAAAATGAATCTGATCAAAGTACTGCTTCCACTTGGCCCCACCACGTGCACAGACTTTGAATGCTTTGCAAGAACAGTAAGATTTTTTCCTACTCAGTGATTGAATTAGAGAGGTAACGGGGATTTGTTTGTGAGGGAAACTACATAAGAAAAAAAGCTAGTGTGGGGAGGGAGGGAAGAGGAGCCCTTCTGTGGCTTCAGTGTCTCAGTTCAAAATTGTAAGGGTATGTCTTCTCATCATAAGGGTTCAAAGGGTTAATAGAAAGAGGGATTTCCATTGCATTGGGCACAGTACCTATGATAGCCTCTGTTTAAACTTTAAAGGACAGGTGAAAAACGAGAAACAGAGCTGAATGGCTGCCTTATATGTTGGAGAAATTGTTCATTCGTGTGAAATGCTGACCTCTGTCATTCTGCCAAGCTGACTGGGCCCTAGGGTGAGCGGCTGCTTGAGTGCTGGTTGCAAAATTTAAAGCTGCCTGGGGAGTACTTTAAAAGGACGATGTCAAGGTTGGTATACCCAAAATCTGACCTATCTTTTTTTTTTTTTTTTCTCCCTCTTACATCTATTTGAAAAGTTCATGTCATTCATTTTTATTTTTTTACAAAGTCTTTTAATCTGAAACAAAATGCTTCAATTGCTATTGAAGGCTAGCAATTAGGAGGAGAAGCTGTGAGAGTTCAGTGTTCAGTGTGGCGATGCAGATGTCAGGAAGAAAGAAAGATCCTGAAATAAAATGGATGTATGGGGACAGTCTTTGAATTAGGTGATAATTAGTAACAAAGAATTCAGGTTGAAATGGGTAAGGGATTAATGAAAAAGAGCAAGAATAATTTTTACTAATGAATATATCAATGCAGATCCAAACAGGTTCACAAGAAGTTAATTCAAAACCTTGATTTATTTTTACTCTGCAAGTTTTTATTCTAGTTGTATGTGCTGATTCCTTCTCGGGAACTGAAATATATCCTTCCCTCTTATTTTCCTTGCTTGATGGCCTAATTAAAACCACATTATATTAATATAATTTTCTTCTATACGATATGGTATCCCAAGACCCTCATCACTATTATAACATTTCTATAAAAAAAATCACACAAGTATTGCACCTACTCAGGTAATTTCTTGTCTAATTGAAAAAGAGATGAAAAAACTACATGTGCAAGTTGTAAAAGGAAAAAAAAAAAAACAACCCAAGAGGAAGTAGTAAAATCAAAGTAAAGAAAATAATTTTCGTACATAATTATGATGTTTTTCAGAAGATGCAGGGAGAAGAAAACCAAAAAAATCAACTCAAACCCTAAACCCTGTGAATTGCTGTTCACCGCTGGTTTACCCTAAAAAATTTCAGAGCACTCAGATAAAATGATCTTGCAATACACTGTATGATCACAAGAGGGCGACGGGGTTAGGCATACACATTTACTTTAAAGCTGACCTTTCCAAGCTTCCAAGAGTTTATTCTGTTTTCAGAAAAGTTTTCCTATGAACTGTAAGGCTCACTTCTGATTTTCTTCTCAGTTCTAAAAAACGACGCAGCTACTAAGAAGCTCTGGTATGTCGTGATCTCTTTCCTAACCCCAAAATAGTATCCTTCCCTCTGTATGTTGGGCAGGCTTTTCTAAATCCTGGAGGGACAGGTGACCTCGCTCTGCACTGTGGAACAGAGCAGCTCTGGTGAGTGGGAGGAGAGCGGAGTGCAGGTCTCACAGCAGCCAGTTCAGCCTCAAGGGTGCACAAGTGGCCACAGAGGACAGGAAGAGTCTGCAAGATAATCAGTTCCTCCATCCCTTCCCAACCCAAACTGTCACAAATCGTGCTGTGCCTTGGGAATCTCACTTTTGCAAAGCCTTTGAAGGATATACCAAAGTCTAGTACTTGCTACCAAAGATAATGACCAGGGAAAAAAAAACCACCACACACACCACCTTTTTGCAGGACAAATGTCTACAATAATGATTTCTAAATTTTCTTTTCTCTTTGTAGCTAAGATTTCCCGTATTCTCTAATGCAGAGTAAAAGCCCAGGCAGCAGTAAAGAACCCGTCTTGGTTAAAAGACACTCTGCCTCCTGCCAACAAGGCTGTTTAGTGTTTATCTCTATTACATCCATCTGGGGTTAATTGTATAGTTATGGTAATAGTGCCCTCCAGAGGAATTTTGAAGGAATTATAGTACTCGGAGATAATACAAAAGATGTTTAAAAAATGAGTGCAAGAGGAAAACGGAATATTATTAAAATGATGAAATACTTGAACCTCAGGGGAAAAAAATCTCAATATCAAAGCTCTTTCTATTTTGCATGTGCATTTACATCTAAGAAAACCATATCCTAGTTACAATAGGCTTCTTCATAGCCTGATAGCAAACATGAGGTTTGCACGACTCCATTTGAATCAAGGATATAAAATTAGATCAACCAAGCAAAGAATGAGATAGCTATTCCTAGTCTGCAGCAGACCTGAACAATGTATTATGAGTAGGCTCCAGCCTCAGTCTAGAATGTCTGGATATTTTCTGGACTTGCTGCTGTAATGTAGGCACGACACAGTTAACTGAGGCAGCCAGAAGTAAGTGCAGATGTTCAAGGAGTTCTTTGAATAAGGTTTATTTCAAAATCAAGATAAAACATGATTATATTTTCAAATTCCAGAACAGAGCTTTTTATGTAGCCATCAATTGTAACCTGCTCTGACACTAAGCCTCAAAGGAAGAGCATGGTACTGTGGTGCAACATGATGTCTTATTTTAGACCCTGTCCTGGAGGCCTGCAGTACAGGCTTCTGAGCAGATGACGCCTCAGCACCTGAACATCAGGTGTTTTTAGATTTCTTTGGTTTTCCTTTTTTCTTTCTTTTTTCTTTTTCTTTTTTTTTCTCTCAGCCTATGGGGTTAAATTGCACTGATTTACATGCTGAAACTCCTGTCCCCTCCTCCTCCAAAAAACAACCAACCCTTAATGAAAACCTAAATGACAGTGAGTTCTGTATTTGTTTGCTTTTAGGCATACCCCAGGCTCAGGTTTGACCTGAATGCCGCAGGTTTGCTGTCAGGTGTCCAGGCTCAGAGCTTTGCATCAGGACAGCGCCCACACTGGCACTGCCCGAACTGGAAGGAGCAGTCTGGTGTTCCCATGCTTGGGATCAGATGGGTCTGTCAAGTTCAGCCCTTCCTTGGGGGAGAAGGAAGATGGTTGTGCTGCTTGTGATGTAACTCTTTGTAACAGGGTTGCCACCCTCAGTCTAAAACTTCTTCTGAACTGAGATTTCTTATTTTGCATGAACCTCAAAGGGGAGTGAAGTGAGCTAGCCATAGCTTGGTGAGACAAGGGTGACAAGACATCACAGCGGAAAGTAAGGAATGTACCTAACTCCAGAGCTTCTTGGTTGTCACTTCCCCCAGCAACTGTGGTGAAAAACGTGACTTTCCCTATCTGCATTCATGTCATCAGTGCATGGTGGGTTTGGCCATCTTGTAGGCCATGGTGATGGATGCTATTATTTGTTTCTCCTATGGTAGTTAACTCCCCCAACCCCCACCCTAAAGTACCAGGAAATTACCGTCTATGTAGAGACTAGTGAACTTTTTGAATGAGGGTTTTTCATGGGCTGTTGAATGGGGGTGGGGGTGGGGGGGAGGATAAGTAGAGCGCTCTCTTGCTTTTCTCTCTTTCTTTCCTAACCCAGTGCTTGCCAGATGATCTGATCTCATTGTGAGCTGGGAATCTGTCCCTGGAAGATACCAGGCACCTGCAGAGACCGTTGTGCATGGATACTAACCCCTTCTTCATCTTCCCCTGAGGTATACCTGCTTCAGAACAATTTTCTCTTGCCCTCCCTGCCTGGTGCATTGCAGTCTTCTCCCCAGCCTCCCACCTGCCCCCACTCCACACCAAGTTGTATGTGTGTAGCAGCTCCCCTCCGACATGAAGCGCTGTGCTGCTAACTCTTTTCTTGGCATCTATTTATTTCTGCACTTGAAAGGAAGACAGAGCAAGGTAGGAAGGTCAGAGGGTTGTCAAAGCAGTAAGGGTTGGCTCAGCTGCCCAAAAGGCAGAACACAAATCTAGGTCATGTCTGCTGCAATGGAATGAGTACCTTTGGAATCATTGAGTAGGTTGTACATTTATAACTACAGAAATGCTGCAGTGTGAGCATCTTGCTCAGCCTCAGTGGATGCACCTCACCTGTTTAATTCTACAGGTCCAGTGAACAGTCTTCCCTGTTGCTCTCTTGGTCCATAAATACAAAAACATCGTTAGCAAAACCATGAGCAGGGTAGCGCAGGACCTGATACAACAGAGAGCAGTTGCTATTGTGAAAATAATCTGTGCAGATACCATTGATGGGGAAGGCACTTTGGGGTGATAGATGGAGCTGGATTCTCAGTGCTGCAAGTATCCCATTCATGGGCCAGTTCAATTGTGGTGGAGGGCTGCTGTGAGCTTAATTTCCACATAGCAGTTTGCAGAAATAAGTTTTATTGGAGGTAAGCAGTACCTTTGTATTATTTATGTGAAAACTCAAGCAAATTATTGTTCACTTTCATGCTGCAGGTAAAGTTTTAATGAAAACAGTAATGAATGCTTTGCTGGCATGCACAGGCAACCTAAGTATGCAGGCAAATTAGCTATCTAAACAGATGCTTTATATCCTGTATTGCATATAAGGAATGCTGTTCAGTCGGTTTAAAAATTATATATACACCCACAAACTATTTTTTTTTGTAAAAGCCATATGGTGACGGGTTTTGGTTTTTTGTTTGTTTGTTGTTTTGGGTTTTTTTAAGCAAGTGTTTCAGTCATACTGTGAGCAATTATGACAGTAAAATTAAAGTTGGAAGAAAGATATAAGAAGCTACCCATGTGCAAGAATTTCAGGGAAAATTCAGAAAAATTGTATTATTTAAGATGTTGTACTGCTGCAATACGTGCACTACTGCAAATGTAAGCAAAGCATCCTTGTGGAAAGGCAAATTGAGACAAGCTTGATACTGTGTAAGTAAGCTATTATTTTGGTTTTAGATGCCTGTGTATTTATGCTTAAAGAATTGTTAATTTATTTTCTTTGATAAAGACAGTAGAGCTGATTCAGATGTTATACTATGTTTACAGTATATACTAGCTTATAATGTCATATGTACTGGTTTATAGTATAAATATAGTGTAAGGTTTTATAAATTCACTGATCTCAATGAAGGTACCTGTGGCATCAATGAGAGAAAAGGACTCAATGCTACTAGTTCATCTGAATACTGAACAAGCCTGACATGTCATGTGAACCAAAGATTCACTCACAGCAAAACCCAGCAATGAGTGCAAGTGGGTCTTTATTACCATTTCGCTTTCCCTCTTATGCGGGTCGCTTAGGAGCTAAATTTAAAACCATACTGAAGTCAGATCCTTTTCAAGGTAATCATAATATTAACAGCTCTCTGAGGCAGCACGGCCAAGCTAATACAACAAAGTCACCTTGGCTCTGGCACCTTGGCTCAGGTCTGCCAGAGTGGTCAAGCTCTGTGCTTTAGGTCCTCCCTGGTCTAGCAACATTGGAGACCCCATGCACCATGAGCTGCAACTGGAGGGGGTCTTAGGAATGATGATGAGCCAGATCACTAAGTTTTCCAAAGGAAAAAGCCTGCTGTAGTTGCTAGGGAGCTTGTCTTAACAATGTGCTGGTATCACAAGACTGTGTTTTTATATTTGTACAGTCTATGGTATGAACGATTTCTGGAAGGTAAACAAACCCTATTGAATACACTGGAATGACAAAGCTGAATTTCACAGAAAGCCATTGAGCAGGCACACTGGACTGGGGAAATGAAAAGAATAGCATAAGAAAACAATGGAAAAAATCACAGAAGGTAAGAGAAATGGAAGAAAACAGCACAAAGTGAAATTTATTAAAGCCTTATGAACAAGTGCTTTGGCTTTAAGCACTGCTCAGCTTTGGGATGTTTGACTCTCTTAGCTTAAACTTGTAGCTTGATTTCTTTTCCGAAGCATTTAGGCTCTTGGGTCATTTAGTGTCTGTTAGGCATTTATATGTATGTATACACATATATTAGGCTTTTATAAAGAAATCTGTATGTACATATAAATATACACATAATACATATGTTTGTATATGTATGTATATACATGTATGTTTATGTAATTTATATATAAACATATATATGAGAGTGTCTTTAAATGTATATATACACATAAAAATCTGCCTCTGTTTTATTTTAACTCTGTGTTATAAGGTGGTTGTAATAAGACTGTTCTCCATTTCAGCACTTAATTTTCTCAGCAATTTGATTTTTTAAAGCTGAAGTAATTGTTTCTGACTGAAACAACTCCGCTAAAGTGTGCCGTTCCTTTCAGAGGATCAAAGTACAAAAGATGTTCAAATAAAAGGAGAGATTAAAACCCGCGGTCTACATTTAGTCATGGCTAGCTTTGCAGTCTGTGAATGCTGATCTTTCATAACATATTTTAAACCCCAGGAGGGTGTTGGTAACTTAGTAACTTTGTCTAATATATGCAAGTGTCAGTAGAGCCCCTGAAAATGTTTTCTGTGTGAAACAAAATGTTTTCTATACATTTTTCTTGGAAAAGTAAAAGTTTACTTCCCTATCCCTCTTCCCTCTCTGTCCTTTCCCTGACTTGTTCTGTGAGTAAATAGAGGGTGAGGAGTGTTCTCAGAACAGAGTAGTCCTTCTTGCCCTTTATGGAAAATGTCTGCTTTACTGATGAATCATTTGACAATGATGCAACCACGGTATTGTATTTGTTGCAACTTTAATTTTCTTTGTCCAGCAGCTACTCTGCTGGGTTTTACTAAACAGGTGAGAAGGCACAATCCCTGTTTGATGAAGCTTGTAAAGTGAGAAATAAAGAAGGGCCTTCATACAAAAAAGCAGATCTTAACCTTTTTTTTGGGTTTTTTTTTTCTGTTTTGTTTTGGTTTTTTTTACCCAGAATTCTTGTTTGTCTGCTGCTTAAACATAATAAAATCTTGACATGTGTTTCCACCAGCATGTGGGAAAACCCTGTTGTACCTATGTAGTTTTGCTAACACCTTGTCATTGCCTTGGCGCAGCAGTACTTAGGAGCAATGATCTAAGAGAAGTAGTATCACGCCACCTTCAAGCAGGGTGTCAGCAATCATGAATCTTTCCTGTAAAGAGCAACCTTCTGACAGGGGCCAGATTTTTCAGTGGTGATGATAGATATGATGACACTCCCTGCAGCCAGACCTAAAACTGAGTTGCCACTGTGCTTGACACAGTGATCTCTGCTCCTTGTGTCAGAGTTTTGGGGAAATGACAGTAGGTGGCACTGGAGAATAGGAACACAGATGCTTGGATCTGTTATGAAATGAGCACTGTCCCCACTGGCTTTCTGTTTAGCCCGTTTTCTGGCTCCCCGGATTGCTGAAACACTTCGCTGCATTCCCTTTGCAAGCCTGTTATTGCTCAAAGCCTCAAGGCTTCAGATGCAAGGGTGTGATTTGGGAAAGCTCCAAACTGTGTGTGGAGCAACGCTGAGAGCAAAAGCCTGCTGAAGATGCTGTATTTCATCTCGGGGTGTGTTCGAGCGACTATTTTGCCAGCTCTTTACCCGCAGCTTTTTTATCAGACCTGGCTGGTGCGAGCATGCTCACACGTGGCTAAACCAAATGCATGATTCTCCTTTCGTCTGGGTGAGATGTAGGCTCCTGCCGGGTGGTGGAGCAGCGAGAGTACCTAACAGAAAGAGAGGAGGCATCCCAGGGAGTATCCAGTTTTCTTTGTCTCTAGAGATTTTGTCCCACATGCCAGCAAAAAAGGAGGAGGCAATGCTTGGGCATTCCAGGAGGAATTAGTGTAGAAAGTGATTCAGCAGTTCCCTGCCTACTACATCGATGGGAAAGAGAAAACAGGAAAAAAAAAATGCCACCTTAAAAGCTTAATAAAATCCCGAAAATGTTCAGTTTCCCAAGTAAAACCTTCACAACCTTGTCCTGGAAATCATTGTGGGGAGAGAGGGGGACGTATCCCAGCTCAGTCCATATGACGCATATAGCCTTCTGTGTTTGGGAATACAAGCTCTTCCCATGTGTATTTCCTCTGTTTTCTCGGTCCTCCTCCTTCTACCGTGTCCAATCACTGCGGGATGAAGCAACATCACACTGCCATAAACTCTGAAACGGCAGCTCCTAAAATTGCTGTGTTCCTCTCTCTCAGGATCGCTTCACAGTAATCACTGGCAATGACTACAGTACGGTACAAGTGCCACCAAATAGTTTGTGGAGCAAGCTGACATTTTAAGGGTTGGAGAATATACGAGAAAACATGTATCTCCCTTCACCAGCTGAAAAAAGTTTTGACCTTGGCTAACTCTGAAATCACAATGACAGCATTGACAGGTTTTTGCTATACTTTGAAGGGCAGAGGTTTGCCTGTAATGCTTTATCAAATTATTACTTCATTCACTTTATCAGATGTAAAATATCTGAGATTAGTTATTAACTTTAAATGCTTTATCATAATCTGTTCAGTCTTACTGCATGGCTTTTTATAACTGAAATATTGTTTCATTGGTACTGACTCCCTCGCTATTTTTGAGGATGATTTCCTGCCTGTAACAGCCTCAGAGTAGACTAGGTTTGGGATTCTATGTGAATCCTGAATGGCACTTCAGCCAGGCAATTTATACCTTTTTAAGGAATGGTATGAAGCGTGAAGGCAGATGGTCCCTGAGGGAACTTCTTCTGTGTTGTGCCTGGAGCAGCCTCTACTGCTCCCTTTTATGGAGGGTCCTGGGGCCCCTGAGGTACGGGAAGATGTTTGTGACCGGTGCTGTATTTACTCCAGCTCTTCAGCAGGTCCTTTTCAGAGGGTCAAGGCTTCATCGGTTTTTGGGAAATATCCCAGCATGAGGGAGGTTCTTCCCCCATTACACTCACAGCTCTGCATACTGAGGATCCAAAGCCAGAGGACCTCACTGCCATGCACGATTTGTGCCATCCCCTTCTCCTGTGAGCAGAGCGAGGCACTCCTTTTGGAGCACACACCACTAGTGCAGATAAGATGGAAGCTGCATGAAGGTGGTCTACAGTAAAACATCTGAATCCTGTTCTTGTACAGAAGCCTTTCTAAAAGGCAAGTCTTTATGTTAGAGAAGTTCTTTTGTTATTTTAAACATGTTTGGTACTTGTACTGAGAGTATGAGATCATCTGCTACCCTGCTCATAAAAAAAAAGAAGACAAAAAAGAAAAAAAGAAAGAAAGAAAAAAAAAAAAAAAGGTTGATTTCCCAAACTGAAAGAGAGGACAGATAAGGTGTTACCTTTTAATTGTTACTGCAGTTTGAAATTTCCCTGAAGGAAGACAGGGGAAAGAATAATTACCACAGTAAACCGGTTAAACAGGAAGGAATGCTTCTGATGGAAAGTTACACCCCCTTCATACTGAAAGTACATAGGTCATCTAAATGTGTCTGTGAACAGGAAGACATAGGAGACTGTATATTCTTCTAACAAATTATGTATTTCAGGTAAGAAGTTGCAAGAAATATTCTTATGGCTTAGCAAGTGGTCCAGTTATCTCCTCCTGGGTTCTGGCAAAAAGGGAAAATGGAGCCCACAGTGCACGAAGCTTTTGCACTAGAACACATGTGCATGCTGAAGTAAGGAAAGTATTTTTGTGTGCTTGGACGGCAACTACATCATTGTGAGCATTGCATGATGCTGTCAAATCTCTTGGTTTGTAGTGAATGCTTTACAGTATTTATTGGGATTCTCCCTTAAAACCCCCAGTCCCAGAACCATAGGATTATGTGAAAACACAGCTGTCATTTAAAAGGAAAAGGAAGGATTCATAGCCTTGGGGGAAAAATGCCAAACCCTCTAAAATGTGAATTCAGAAACTGTATGCAAGGCAGAGAAAATTAATCTTAAAAATTAATTTTACTTTTTTTAATGCATTATAAATTTTGCCTTCTAAGTGATTTTTGAAAATTCAGTGTTATCAATGTACTTTGCGTGATTCAAATGGAGTAACAGTTGCTGGCAAAAAGCCAAATAATTTCCTGAAGTTCATACGCTGTTTTGAAAAGGAACAGGATTTGGCCCAAATATGGAGCCGAATCTTACAAACTAAACCAGCAGGTAAGACTTAAACCACCTAGATTTACGACATGGCATGCTTATTTTCCAGTTTTAATGGTTCCTTTTAAATGCAAGCTTATGTAAGAGAGGTGCAGTGCTACAAACGGTGCTGTACAAGCTCCTGCTCCCTGCCAGGCCCTCCCTCTGCTGTGATCCGGGCTGGGAGAGGGATCCCACTGCACTGTGCAGACTTCTGGTTCCTTACGTGGCCTTCCCAGCCCCCTGAGGAGAACAGGGAAGCAGAATGCACAGACCAGCCTTTGGCACTATAGATAGATTGTATACTTTTGAAGATGACTAGGAAGGCAATACTTCTGCTGAACAGTATGGAGCGTGCGGGAGATAAGCATTCATGTACAGATAGATGGAGGTGGGGTGTGTGCGTGAATATTTGTCTGTTGGAGAAATACGGGATGCTGTACATGAAAGCCTTAGGGGTGAATGAGCTGTTAGACATTTATGCGTCATTATAAACTGAATTTGTCTGAAATATAAAGAAAAAAATTTCAAAACTGCTGAAAGGTCATAAACGGTGGTTGGTTTTTTTTTTTTTTTTTTTTTGGGGTTTTTTTGTGGGCTTTTTTTTTTTTTTTTTTTTGGTTTGTTTTCTGTACCTCAATTATTGTCTTCCAGGCAGCCAAACTTTATTAAGGAAAATGAAGCTGGAGGGAGATAGCAGTCTTTTATTTTTTATTTTTCCTGAAATATTCCAATTTTCAAGATAAAAAAATAAAAAATAAAATATGTTCTCTTTCTTGATTTAATGAATATATAATTTTCTTTCTTGTTTTCGTTTACTTACCTGCTGTAGTAATGAGAAAAGAGGAAGATGTAAATGTTGAAAATTTCATTTAAAAAAATCTTATTATTAAGCTTATTATTTTTTTCTGGAAAAAAACAAGGGTGTCGTCTTAATCTAAAAACATAGTGAACCTCAGGATTCACTCTTAGAGAAAGGTGAAGAGACTGTAATTGAAGCTCATGCTTAGATCACCATTCAAATTGGCATGCAACGTTTTCGTTGTCTGGCTTAGTGTGACTTCATAAATGTTTTTGTTACTCAACACAGTTAAAGCAAACCAAAGCATACAACACACAGAATCACTAAGTTGACTGCTTGAAAGAATAGTTCAGCCTCTAACTTGGAGATTTCATTTCAACCTATTTAATTTTTTGTTTCTTTTCTCATTCCTCACAGTGGGTGACAGTAGTCTATGTCACCTAGAGTTTGACTTCAAATGAAACAATAATAAATAATGTTGTGATGAATACCTTCTGTTGCAATATAGATTTTCATTGCAAGGCAGTATTATCTAAAGTAATACAGTATAGATTTTGGGGACATATTGGAAAAGCTATTTGTGGAGCTAAGCCTTAGCAATTTCTGAGCACATTTTTTATCTCGATGGCTCCCCCCGCTCCCCCAGGGAGTATATATTTTTAATTGAATTATTAAATCAGATGTTTCTTTTAGGTGATAAGTATCCAGCAGAACTGTGTACCTCATGTAGTATTGCTATTCTGTGTAATTTGTATTTTTAGGCTACATCTGTATCAGTAAATGAAACAGGCCAAGGCCTTGAGGGCAAGTGGCCCAGAATAAATTTTAGTTTTAGAGCTAAACTCTCTTCCTTAATAAGATATCCTTATGCCTGCTGACAGCAGTCTCCAGTACGTGCTGCCCATCTGAACCATAGAACTACTGCTTGGCACATGCCAAAGTCATATCAGGAAGTTTGTGAGCAACAGAGTGAATGATGCTGAGCTTCTGCAGAAGCTCATGCCCTCACCTGTTAATTTACTAAAAAAGATACAACCTCAGGCTTTGAAGATACATCTGTTTTGAAAAACAAAGAAACAAAAAAGTCTGAAATTTATTTATTTATATTTGTTTTCCTTTATATATGCCATATCCAAGCTTTTGGGTTGTAGTGTTTTGAATGTTAATTGGAGATCTGTGTCTTCTATGTTTTTTGACTGAACTTTCTTTGCCTGATTGCAGTAGGATAAAAAGTAGTAGAATATGAAGAAATTTGCAGTGCAAAAAAGAGAAAGATGTGAATGAAACTGCCATTAAAGAAACCATCAATACAAAGCTTTCCTACCTGCTTGTTTTAGATTCCTGCATTGTGTGCTATACAAGTGTCAAGTAATGGAAATAATATGGAGATTTTCTTTAATGTTTGTCAGAATTAGTATCTTAGCATTTAGATCAATTGTTTCAGGAATCCTGTTGCAGCTATTTAGGAGTCCAGGATAACTACAATAACTATTATTATTGTTATTATTATTATTTTTAAAGTCTGGAAATGAGGATCAGGCAACAGAATATTAAACCTTCTGATTAAGAAAATATTTCCACCTTGTGTAGAAAGCTCTAAAGCCAAAAAAGACTGAAGAAGTGTACTGCTTTCATTATAATAGGTATTTAGGTGGTTAACTTTTGTTATGTGCTTCATTTCAGTGTGTGCGTAGCTCCAGTTCTGAACATTACTCTCTTGACCTTGGAACTGTTGTAAGATTTCCCTGAGGATTAATAAGACCAAAGAGAAGAATCAATGATGGCGTACTTTGGGAGGGTGCCTTTCTCACACAAGGAATTTTTTGAAGGACACGCTGGGCACCAAGCATCTTACCCAATGTACCATTCTGGTTCTGCTGGAGAGATCCATCTAGGATTTGATCGAATAGTTGATGAAGTCAGCAATGAATTTTTTTTTTTATGGTTCATCACATTCACATCATCATGGAGAAATTCTTTTCCCTTCAGACATCTGTGGTCTGAACGTGCTTGACAAGCAGTATTGTGAACAGCCTGTAGTTGCTCATGGTGATCTTTACCCTGGAAACCCTCTCTCACACTGGCAACAAGGCGCAGTGTCACCAGTGGTTGGCTTCAGACCTTCTTTACTCCCTGATTGCATAAACCCCTCACTGGTGGATCCCTACCCCTACAGTCAAAATAGAGAAGCCTATGGAGGGAATAGTCCAAGTATAGCCGCAAATGTGTTTGATTCAAATGTGGAAAGAGGCAACAGAAGTCTGAGTTTGCAGATAGGCTTTGACAATGTGGATGCTCAGTGTCCTGTTTTCTTAGACAACTATCGATTTGGACAAGAAGTGGGAGATGAAAGTGGAACTTGGGAAGCTTGCTTAACTGAAACTTCAAGATGTGACATAAGACCTACCTGGCCCAGCAGCTGTGGACGTGACAGAGGGGTATTTCAATTTTCTTACATTAATAGTGCTTAAGGTTCTCAAATTTTACTTGTGTCTTTGCACTTTGTGTATTCACTTACACTGATGCAACATGGATTAGAAGCACTTGGTTTAAAGACTTTATACAAAATGAAACATTTATACCTTGGGGGAAGCAAAAGCTTTTGTTCTTGTGAGTTTCTGTCATGTGTCTTGCAATTCAGCTGGCCAAAAGCAACTGTGAGACTTCTTATTCACTTCTTATTTGGTTTTTACTGCTTCCGAAGACAGAGGTGCAGGGAAGTGTCAGGTGTATTTTCCAATAATTGTGCAACTTGATTTCATGGTAGTCATAATTTCCAACCTAATTTTTTATCTTTACGAGGAGAATGCTCTTAAACAAACAGTACATGATTAGTTAGGAAATTTTTATATAGTATGAAAACCTCCAAGCATCTTTTTCCTTTGATTCTAATATCAGAAGAGAACCCAGCAGACCATAAAAAATGACTTTTGAAGGGGAGGTGGCTAGTCTGGCTAGCTAATGAGGATTTTATATGGGCAGAATCTGTGTCCTAGCTGTTTCATGTTTTAACCAACTTGTACTTAAAATGTCAATGTATTTCTCCAACCTACCTAGTAAAAAAGACTTCATTTAAAAGTATACTATGTTCCTTACCTAGTATAAAATGAAGTATCTCCGTTGCCTCTAATGGAAACCTGCCATTTTACACCAGAAGAGAATCTAGATTGTGGTCTGGAATGCTCCAGTAGGCTCATTTTATGGCTCGTTGAACCATAAAACTACCACAGAGGGAGAAATACAGAAATATAGAGTAAGATGTGTCTGAGAGAGATAACAAATCTTTGTGGTCTGATATGAATCCTGAGACTCAAAATAAGAATACATTATGCTGAATCTGTTTTTCTGTTGAGCCAGATTATTGTCTCTGTGTCTAGTTTGGCAGACGTATCCCGATCCCGACAGATGAAACATATTAAGTCCTGCCTTCACCATGTTCTGCATGCACTTACGTGTGCATACATAACTATCTTCTAAAACCAGATGTATCTACTATAACTGAGGAAGCCAGGTCCTATAACACATGCTCTGTCTTTAGCTGTCCTTTTGAAGCAAATACTTCTTTTTTTCCTCCTTCCATCGGGTGTTCATAGCTCCATTCGTGGTTTTGCTGTTTTTAATAATGATGTCTTATGGGACTCCCATGACTCTCTCTGATGTTATATCTCTTCTCATTTTCTTTCTTTCAAAATCCTGACATAGAGAAGCAAAAAGAAAATGATAAATCCTGCCTTTTCTCTAGTCCTTGTTAGCATTCTGAATCATTATAGGAATCCTGAAATAGCCTACAGGATACCTCTGCACCATGAATATTAAAAGACGATTTAGGTTCACCATCTGCTTTTAACTCTCGGTGATCACAGCATCATAAAACAAAGGGGAAGAGACACTTGATTGACTTGTTTCTATGTCTGTGAATAGGGAGAACTATAGAAGTAAACATACACAGACCCAGACAGATGGGGGGGGGGGGGGGGGGGGGGGATGTATCTGAGGGCAAGAACTCTTAAAACTAATCCTGGGCACCACATTTTGGAAGTTCAGTGATGAATACAAAAGTGGAGGGGATGAATAGGTGGAGAGACAAAAGGCTGTTGTTGCTTTTTACTTCTGATAGGAAAACTAAAGCATGCTGACATCATGATGAAAAGAACAAGCCTTCTCATGAGAAAAGTAGAAAATAGTGAGATACAAATGAGCATGAGGAGATTAAATTGTGGTATGGGAATAAGAGGTGCTAGAGAAAGCAGTCTTATAAGAACCGGCACAAACACTTCTGTGACAGAGGAAGAGAGAATTATAGGGGAGGAAAGAGAAGAGATGAGTGAGTCAAGGGCGGCTACAATCGAATGTGTGGGAGGATTTGATTAAGTCAGGGAAGTATTTGAGCTGTTTAGCTAGAAGGGGAAGAAATGGGAGAGAGGAGAGAATTGATTTGTAGCAGAAAAATCAGTGTGGTCACAGGAATTCCTTCAGGGAAAAACAGCCATGTCAGGATAGAAAGAGAGCCAAGGCAAGGGACTGGTAACTGAACCTTGAGATGGTAAGAAAGGGAGAATAAAAGTTGAGAGAGAGAAGGGTAAAAAAACCACCTGTGTAAAAGTAACTCATTGCTACTGGATTGAGAGTGGAAAAGATAAGGAGGACTGTGGGGTGACAGGCCTGATGTCAAGTAAGACTGTCAGAGTGGTCAGAAAAGTGGAACACGACAGTAAAAGAAAGAGAACAAGCCCATACTGGATTGGTGAGAGCCAGCATGAGTTGAGTAAATGATACATCTGACTAATAGGAGATAAGAACCAAGACTGCAGACAGAGCGAAATGGAAACGATGCTGAAACATGGAGATGAGCATTGAGATAGGTCATAGGTATGCAAGGTGAAATATTCACATTGCTGAAATCATATTGTCATTCTGATCCTTAGCTCTTGGATGCAGTTGTATGGCCCTTGGCTTTATTGAATGTGTGTTAATCAAGATATGTCCATATGTAATAAAGGAAATATAAATATATATATTTATATTTCATATAAAAATATGTAATAAAGGAAACGTTAATTTTCTCTAGCCCTGTCATCATGAAGTTAAAAAATATTAAAGAAACTGTCTTCATAACATCCCTGTGAAAAGACATTTTATCTGTATTAGAAAGAAAATGGAAATAAAATTTTAAAAGTATCCAATAGATTTGCCTGTTCCATGTACAATATTCAGAATCTAAAGTTTTCAGAATAACTAGCAAGACTCAATTCTTCACCCAAGCCCAACCATCAGATTAAACTCCATGATTTCAGTTTGGGTGCTCCAGAAATGAGAAATACACAATTAGCGTTCAAGTTTGGGAAGGGTGGTTGTCCTGGTTTCAGGTGCGATGGAGTTAATTCTCAGGAGCTAGAACGGTGCTGTGTTTTGGCTTTGATGTGAGACTTTTCAGTTCCTCCGGCCTTGCTAGCAAGAAGGCTGGAGTGGCACAAGGAATTGGGAGGGGACACAGCCACATCAGCTGATCCAAACTAGCCAAAGGGATATTCCATACTATGGGATGTCATGCCTGGTATATATACCTGGGGGGTTGGCTGGGGCAGACAGGTCATTGCTTGGGGACTGGCTGGGCATCAGTCGGCAGGCAGTGAGCAGTTGCATGGTGCACCACGTGTTTCTTTCTTCCTTTCCCTCTGGATTTTATTCTTTCCCTTCCCCTTTTCATTATAACTGTTATTGTCATCATTGTTATTATTGTTCTTTCATTTTTATTCTATTTTGATTATTAAATTGTTCTTATCTCAGCCCTGGAGTTTCACATTCCAAATCTCCTCCCCATCCGTCTGGGTGAGGGGGGAGTGAGCGAGCAGTTGGGTGGTACTTAACTACCAGCTGGGGTTAAAACACGACAATGGTTCAGGTGACTTGACTCACACAATGTAAGAAATCTGTGGATGGGAAAAGATAGATTCCACTTACCCAGGGATGCACTCTGTTACTTTATTCCTGTTGTCATCAGTTCTTTCCATACACAATTCTCTGTCTCATTCATTGCACACTTTCAGATATTTGCAATGAGCAGAGAGTGGAATCCTATAGGTAAATAATGTGTGATTGTGTAATTAATATTTTACCTTTATATGCAATGGGAAGAAAGTAGTTTCTGGACACCTGAAAAGAGAAATGACAAAACTAAAGCTCTCATCCACATGATTCATAAACAGAGTTGGACCTATGTAACTTCTATGTACACCTCTGCCGCCAGAATGAGTTTGTATTAGTTAGCAATGATATATTGATTCCCTCTGTGTAGACTATTACTAGTCTGCACAATATTTTTATTTGCCATTAGGATTCACTCAGAAATGCTGCCAGCAAAGGCACAGAGAAGCAGACGGCTCCTGTCTCCTGCAGGAGAGGGTCCAGCTTCCAGCTTTGTCTGTCAAGCTCCTTTTTGCCATCCTTTAATAATTACCTAATCACATTCTTCTTCAAGCCATTAACTTGAGGATCCATACCCATGTTCTCATGGTCAATCATCTTTTCCTGGTCTTGGCCCTCTCCTTGCTCAAGTCCTCTCTGTTCCTCCTTCTTCAGTTCACAATTGCAGTTTTGCTCCTTTAGTATCAATGTTATGTCCCAGCCTCATCTTTTCTTACCTGTGGCCTAGTTTCCTTAGCTTTTCATGTATCCACTACCTTTCTTTTTCATGCACTTGTTCCAGGGCACTGTACCTGCTCTGTAATGACAGAACTGCAGGTCAAAAAAGAGCTTTTTGTTTGTTGCTGAAAGCAGCAGGTTTCCAGCCTTTGCTCCTGTGGGAGTCTCCATCCACCGCTCCTGTAGGGTAGTCTCAAGTTGTCCCTCCTTTGCAGCACAGGGCTTGGGTGGTTCTTCACTCTACAGAGTCCCTGTTAATCTCTTCTTCCTCCCGGCTGATCACGTCCTCCTGCAGCTCCTTCAGCAGCAGCTTGGCACTGCAGCCAGAACACAGCTCCCACCAGCGAAGCCGCTGCCACTCCCAGACCCAGCGAGAGGCACTCGACCAGCCCCACAGACAGAGACCGGGGATGCAGTATCCTTCCTCTGGAGCTCTGTTGTGTGCATTAGCCTCTGCTATCCACAGGGTCAGTTTCTGCACACCATGATGAAGATTGTGCCATGTGGCATGTCACCACCATCACTGCGTAGTCTTCAGTGAAGGTTCTGGGTTGCCTTTGCACCCCTACTGCAACAAATGTGGCAGCTTTACCTTCCCACTCGTGCTCTGTGAGCAGCGCTCCTGCTGTAGAGCTCACTCACAAACACAGCAATGTCTTTCTGAGCTTGTTCTGGATTTAATTCCTCTGTCAGGAACACGGGGGTACACAACATTCCAGATGCGAACTTCCTAGACCCTTGTCAATATACCTTTTTGTGGAATTGTCTACCCTAATGAAAATGTGAACAGGAATAGGGTTTTGTTGTTGTTTGTTTGTGTTCTGGCATTTTTTTTATGACTACATAATTTTAGGAGACCATTACTGTTAACAAATTATTCATAATTTCTAAATAGTGAACCTCTACCAGAAGTTCTTACCACCGTCTGCTGACGTCAATTGTAAGGTGTCTAACCAAGGTGGAAAAAAATGAACCAGTAGAGATGCTAGGTTTTCAGTGACTTTTGAAGGAGCTTTTTTTCAGCAGTCCTTAGAATCAGGGGGTGATGGACTACTGATTTGTACTGCTAAATTTATTTTCACTCTCTTATTTCAGCCCTCAGGGTTATCCATTTTTTTGGTACCAGATATTTCAGTTTTTCCCTCTACTGATGATGCTTGCCTACTTTTAAATTTCATAAGCACTCTCCTAATGCTTGTGCTATTGCGGTTAATGAAAATACTACATACAGTGATACCCAAGACTGATGGTATCCATAAAAGAGTTGTAACTTTTGTGCTTTCAGTTCTGCCATTGTGATTTCCCCACTAGCCAGCCCCCAACAGATCTTTCATCTTTTATACTCATGCCATCTTTTAAACTGTAACTAAAATTTCCCAGCCTGCATCTTTTCATGTATATTGGAAAAAAAATCTTAAATTTAGTATATTATTTATTATTAATGTTATCAGTTACATACTTGTACATACATTATTATTAAAATGATAAACACACTTTTCACCATATCTCAGTTTCCTCTTCTGTGACATGTCATTAGTTGCTTCTCTTTCTGAAGGGGCTTAAAAGTTGATGGCTTAGTTGAACCTTGTATCTGTCTTTATGTACCACAGCAGAATGGGCTTGCAGACATAAGAGCATTAAGCTCTTTCTTGGAGGTGATGTTCTGAGTGAAGGGTACTATGGCAAACAGACAAGGGGGTGCTTTGACCCAAAGCAGTGGCTCACAGCTGTGCTCCCCAAGTTTAGAGAAAGTATCTGGGGATTTTTTCATATTCAACAGAATACACTCACTTCCTGTTAGTTGTCTTAGGGATTTGCCTGACAGGTTCATGGAATTTGAAGGGATCCTGAGCTTCCTTCAGGGGCAGAAAGAGAGAAAGTAAGGATTAAAACTCAGTGCAGCGTAACCTTCTTTACCCCCCCCCCCCCCGCCACCCCCCCCCCAGCCTTTTGTAAACTAAGCATATATCTTCTGCATTTAGAGTTATCTCTGCTCTGTCACTGGGTAAATTTTGAAAGCTTTGTCTGGAATCCCTGTATTCTTCACGGAGGAGAAAAAAACAATTGCTAAACTCAGGGTAGCGGATGTTTTATGACTTTTTGCTTTTTCTCTGAAAGCATTTAGAGTGCAGTCAAAAGATTGCTATTTGTGCTTATTTGGAGCTCCATCATGTCAGGGGAGGGATGATGATGTATGAAAGTTAGTTCTCATGGAACTAAATGCAAGGTTAGCCTTATGGTCCTTCTGCTTCTGTTATCTAAATAACTGAACTCTGCTTCTTCTGATGTCTTTTTGGTATGTTTTAGGCTACAAGTTGGTCTATCCAGCTGGTTGAAGCAAATCAAGGAAGTAACGAGAACACAGTTGCTTTTTGCAATGCAGTGGAGAAGTAAGTAATGAAAAAACTTTATTCAACCTACTATGACATTTCACTTATTTATATATTAATCAGATTGGTTATCCCTCTGTATTGGGTCTGGCTGAGATGGAATTAATTTTCCACATAGCAGCCCTCACAGGGCTGTGCTTATATTGGTAGCTAATAACACACCAGTGTTTTGCTACTGCTAAGCAGTGCTCACACAGCATAAAGGCTCTCCCTCCAGCATTCCCCCTTCACCTGTAGGATGGGAGTGGGCAAAATCTTTGGAGGGGACACAGCCAGGACAGAGGACCCAAACTGAACAAAAGGATATTCCATACCATATAGCATCTGCTCAGCAATAAATGCTATGAGTAAGAAGGAGGAATAGGGGCATTTGTTAATACGACATTTGTCTTCCAGAGCAACCACTGTGTGTACTGAAACTCTACCTCCCAGCAACCGGCTGGACATTCCCTGCTGATGGGAAGTAGAGACAATCTTTTGTCTTCCTTTGCTTCCATGCCTGGCCTTTGCTTTTGCTTTTATTAAACTGCCTTTATCCTGACCCCCAAGGGTTTTTTTTTTTCATTTTATTTTCTCCCTCAACCTCATCCTCCTGAGGATGGAAGTGATAGAGTGGCTTTGTTGGCACCTGGCATCCAACCAAGGTCAACCCACCACACCCTGCATTCCTGAACTGTGCCATAATTCCAGTATCTACATAAATATGAAAGAGTTCCTAATTTTGATTTAAAGATTTTTAATAGAATGTTAATTCCAAAAATATTTTCTGCCTTAGAAGTCCCCTTTATCAGTGATAAGTACATTTAGCTCTTCAGTGTTGGTGGTTTATAGTGTGTGAAACTGAAGATCCATTGTCTGCCATTGCCTTGCACAATATTAGTGCCTGTGTAGCTTGGAGCGGGAGAAAAGGATTGGAAGAACTGACTGATGAAGAACACAATTATTATATACTGTACAATGAAAAGTGAGACTTAGTAAGCCACAAAAACTCCTTTAATTTTTGTTTACCATTACTGTTGGTAGTGTGGCTTAATTGGATAAAACTTTTTTACTTTTGTAATCTTTGGATAAAGAAATTGTGTTGAAATCCAAGAGCACTAAGAAATACAGATCTTTAGATTAATTTCTCCTTTTTTAGATATTCACTGATCATGCTATCAAGTTGTTAGCACAAACACATGCTTTTCCCTGCAGAAAAATAGTTGGAAAATGGAATGCTGATTTTTTAAAATATATATTAGACTTCAATTAATTGACTGTATTGAAGGTCAGCCAAGCTTGCTTCTCTTAAGAGAAAAAAAGAAAAAAAAATCCAGTTTGCCACTGCTCTGAAATTAACAGTGAATATATTATATATTCATACAGGGTGAATGGTCACCTTCAAAACGTACTCATTCACATAAGTCTCAGTTTTCTTTTTTGCCACAGTTCATCAGTCTGAACCCCAAACCAGCTCTGTTAACATAAGATGTGTGAAAGCACATTCCACGTGACTGGCTTTCCTCTCAGATATTCAGATAAATATTCTATGTTTAACTTTGAACTCTAATTACAGGAAAAGCTTTCTATTGATTTTTTTTTTTTTTTTTTTAAATGGATACATGAGTCTATTTACAGGGCTAAAAAGATTAATAGAATTAAGCCATTCCTGTTTTTCAGTAACTTGTTTAACGTGTATCACCAGCAAGAAAATAAGGTCAAACTTTGCTTTTCTTCTATCAAATAAATGGAAAAGCATTCTTAGGTCAAAATGTCACAGCACATAAAAGACCAAAAAATGTCATAAATTTGTAAACAACTAACATACTCAGACTTGCCAAATGAGCATCCTTCTAGTCCCCAAAGAATCTCAATACCTGGCAGTTTTATATATCAGAGGCAAGATTCAGAATTCAAACTCTGTGTCATGCAGACTTGTACCTCTAGCATGTAGCTCAAATAGAAACCCATCATGTTTTTTCTCTAGGTAATATCTGTACAGGTAGCAATCTATAATTGAACACAATTGTATCATTGTACACAACTATCAACAATTTTCAAAATCTTTTTATCAGGTTACTTCTACAATTATGGACATAGTGAACGTTCATCCATGAGTGGCTTTGGAATACATCCTAAAAGGGGTTTGACACTGGAAGATGCCACACTGATAGTCTCAGGATCCAATGCTGCAAAATGCAGCATTCTTCCACCTCCGACTGACTTTATGGATGTACTCTGCACCACAGAGAAAGACATAGCATTAAGAAATGCTGTGGAATAGCAGATCCCTCTAAATGTTAGTGCTTTCTGCATACACTGAATTGTTGCAGCACAGAAAGCAATTAGCACAAGTTCTTCTTCATGTAATACTTGAGTAGTACTTCAGTTATGCCTTGGAAGACTTAACCTTTCAAAATTTTGTGATGGGTGTGTTTTGCCCACCTGCTCAGGCCAGAAGCCCTTTAAGTACTTGAAAAAAAATAGATGGCCATAAATAAGCAACACTTTCCGGTCCCCCCATTATCCTAAATTATAGATAGTGTGGGGGTAGGGAAGGAGTTGAGGTTCATTTAGTTTTGAAAAGACTGCCAGTAAGTTGAGGAGGAGATTGATGCCGGGTGTGTCTACATAGCCCATGAATGTGATGCTGGAAAAAGGGTATTGAAGTTTCCAGTCTTATTCAGTCCTTGGCATTCTTACAGTAACAGGTTACAAGAGTGAATTTGGTTATAGGGGAGAGCTTTATGTGTAGCTTGTTCACAAAGAAAATAGACCGACATCAACTACATAGGTCACCAAAGCAGCCTCTGTAGCATAATGATTTTTTTACTATACATGTAAATCTATCTCATGCTGGAAGTATTGTCAAGCCTCATTTCCTCCTACCCCACTGGAACATCATGCCCCCTGGCTTTTCATGATAAGAAATGGACTGCTTCATTGCATTATTAATTTTGGAAGCCTAGGCTTTTTTTTTCCCTGTAGAAATACATGGCATGAAAGAGTAGTTCATACTGGTGTTTGAGAGACTTGGGCAGCAGCCCTGAGGCAGGAGTTAACATACTAATGAAGAACTTTATGCGAAAGAACTGTTGCTCAAAATACACTGTAATCAGAGACAGTATAAAGCATTGCCAACTCAGAAGCTACAAAATGCTCCTTGAACTAACAAACAAAAAAGAATGCAGTATGCTTACTACAGGATGCTTGAGTTGTTGACTAAAATATTCAGGCCAATTAGTGAAATGTAAAGCTTCTGCTGGTACAATATGTGCCCTTACCTGCAGCTGCAGAGTGTATGTGCTTAAAAAGCAAGTTTAATCTCAGATGACAGGCATAATACCTGTGACCAGTGTTCATTAGGAAATGCTACCTCAGGAGGAATTAGTTTCTGCAGGTCTTCAGTAATTGGAAGGAGGAGGGGCAATATATTTTAAAGGTAATGGTATATCAGAGAGTCTCAATGACTGTAACAGTTATTGCTCTCTACAGACATTTACGTAACTACCTAGGGTTTAGTAACGAGGATTTCAGACTGGATTCTAGAGCACTGTGAAAACAGGGACTTCTTAAGATTTTGCATAGAAAGCCTGTTCCTGTATGTATTTTGACCAGCTGTCCTAGCAGCAGCTGTCTGTGCACATGCTTTTGGTTAGTTTTATGTTAAAACTCTTATTTAAGCACCTATTGAGCACCTTCATTTCTACTGTTCTCAGTGTAAGCTGAAGTCTGTGTTTAAACTCCTTTTGGGTTCTCTGAGGGTCCAGTTCAGCAGTGATTCTGTGAAGTTCATGAAGATTTAGTGATGGTTTTCCTATTAAGTAAAATGTGTAGTTATACATATGCTATCTGATATGTATGAAAACAAGGTTTGAGTTTCTACCTTTTTCACAGAATCATAGATTTATAGAACCATTTAGGTTGGAAAAGACCTTTAAGATTATCAAGTCCAGCCATTAACCCAGGACTGCCAAGTCCACCACTAAACCATGTTTTCTAACCCTAAGCACCACATCTATGCATTTTTTAAATACTTCCAGGGCTGATGATTCCACCACCTCCCTGGACAGCCTGTTCCAATGCTTGATCACCCTTTCAGTGAGGAAACTTCTTGTAATACCCAATCTAAACCTCCCCTGGTGCAACTTGAGGCCTTTTACTCTTGTCCTATCGCATCTTATCTGGGAGAAGAGACCTACCTTTCAGGTAGTTGTAGAGAGCAATAAGGTCCTCCCTGAGCCTCCTCTTCTGCAGACTAAAAAATCCCAATTTCTTAAGCTACTCTTAATAACACTTGTGCTTCAGACCCTTCACCAGCTTCATTGCCCTTCTCTGGACACTCCAGCACCTCAGTGTCTTCCTTGTAATGAGGGACCCAAAACCGAATGCAGTATTCAAAGTGCAGTCTCAATAATACCGAGTACAGGGAGAGTATCACTTCCCTTTTCCTGCTGGCCATTGCAGATCACTATCTCAGATATAAGCCAGGATGCTTTTGGCCTTCTGGGCCACCCGGGCACACAGCTGGCTCATGTTCAGCTGGCCAGCAGCAGCACCCTAGGTCCTTTTCCCCCAGGCAGCTTTCCAGCCACTCTTCCCCAAGCCTGTTGCCCTGTGTGGGGCTGGTGTGACCCAAGTGCAGGACTCAGCACTTCTTCTTGTTGAACCCCATACAATTGTCCTTGGCCCATCAATCCAGCCTGTTCAGATCCCTCTGCAGAGCCTTCCTGCCCTCAAGCAGATCAACATACCCCTCCACTTGGTGTCATCTGCAAATTGCTGAGGGTGCACTTGATACCCTCATCCAGATTGTTGATAACGATATTAAACAGGACTGGCCCCAGTACTGAGCCCTGGGGAACAGCACTTTTGAACCCCAATACTTGTGTTCCCTCTCTTTGCACAAAATTTTATTCCTAACAGCTCCTTATGTACTATTATTGTAAGTATTTTGTAGAATTTTTATTTTGTTATTATAAGAGATGTGAAATGCCTATTTAGACATAATTTCATCATGTGTTCTTTTCAGAATAAGAAATGCCTATCCAGCTTTTGACTTGAAGACAAACACGGGGAAAATCTGGAGTGTTGCAAGAAGGTTCCCAGACCACATTCTTGATGAATCAAAATTCAAAATCAGTGTTTGGACAGATTCTTCACCATATCCTCTGCTTCTTTCACAGCGTGGTAAGTGATTGAGGTGTCCATATCCTTCCACAATTCAGTTCCATGGAGATGATAATGAAATGCATGTTATCTGGAAAGATAACTGAAGAGCAGGCCTTATGTGAGTCTTGAGTGTATAGTTTGTCAAACGTATTTAGTATATGTGCTGTAAAATCTAAATCACATTAAATATCAAATTTTGCTATTGTGTAGATCTCTGCTTTCTTTAATCACAATTGGGACCAATTCTGGCAGTCTCAAATAGACCATCATTCAGACTTTGATCCAGAAGGGATTTAAGCTTGTGCCTTATTTGAAGTTTAGGGGTAGTCCCCATATAGTTGTGGAAATTTTCACAGCCTTGACTGTTTCTGAAATCCAAGACTTAAGAGTCTGCAGTCACTAAAACTCCTCTGCACCCAAGGTTATGTAGAGGTCAGGGAAAGTACGAGTCAGTCATAAAATGAATGAAGAAATTCCAACTGAGTGGGAAGAAAAAGAGAATAATTAAGAATTGGAACAGTTCACCCATGGAGGTTGTGGAGTCTCTGTCCTTGGAGGATTTTAAGGTCATACAGGACAAAACCCTGAACAAGCTGGTCTGAATTCAGTGTTCATCCTCCTTTGGAGAGGAGGCTATACTAGATGAACCTACTGAGGTCCTTCCCAACCTAAGTTATTCTGTCACTAGTGTGACAGAAGCTGCCACTGCTCCTGTGCACCCTGTATCTGTGGTGGATGGGAGAATATTTGATTCCAGCTCTGGTAATTTTTACTTCTTAAGGAACATGTGCAAGAATGAAATAAATTGTCTTCTTCCTCTCTTCCTGAAGTGCTGCTTTAAGTAATATTTTTTTGTTTCTTTGTGTTTTTTTTTTTTAATGAATCATTCCTTCAGTTGTCAAGGAATTATTTGGCTGTATCAGGCTGAGTATTACATTGATGGGTTGAAAGCTGAAAATCCAAAGCTCTATAGAATGTCAGTCAGTGTGCACTAAAAAAAAAAATATCTTCATAAATAAGATAGCCAAGACTTACACACTTATTCATACAAGTTTGCTTGATTTGGGAGCATCTACATAGTTACTGGAAAGCCTGGAAAAGTAGTAGGTTGTACCATCTCAAACCAATGTTTTGTGGATGGCATGAAACAAAGGGCCAAAGGGACACTTGGGCCAGAAGATAGTATTTCCAGCATTTCTGTCAGTGAGGCAAGAGATCTACAATGAAGTTCCCTGTAATGCAAAGTTGCAACTACTGGAAAATGTTTTATAATTTATTTACCCTACAGATTGTTCAATTTTCAGTCTGCTTAACTTTATTTACAAAAACACTTCAGAAGGCACAGCTAAAACTGAATGGCATGTAAGAAACAGTCCCTATCCTAAACTTGCTTACAGATAAGTAAACAATAAGATATAATTAAAATGGAGAGAGGGAGTACACTTTTTTGCAGAATCTAATATAAAGAATTGTTCAATCATGCAAAAACATTTGGCAGAGTAAGGAAAGGAAAATGCGTCTATGGAGTGCAAATGATTGATACCAGCAAGTTCCAGATTTTTTCCTTTAAGTGACCTGAAAAAAAGTGCATGTTACAATTTTAGTTCAAGATTCTTTGCCATTCTTCTTTTTAGGGTGTTTAAATTTAGCAAACAGGCACTGCAGTTTACACGTCAAACCAGCTATGAGGAGTTGCTTAAAACAGGATGTTGTCAAAGGGCTAGGTGTTTTTAAAACTAGTAAAACTGGGAGAAAATGTTTAATTGAAGTGGCTTTCTAAGCAAAAGAAAAATGGCTTTGCTAAGAAAATTAAAATTTTAAGAAGGAACTTTTGAATTTGTTATGCATTTTTTTTTCCCTGGGGAATACTAAATCAAAGCAAAAACCAAGCTACTTGTGATAACCAACTCTGTTTTATTTCAGCTTTGTTTTTGTCTCAGCCCCCTCCCTTAGAAATGTCAGCTGTTCTCTGAAGTTTCTTTCTCAGTATCGCATCCCCTTAAACTTTCCTGCAAAAACAATTTTACATTTCTTGGTTTGTTCTAAAACGGTAGCATAGCAGCTCTGAAATAGATTTGCTGCTATGAGTTGGCTGCTCTGGGTGACTGGGTAACATTTAATGGAACACCATTAAACCCAGTTAGACTGGTAGGTTAGGCTCAGTTTTAAGCAGCTGTCTGAACATGGACCAGTGTAAATTCATCAACACACAAGTCTTGGTTACATATTTAGTTTCTGGGGATTTGTATTTAACTGTAGGTAGTTTCCATTTTTATGGAAACTTCAAGCTTCTAGTAAGAGCTCTTATGGCTGCTAATTCTGAAGTAATAAAGAAATACCATGAATGAAAAACTGAAAAGAAAATCGACTTTGGCTTTTTTGTTATCAACTACAATGAGATTCCCTGAGAATTGTGGAGGAAGTCTAGACTTTTATTTTGCATTGTAAAACCATCTTGGTACGTTACATGAAGACTTTGCACTGAAGATTCAGATCTTTTTTCTGCTAGAGAGAGGTATCTCCTACCTGCAGCATCAGTGCTGGTGCAGTGTGCTCTGCATGCCTGTAAAAGATGAAACTTGTCAGATGTTTGCAATTTGACTGCCAGATTATGCAGCTATTCTTTTCCATTTTTTGATCAGTTCTTCTAAAATGTACAGGGAGGAAGTGTATTAGCAAGGCTGGAAAATGGCTTAAAAAGATGAAGTAACGCTGAAAAAAGTTCTCACAATGTTAGAATATTTATGAACAGCAGATTGTATGAACTGACATAGAACTTCTTAATTTATATGCATTATATGTAGTGTTACATGTAATATATTACACATTACTATTATAATATGACTCTACATAATGTTAAATAATATTCTTATAATATTTTACATATATATATATAATGCATATAGCATTAATCTACTTCTTGGTTTAGGCTAAAAAGGTGTGCATAGCAGAAACATTAGAAAGTAAAATTCTGGAGCCTTCTTGGGTCATGAGAGGCAACAGAGTCAACTTCTGCATCAGACCATGATCTCACAGGGTAAATGTACCAAGAAATTCATCATGAAAATTAAAGAAACAAAAAAAGAATAACATTGCCACTTGTCTCTTCCTTTCTGCATGGGACAGTTGCTCAGCTTTTTATTATAGCTACCTAAAAAATTGCTAACTGCCTCTAAATTGACATAGATTCTGTGACGAGTATTTCGAAGCAAAATTTAAAAAACAAAAGAAAAAAAATCAGGTGTGGCTTGATCTAATTCCTCTTGATGGAGCTAGTCTGCAGCAGTAGTTAAGAATTGCAAAAAAAATTATATATGTCTTATTTTCTTTGCTCAAGTATCTAGCCTGGAATTCCCTTGCAAGCTACTACTAATTTTTCTTGCTATCTTTATTTACAGGTGGCTGTATCACTCACGACTTTATTGTAGAGATCCTCCATTGCACAAATCGATACTCAGTCCAGGAGGAATGCCTTCTAAGTGTTTGCGGGTCTGATGAATTCTTACAAAAGTAAGTATCTCATTAGGACATGGTATTGAGTATGTATTGTGTAATACGAGCTGGGCTTTTGATGCACTCTGCTTATGTGCCATGTAAAGAGAACCATAGGGAGGGTAAGAACATTATGTTCCAAACACTTAATGTATAGTTTCTGAAACTCACAGAACACATGGTAATTATGTTCTACAGAGATGATGGTGCGCCCTGGTGCAAGGAGTCAGATTCTGGCCCCTTTATGTAAACTTTGTGCAACCTTAATTTCTTTCACTCCAGTGCCCTTCTGGTCTTTCTTATCTGTAATATAAGGATGCTGCTCCTCCCAGTATCTCACAGGAGTGTTATAAGCTTGAGGAGGTATTCATGTCCTCAAAGTGGGAAGTCACCAAAAAGAGGAGATAGTATTATACAGCTGCATAATAGGTGATTTTACTTCATATCCAGTTGTACCAGTAGCAAAGCAAATGAAGTCAGCACTTTGATGCTGACTGCAAGTTGAAGAAAAACACATTGTATGTACAAACCAGTATTTCTGAATGTATGTAGTCTACAAGTAAGGAAGTAAATGCTCTGATTCAAGTAAACTCTTGTGGTGGTTGAAGGCACTACTGGCCTCAGCTAGCTGTTTCTTAACCTCTGGCAGCTTAAATTCATCTGTCAGCAAAAGTGAGCAGATTTTGTGTTGAAGCAGCTAAAGTGCAGGCTGTTGTCAACTGTACTGTAGGGACTGTGACTTTTGGCAGAATGGGAGAAGTTGGCAGTTCTCTGTGGTAACATGTTAAGCTGGCATTGCAGGAATCATGGCTCATCAGTTAGACATAAAGAACATTAAATAAAATAGTATATGTCTATAATCAAAAGGGAAATATTTTGAAGCAGTCCTGTTTGCCGTATAGCATAAAGATTAGCAGAACTAGCCTGGAGCAAGTCAACTTGATTAATGAAAGTAATGTAGTTGTGAGAGCAGGTTTCACACTGTGTAATTAGCTTTGTTCTATATCCAACTTGGACACTTTGCTCTTACACAGGTCAAATGTTCAGATGTTTATGATGAATTATGCTTTGCAACTAAAGATGGAGACTGCAACATTTCTAAGCCCACTCTTGTCCAAACCTCCATAAAGCAGAAGCTGGTACAGCAGTGCACTGTGCAAAGCATTGCAACACCAGAACCACTGAGCATATGTCACACATAGATCTGTCAATTACATAAAAAGCCAGGGGTTTGGGGCTTTTTTATTATTATTATTTTCAAGACTCCCTTCTCATTGCAAACTAATTGCTAACGCAAATGGAAATAATGAGTCACTGTACTGAGCGTGAGCTCAGTGCATTTCAATACAGTGTACAGTATGTTCTAAACAGTTTTATTTTCACTGGTGGGAAGAATGCATCAATAGCAGACTGTTTAAATTCCTGCACTTGCAGCATCTCTGCACGTCTCATTAGCAGTGAAACAAGGTCAATAATGTTGTCAGCTTTTTTGCTTTGCTCCTTCACTCTTATGCAGAAAGCACTGAGCTGCACTTCTGGCCTCAGCAGCTTGCAATTCTGCACTATGTCGTACTTTCAGCTCCCCTTCTTCTGCCTCCTCATCAGAGTCCTGTATCTGAAATTTGGAACCCCAGACCATTATTATCCCTTGGGTAGCTTAACATGGCCTGCAGAGTTGCCTCAGGGTGAAATTTTTCTTATGTTTGGGCAATCTTTTAGCACAAATTGCTTTCCTCACGATGTTGCTAACAGAGTGATTTGATGTACTTGTACAGAGTTCTTCCTCAGAAGAGTACTTGGAAATTGTTCAGGGATGAATTCCAGTAGAAGTTCCCCAAATTATGAGGCAGCAAAGGGGATAAATTCTTTGCTGCTCCTGCTTTACTGTAACCCAGAAAAAAACTAAAGTAAAGCCAAAAATGTGACATGATAAATTCTTATCAGACCAGAGTGGTTTAATGAACCAGATAACATTGTGAAGATCTGTTAAAGCTTTAATTTGCTATTATATTGGGCTGTATTAATAAGCACTTCACCCTGCCTTCTGCAGAAGCACCTGAAAGACTTGATGATTTCAAGAATCCATTTAGCTTTGAAAGAGATAGGGAAAAAATACTTCTGTGTTAAGTGCACAAGCTTTCGTCATCCATTATTCCCTTCCTGTGGAGATCTCCTTGAGTTCACATCCTATATGACTCACCAGTGTCAGATTTCAAATATCCAAATTTTACAAAACTCAGAAGGCTGTGTATAAGCTGTAGGTCAGTCCTTAATAGAGCCATCTGTGAATTTCTGATTTGGAATCTCATTTGGTTTCTGGTCTTTAAGTTCATTTTGTTTACTGATGAGAAATCCTGGCCTTGCCTCAACCTACAGGCTTTCTTTTTCTTCCTACACTTCCTTTTCCCTCAAGTTTTTCTTACAGGGCCTGTAGAAGCAATCAGGATTTGTTGCCACTTTGTCCTTGCCCCTTCTGTCATTGTAAGGTGTATGTTAGTTACTTCCCCACTTGATTTGCTGCAGTTCCTTTCTTAGATGTTCAGTCTAAGTGGATCTGGAAGCAGAAAGAGAGACTCCTTGAAAGAGTCTCTATTTGTGTCATCAATTTTTGCCACTATTAATGGAAGTTTCTGATTTTCATACGTATCTACAGACCCTCCTTCTCCCTCCTTGTCCAGGTTTCCCAGCTGTGGGTGTGCTCTCCACTCCTTTACACTTGTCCTGTTCATAATAATCTTTTATTTCTTAGAGGGTCGCCTGCTGTTTCTAAAAATTCTTCACTTTATCATCCCATCATCCAAACCTTTTACATCTACCTTTAAATCTTGCTGTCACAGTTTCCTGTCCTTCCTTAGACTTAGAATGGATGGCCTAAAAATGATTTTATGATACCCTTCATGAAAGATGTTTTATACAAATAAATTAAATTGGGGCTAAGCAACTTGTGTCACATAACTCCTTGCTTTCAATGCCAGCAGCAAGCCAAACCAAACCTTTCTCATGTGAAAGAAAAAAATCAATCCTCCATTTAGACATTTTGCCTTTAGAACTACAGGCCACAAACTCAGGGCATCCTGAAATGCCTAATAAAACAAATCACAAGTACATATAAGAATATGGGGTGCTTTTTTTTATTATTTTTTATTATTGATCTGCCTACTAGCAATAGGTTGTGGTAATGTAGACTCAGCAAAGGAATGTAGTCCAAGGATATAAAGCTTTATTTCAAAACATGCCTTGTTTTCCTTTTTTTTATATTTTTTTGAAGGCTTAGGTTGTGTGTTTTTTTTTTAAAAAGGATCTTTTCATATGTAATTTTAATTCTATCCACAATCTACCATAGTATAATTTGCAGTTACCTTACTGCTTTGCAGTTCAGCTAACACAGTGAGCCAGTGTATGGAATAGTCTAAATGCTTATCATTTCTGCTCACATGCTTGCCTGTGACCTTACTGATGACATTTTTTTGCTTTACTAATTCTATTCTCTGAGAATTGAGACCTACAGAAGAATTCATTTTCACTCAAAGTGAAGTTTAAGCTATTAATTACACACTGGGCAGAGTTATATTCATGCAGATTGGGATCATAAGAAGCAAGCACCTTTTGGATGAATATGTTCTTTGTAAAAAATAAACTTAATTTTCTCTTGTCACTGTAGATTAAGCTTCTCATTCAGAGATGCTGCTTAGCTGAGTCCTTTTGCAGAAAAAAACCAAAACCCAAGTCTGATTGAACTGTGTTAGGATTTGGAGCTTATAGCACATCAGAGAACCTTGCTGTGGGGAAGCAAAGTGATATAGTGGTGAGGCTGTCTCAAGAGACTGAGGGATTTTTCCCTTTCTCTGCTTCTGATATATTGTAGGACCACTTTACTCTGACAAGTTCATTACCATGTTTCTTAAAAACAAAAACTGCCTTTTGCTTAATGTCTTTTGGCATGGCATTCTTATGAAAGCTTTATTCTTCACGTAGTATTCTAGCTAAAAATAGGTGGGAAATTGTTAATAATGTTGTAGCATTTTTATTTCTGTCTCCTTTACAGAGCTCAGAGCACTGTAAACCAGTTACTAATAATCATCCTGTCCTCCAAAGGGGGCTTTATTACTTTTATCTTAATGATAAAGGTAGCAGCAGATCAACTTGGTGTGTTACAGTCTAGGAGTGGCTAAAAGGTAGTCTGTCAGTCTATGGCAAAGCTACACCTCTGTTTCTTGTACTTCACTTTTCATCTAGACCATGTTTCCACATTATTTTATTGAGGCATTAATCCATTTGTCCAGTCTCTTGTGTCACAATACCTGTCAAAACTTTTCTCTTTGTATTTGTGACATGAAGTCAACTGTATGGCCAGTACTTCTGACTGCAATGTTTCAGGGCAGCATCGCTATGTCAATAAAGGATTTGGTGATGTATAGTATCTGCCTGACACAGCAGAGCTAACATAAACCACTAGTGTAAATGTAGTTATAACAACAAAATTCCACTTCTGTTGGTGTAGCTTGTTTTGCCTGGAAGCACGATGACATGGAACAATTATACTTGCAAAAGATAGGTTTTTTTACCTCTGTGGCAGAAACTTGTAACTATAGAAGAAGGTATAGCTATACCAATTTACACTAACAGAAGGCTCATTTATATTGGTATAGCTACACCAATTTCTGTCATTGGCTTGGTAGAATGTTGGCATTGCAATAGGAACCTGTATACTGAAGAAATCGGGAAAATGTGACTCGGTGCTCACAGATGTGTTTCTTTGTAATTTTCTTGTTACTATGCCTGTCCGAAGGTTGAAAGTAATGCAGAATAGAAAAAAACAGGAGTAACTGTGGGGTAAAAGGTAAAAAACAGTGTGAGGCAGTTCTAAAGGATGAAAGGAACACAGGAGAGTTCATCATTAGAGTCACAAGACAGATGTGATTAGGTAAAATGAGGAGAGGAAGAAATTTCAAGATAACCATGGGCAGATGTAACACAGGCAGGAGCTGAGGAGCAACACAAGATAATTTATGCATTGATACAGTCCCAGGAACTGGGAATAGGTCACTTAGTCTTTTGCTTGTAAAGGATTTTGAGAAAGGTTGAGGCATAGCAGCAATGTGCCTTCCACCAGTACAGGTATTTTACTGTGCTGCTGTTAACTTCTCTCAGTCTTTCATCTGTACTTCATGCTTTTAAAATCAAGGAATTCTGCAAATGTATGGAAGAACTTTGAACCTTGTTTTATGTATTGCTATTTCTGATGGAAATGGGTTTGTCTTTTGTGACTTTTAATGCATTTGTTTAAAAAAATTCAAAATTCCCGTATCCACACCAACACCTTTTGTGACCACTGTGGTCAGTATGTATTTTACTTAACCACAGTGTAGTATAGGTGCAGAACATTTACAAGATATATGAATTCCCTGTAATTGTGCTGCATGGCAATTATGTACAGCATGTTTATATAAGTTTAACCATTCTTTTGTGCTGGACAGCTCTGCTGCCATGCGAGATATGAGTCTCTCCCCCAACTCACACTTTCCATGATTTATTCATAGGGTAAGCAGATTTTTTGGAACTAAATCTAGCCAGTTTTATTCAGACATTCCATCAAATGCTCTTTTAGGTAGAAAGAAACACCGTTTACATCTGAATTCTGAGTTTTCCATGGCACTTTACAAACCAGAAAAGAGTCATCTTTCCTTCATTGCCCAGGGACTTCTGAAACAACTTGCTGTGCTGTAAATCTATATAAATATAGAATATCCATTTGTGTGGCTGGAGGCTTGGAAAAAGCAAAATGAATCTAATTGAACATGCACTAGAGTTGTAACTGATATGCATATTGACTTGTTTTGGTGATGAGTTTGCCTTTGCAAAAATTAGTGCAAATTTTCCTACCCGTTAATCCCAAAGGATGTTTTAAATGTAAAAAAGACATTTGCCTTAACTCTGAAATAGTTTTTGCATTATTTGACCTTATTAAAACAAAAAGTGGAAGGGAAACTGAAATTATTTTTGTTCCAAGTAATTTTAAGAGTGATAAACTAAGGCTGTGTTGTAACTTAGAAGAGATTGCCAAGAGTGATAAGTGGACTAGAAGCTACTCTGAAGAGGCAAATAAGAACAAGGAATTCCCCTGTCATGGGGTGCTAGGGCATCCTTAACCAGCAGAATAGTGTGTAGGAACCACTTCAGCTTAATGATTAGAGCTCTGCATCTGAGTTTAGCTGGTGTGTGATTTGAGAAGGAAGATTAACTCACAGCTTCTTTTACCATCTCTATGTGAGCTGCACAGGGAACAGAGAACTTTGATTTTTTTGAGAATCAAGGACCACCTGTCCTCATGTATGTGATTTTCAAATTTATAGTTAATATTTGATTTTTCAAGTTAAGTATCAAGCACTACAAGCCATTCTGCAGTGGTGCATTCATAACCAAGATACTTTGTATAAATTGTGCTAATCTGGGTTTGAAGAATATGCATGAATAATCTCAAGGTTTGGGAGCACATGCAGCTTTTTTAGCATACTCTTTGTCTGTGTCATTGTTCTGCAATAGAACTTAATGGTCAAAGATACAACTAGGCAATTATTCTTAAATTGTTTCACCAGAAAATATGCCAGAACCAAACGTCATCAGTTTTCATAGAAGTAGGTGCCAAATACAGGCTTTATATCATTCAATCCACCTTGCACTTAGAATTCAGTCCACTGGTGCTTTTAGGGGGGGAGGGGGGAGGAAAGGAAGTTGCAAGCAGAGGTAACCATTTGGTTTTGGTTTGTTTTTTTCCCCCTCAAACTGCAGTAATCATACTTTGGGCAGCCATGAAAGTCTTCGCAAGGCAACCACCTGCATTCAGCTTCGACTACATGACACTAGTATTTTGAAGCAAAGCTTGGCTCGAACGGTATGTTGTCTTTTTTCCCCTCCTCCTCCTTTCAGCATCTCTGAAGGAATAATATTCCACCAATCCTTTTATGTAGCAACCTGCAGTAATAATCAAAGAGAAATTATTTGCTTTTCTGATAATACATATATTATTTCTGAACTGCATTTGAAACCTACTGGGAAACATCTCTGCTTTGCTCTCACACTTATATCTAGTGAGTTACTGTAGAAAACACTCAACTGAAAAAGACCAAAGGTTACCATTTTAGAAAAAAATCAGTTCTGTCAGAATTTAGTGCTGTTTATTTCAGGTGAGCAATATTTCTTCATTCTTATTTTTTTGGCCTTTCTATGTTTTGAAATACAACCAGTGCAAAACCACTCCAGGTACTATGTAAAATTAATTAGATCTGGACTCTTGTCACTATCACTGAAAAACAGGGTATGTTGATAAAAGGCAGAATCACAGTTAGTGTGTTTGTGCATGTGTGATGCCTAATTTTGTGTGTTTGTATGTTCTTTTTGCAGACATGCAGAAATGTTATCTGTAAGGACATGTAGTCCTTACAGAAAAAAATGTTTTTTCATCGCCTTAAATCCAGGGAGATTCCTATTCAGATTATTTGAGTTTAAGCGTTCTTGCAGTGGATTACAGAGCTTTAATGACACTGACCTGTGCTATTAAATGTGAGCTTTATTCTCAGTGAACCACCTTGAATTACTTCCAACCCAGAGTTTGCAGTACAGCAGAGGCTTTGTTCTGGGCAGTTTCACTTGGCAGTGTGTTGACTCTGTTCACAGATAGTACCAATTACCTGCTTTGCATACATTTGCTATCAGCTTGAATCTGTCAATATATGGGTCAGATGGCAGATTTCTAATAAAAAAAGGTAGGAACTTTCTTTTCATACCTGTTATATTTCATCACGTGAAACATCATTTAATACGTTACCTAGAGCATTAAAAAAGGACTATAATACAGCGGCCAAATATATATATATATATATATATTTAACATTTTAACCACTGTATAAATAAAAGAAGAATAATTTAGTGCTGATATGTACAATCCTAACTTAAATTATTGGCATTATGCAGTGTCAATATTATTCACTTAATTATTTAATTTTTTTAAACCACTGATTCTTTTTGGTATAACATCATCCAAAAGGAAGTAAATCAGAAAACATGAAAGTTTTCCTCAATAGGTCACTTCTTCAAAAACTATACAGACCAAAGAATTGCCAACTATTTGCTCTCAGTCTAGAAAAAATAAGTTGATGTTTGAATATAACTTCAGAAGGGGATAAGCAAGTGTCTATCTCATGAGTCCTTACTTACCTCATCCCCATATCACAGCAGCAAAGGAACATGTCCAGTGACCATTGAAATGAGCTTTGTCTTGGGAAAGTATCTGTGGTACCTTGTTGTCATTTAACTGCAAGTTGTTCAGATCGAGGCAGGAATCACCATTCCTGTTTTCCATTGTCAGTATTAAGAAGAGATCTGAAGGTCATCATAGTCCTTTCTGGTGTTAGATCTGTGACAAGAGATCCTGTGTGAGGAGATGTAAGACCTCATTTTTCCCTATAGTGCTTCCAAAGAAAGGTTTAAGAAGAGTGGATTATTGGTAATTAGATATAATTATGGACACACGTAAGTAGGTGTAATGGTGGAAATGTTATTTAGTCTTTTTATGTTAGTATCTCTATCTTTTAAATGAAATAATATATTATTGACCCTCCTGCTGGGCAGTTGCAGATTTCCAACTTTTCTGGCCTGAGAAATCAGTGACATCAGTAAGTTTGATACAAATGCTTTTTGCTACATATATGCATATAGCATGTGGTAAAGTATTTTTTACAAGTACATACTGAAAAAAAAGGAGCCTCAGACAATGTCTTGACAATCTCCTCTTCAAAACTCCAAGTCAATGATTAATTCTCTACATATTACTCTGTCTCCAAACAGAAAAACTATAATGTAGAGCAAATGACCTGTTTGTTGTATATAACTCTGCTGTTACTATAGATCATCAAAATTACCTGCTTTGGAACATAATGATATGTTCAAGAGCCTCTTCTGAGGCTTTAAAGCTTTTTTGTGTGCTAAGGAAGCAAAACTCTGTATCAATGCCATCTGGAGGCTGACTTCATGATTCTTGCTCACTTTACATAACACTGTCAAAATTGTGAAGCATAGTTAAAAATATCTGTCTGTATATGAAATTACTATTATTTTACTGTTATGCTTAATAACCAGTATAAATGAATACTTACGAG
Organism: Falco naumanni; assembly: GCF_017639655.2. NCBI lineage: Eukaryota > Metazoa > Chordata > Aves > Falconiformes > Falconidae > Falco > Falco naumanni. The sequence continues at coordinate 20,922,316 of NC_054058.1, read as the reverse complement.
TAATGTGCAACTACTCTACTTTTTTTTTTTTTAATCAGACAGTTTATGAGATTTGACCAATAACTAAATGTTCACAATTCTTTTGTGAATTCAGCTGAATTATTTTATTACTTTTTTTAAGATTAATACTTGCTTCCTTTCCTTATGTGGAAAGCTGACATTCTGTTATGAAGTGTTCAGAAAGAGAAAATTGTCCTGAAATGAGGAGTTAAAAGGAAGAAATTTGGCCTGAGGCTTTACGCTGAGTCACAGGTCATTCAGCCAGTGGGTGACTTTCTAATTTGTTTTGGAGTTTTTTTGAGACATGAGATTTATTAGTCTTAACACTTCTAAGGCTTTTAAGACACAAATTTTCAAGATGCTAGGTTCCTACTAAACTGCCAGGTAAGGCTTATACAGGGAACGTAAGGTTATCTTTATAATATAGCAACATACTGAAGCTTGATTTTCCACTGTGTAGCCAGACAAAGATTTTCTGTTGACAGGAATGGGAAACCTGCACGTTTCAGATTTTTCTCCACATTGGAATCTTGAGAATGACAATGAATGTGGAGAAAATCCAATAGTCCTCCTGTGAAGTGGTGGCTCAGTGTAGGTGGATTACAATTATCCTGAATAATGACTGCTAGATTTGTTTTGACTACAGAACTGTTCTGTTCTGTACTTTAACCTAGGTGGTCTCTAAGAGGCAATCCCTAAGCACAAATTCCACAAGTTGCAGTTGGTAGAAGTGTTAAATTTCTAGTCTCTAGGTGATGTTTAGAAAGAAATGCACAATGGAACAGTGTAGAAGCAGAAACTTCTATACAAATCACATTTCCAGAGAGTGCTCTGCCTATCCAAGAGATCCATTTTTTCAGAGTTTCCCCACATACTGATTATCCGGGGAAAGCATGAATCTTTGCAGTGGACGGGCACCAAAGAATGCTTACGCGTTTCTAACAAGAGCCTCACTTGCTTCCAGAAAGGGATTTTTGGACTAAAGCAAGTGATATTTCCTGAACCTTAAATATATATATATTATTTTCATATATACCAGTCTTAATTATTTTTACCAGACTTAATGAATTGTTAACATTCCAAACATAATCACAGATGAGAAAAGTCAGTGGTCCATCATGACAAGATGGGGGTTCCCATTATTTAAATGTTTGTGACTCTTTAGAGAGGGATTGTGTAGCACCTCAGATAGAAGGGAGCCTTTTCTTGTATTTAAGTATCCCATAAAATTGTGCTACTGTAAAATGTTTCATGTTCTATTAATATTCTCAGTCTGCTTCAACTCTATTGCAGTTTGACAAGTCTAAATGAGGCTTAATGTATTGCAGTGCACTGTGGGGGCCAGGAGCAGAGACTGAGCATCTCTTGATGTTTCACGTTTTGAAAATGGTTATAATTACCAGGTAGAATGATTACAAACAAACAAAAATAGTCTTTCAGACAAGTAACTTAGCAAGCCTGGAAGACAAATTAGCAGTGTTCAAGCCATTAGAAAACATTTATTGTCTCAAAGAATTTGTGTAACTGTAATTCATAACTTACAACAGGTTTTACCATCTTCAAGTGAATTATTGATCGCTCTTTTACGGTAACTGACATGGCTCTGAAAGCTTCAGGCCATGAAGTTATTTCAGCTTACTAATAATAGCAAAGAACATGAGCAGCTCTTGAGCTGGCATAAGTCATAGACCCAGAGTTTTCCTCCAGCTCCAGGGCATGCTTGTGACAGAGCACTTGCATCAGAAAGGAGAGGTCCTGCTCACAGGCAGAGCACCAGCCAGTCTGTCAGGAAAAGACAAAACCTAACAGAGGAGACACAGGCCATGGTGCATTGAAAGCTGCAGTGTTTCCTTTCACTTTCTGGGAGTCTTTTGAAACCAAACCTGCTCCAACCACACTAAATTCAAGGAGCTGAGGCAGTCTGCACTGAGCTCACAGTCAGACTTGTTGGCTCTGGTTGTAAAATGTATTTGAAAGTCACAGACTTAGTAGCAGTTTTTGGAAAATAAATTCCCCATCATCAGAATTCATATAAAAAGATGTGAAAATAGTGTGCTGCTTTTTGTTTGTTTTTTTTTTTTTTTTTTCTTTAAAGGCACAAATTTTGAGACCCTTAAGATTCTTCAGCTATCTCAGAGAGTTATGCACATATGCAGCCAGGGTTTATTTTTGTGAGTTAATCTGTGTGGACTCTCAAATTATGAACTTTGGAATATGTTATTTTATAGAAATCTCCACTAAGGTTATAGTTTAACAAGTATCACAGAAACATATGAATATCTTGTCAGCCCTTCTATATAATAATCGCCCACATATATTCAGGTGCTAAATAATTCATACACCCACCTGTTGCCCGAGTCCATCAGATCCCCTTAAGCTTCTGGGTTCCTATCAATCACACATATCAAATGTCTCTCTAAGCTTCAGGGCTTCCTCCTTCAGTCTGTATCACATTGTTTCCAAGTTCATCTCTCCCTGTCCTCTAGTACTGTCAGTGTATGAGCAGAAGGAGGCAGTTTGTCATTTATCAATCTTGTTCTGTAGCTCAAGCCTTGTCCCTATGATTGCTCAGTTCAGATGTGCTCTGCTATTTGTAAGGTCTCCAGAGGTGGCAGCATGACCACTAAGGATGCAGCGACATTACAAAACTGCAGGGTGGATTTTGCAGAACATTTACACTACTCATCTGTAGGGTAATGTGACTTAAAAAAAAAAAAAAAAAAAAAGAGTATGATTTGCTGAGAGTCAAGATGGATGTGAATGACTATTGCTCTGTCTAGAGGTAGCAAATTCAAATCATGATGTTATAGTAAGCAGCTATGGAGTGCTGGGTGCTATTTCATTCCTGAAATGCTTGTTTCCGATTATGGTAGCAGTACAAAATATTCTCAAAGCTTCAGATGTTTTACCAGTCCTCTAGCATACATTGGAGCAGCTTGATAACTGTCAGAGGTCCAAGGTGCTCCAAGCCTCAAGAGTATGGTATGGACAGAAGACGAGTTGTGAGCAAAACGAGCAGTTAGTAGGTCATAGCCATATGTAACCCCATTAGTACTGCACTCGGGAAACTGGCATCTATAAGCTATTTTTGTAGGAGCAGTTCCGTGGGGTTGAGAGGCAGATTCTGAAATCAGCTGAGGAAAGACCATCTATTCTCAAAGGCATCTCCTAGCCCCCCAAATACTTACCCTGTTTTCTCCATTACAATAACATTTGACACTCTCATGTCAATACACTGAGATAAGGAACAGAGGTGTTTGTATAAGATTAAATGCCCAGACCAAGTGGAGCATAGTGCTTAGGTCTAAGATGCATATATTCAGGGCTTAATGCATGAGAGTGTTTTTCTTACTTTTCCCCCTTCCATTTCATTTGTCTAATTCATCTTTCATTTATTGCCACAATGTGATAAAAGAGATAGTAGCACTCCAGGTGGGAATTCTTTACAGAAGATCTGTAATGTATTTAGCTCAGCAAGTTCCTGCTCCTTAAACGGTGCTATTGCTAAATCCCTATATTGCAACCTAAAGCAGAATTAGTGTGAATTAATTCACATGTCAGTTAACATATTTAAATTGAATCCAACCATAGCAGAAACACAAGTTTTTAGGAATGTTAGATTTAAACCAGTATTATACTTCAATGCACTAGAAAAAATGCTAATGTGCTCACCTTATTCTGAACAAGCTTCCAATATTTGAATTCACTAGCATTCAAAATATTAGGAGAAGGCTTTTTTAAGCAAGCAAGAAGACAACGGCACTTTTTTTCTTTAGAAAATGGAAATTTTCTTTCAAATTCGGTTTAAGAGGGGGGAAAAATCATGAATCATATTTAATCACTGTTGGGTTACGCTGTTCTCATTTTTCTTGAAATCTTTTTTTATTGTGTGAATATTATAACAGTAAAAGATTAACAGATGGAATTTTTTTCTTTACTGAAATGTTTTGCTTAAGGTTAAACCATTTTGTCTTCCCTTCACAAAGAATTTGGAAGTTTCATTAGTTTAGTCCAGCTTAAAATGGAGTCATCTTTCACATTCTTCTGGATCCTCAGCCAAATATAATTTCTCTCCTCTGCTTCACATTTCAGCAATCAAATATTTTAGATCAGTACACATGTAAATAAATAGTCTGTAACTTGGTTGCCTAAGCTGTGCCCATCCCAGCCATCATTTGCATTTCTGGAGATACTAAGAAAAATGTCTGGCTCCTGTTCTAGCCACTAGGGAAACAGAAGCTCATCACCACTAGATGCCTATGTTCTGTGCTGCTCTCCTGCTTCTGTTTTCTTATTTAATTCTTTTCTCTCTCATCCCTCCACCCCTCCTAGTGTTATACCTCTTCATAATGTCATTCCCTTTGTAATCCTTGAACAATAAATTTGAGGTCATGCTTGTCACAAGACCTTCAGTAATTTTCCCATCGAGTTATAGGGATATGGGTTCAAACATGAGTCAGAAAAAGGGCAGAATTTTCAGGACGCGGTGGTGCCACATGCTAACAGTACATGCCTAGCAAATCCATGGGGCTGGAGAAAGGACTATATCTGAATGGGGACAGGTTTGGTCAGCAGAATGTGTCAAATAAGGCAAAATGACAGAATTACTTAGGTTGGAAGGGACCTCATAGGATTTCTTGTATTTAATTTCTGCCCTTTGTCTCTTGTCCTGTCAATAAGGGCTACTGAAGAGTCTGACTCACTTGTCTTCATTATTTCCCATCAGATATTTGTACGCATTTTTAAGATTTCCCCTGAGCTTTCCCTTCTCCAGACTGAGCAGTCCCAGGTCAGCCTCTCCTCATACAAAAAATGCTTTAGGGCTTTGATCAACTCCGTGGCTCTTCACTAAAACAAGTCCCTGCAGAGGGGTTGCAAAGGATGCTACAAATGTACTCCATTCTGTTCTCTTAGAAAAGGAAACGGCACTTTGGTGGTAGATGCAAACTGATTTCTGCTGCATCAGAAGTGTATAAAAGGGTGCCTTCTGCTGCCTGTAACAAGAAGGCAGAGCCAGGGTTTACTGAGGCCTGGCTATAGTCTTAATCTATATTAGCTAGAAGGATCTACCATGACAATCTGGTTTGGCCTTCTATACAGTATGACCCAAAGTAACACAAGAGAGATTCACCAAACTAAATTTCAGATTGAAACATCCTGAACACTCTGAGAGTTTCTAAATCAACATGCTGACTTTGGAAAATACCAAGCAAATCTCTCCAACATATATTCTTCATATCAGAACACTATATCTCACTCTATGCCCTCTCTTCAACAGCAGGAAGATGACCAAAGACAGTTCAGTGTGAATCAGCTGTTTGAAGACACTTGTGGCTGGAGACTGACTCGGTAAGAATACTGGTATTTAACAGTATTTCTCTTTGCAGTTATTCATCTTTGTAGTGAGCCTCCTGGCCTCAAAGGACAATTCCAAGACCTACTGGGGAGGACAGGAATGATACCAACGAGAAAGAAATTTGGTCTGATGTTTTAGACTTTTCAGACCTTCTTGTGATTGCTTAGCAAAAATCAATAATCATTTCTAGATCTGTGTAATTTTCCCCCATTCTCTCCCTTCCATGTCATTAAAGATTTCATTAGAACTTTCATGTTTTCCAAAGATTCCCAGGATTGAAGGAGTCATAATTTTTATGTGTGCGTTGCTCTTGGAGAATTTTCAAAAGTAAATGCTGTAAAAGTAATAGATTTGCTCTTCATTATGCCTGTGATTTCACAGTTGAGTGATGTTTTGTTTTAGCGTGGTGTGGTTTGGTTTGGTTTGGTTTTTAATGCAGGCTAGGTATGGCACGCTTTTAACTTGGCACTCAAAGTGCACCTGACTCTAAAGCTAACCTACCGTGGACAAACACTAAATGAGATAGATTCTTCATTCAACTTTCATTATGTTCCATTTCATGCAGTTAGATAAAGAAGCTGTTAACACTTTTTGTAATGTTTTTCATCAATGTGTTATACAGTACTTTGCCAAGAATGGTAAATGCCACACCTGTCATTTAGCAGATGGAGGAAAATAGAGAGTGACTTGAACAAGGTGGATATCTGGTGCTTACTGAGGACCCATCTGGTTTCCTAGGAGCATGGCCCAAATTTCCATTCTGGTCCTTGGTATAAAAAGATCAAACCAACCATACAGTCTATAAAGACACTACTTACTGACTGTTTTATTTCTTGTGGTGTAAAGTGTGTGGCCTTTTCCATTGCAAAGAGAGTCTTCAGAGGGGATATGTGATAAAAAATGTTGAGGTGCAAATCAACCATAATCTGCAAAATTTCCTCTGCTACTGTAGAACAATAAATACTTTCTTTCTTCAACCACAAATTCAGTAAATATTGAAAAATTAAAAGCTTGAACTGTGTTTGATCACTATTTCCTGCTGGTCTTATGGATTGTTGATGGGTAAGAGAAAACATTTTCCAGTAGCAATGACCTAGAAAGATCTGTGGTCAGGCCTTGTGCTCTCAAATGCATTTCTAACTTATCTGAGAAAGACGGGTAATAGCTAAGTGACAAAAGTTTGCTGTCCATAATGTGCACAGGAACTGCCTGTGATGATTTGCAGAAGGATTTTACAATGCTGAGCTGAGTGTGTGATAAAGTGGCAGATGAAATTTTGAGAAGATAAATGTAGATGGGAGGAGATGGTCTTAAATTCACATGTGAAATCATAGGCTTCAAGCTGACTTTTACCGCCATGAGTGAGTTCTTGGGGTTATAATAAATAGCTCTGAATGTCATCTTGGTGCACAGCAGCTGCAAAAAGATAAAACAAATGTTGGGAATTATTATGGAAGAAATGAAAAACCAAACCACAGTATTATGCTACAGTATCAGTGTAGGGTGTTCATTTATCTTGAATACGGCCGACACTTCTGCTTCTCCCATTTCAAATATGATGTAATAGAACTTGAAAAAGTGAACAGAAGGGGCAGCAAGGATGCTCAGAGGAGTGAAATGCCTTCCATATGAGAAACGAATAGGTAACAATATTCTTCATCCTGATGAAGAGATAATAGAAGATAGGTATTTTATAGATGACAAGTCTATCAAATTGAGGAGCACAGAGAATGTCTGCAGAAAAGGATCGTTTACTGTATCTTCCAGCGCAGGATGAAGGGAGCATGAAGTGAAAGTAGCAGTTTCAAGAAAGACAAGAGTAGGTATTTCTTTCTATAAGACCTAATTAAGTAATGTCTGGATACAGTCCAGCTTACCCAGGACTGTGTCCAGATGGTTTCCGAATACCTCCAAGGAAGGAGACTCCACAACCTCTCTGAGAAACTTGTGCCAGTGCTTGGTCACCCGGTGAAAACGTGTTTCAGTTTGTGCCCATTGCCTCTTGTCCTAGTGCCTGGCACCACTGAAGAGAGCCTGGCTCCATTGCCTTTTCACCCTCCCTTCAGGTGTTTATATACATCAAGATCACCTTCCCCACCACCCACCACCCCCCCCGAGCTTTTTCTTCTCTAGGCTAAGCAGTCCCAGCTCTCAGTCTTTCCCTATAGGGGAGTGGCTCCAGTCCTGTCATCATCTTAGTTATCCTTGGACTCTCTCCAGTACATCCATGTCTCTCTTGCACTGAGAAGCCCAGAACTGGACACAGTATTTACTCCAGGTGTGGCATCACCAATGCCGAGTAAGAGAGGAAGGATCCCCTCCCTCAACCTGGTAGTAATACTCCTCCTAATGCAGCCCAGGATACCTTTAGGCCCTTTTAGCCTTTTTTGATGCAAGGGCACATAGCTTGTTCATGTTCAGCTTCCTGTCCACCAGGACTGCCAGGTCCTTTTCTGTAAGGCTGCTTTCTGGGCAGTCAGCCCCCAGCCTGTATCTGTGCATGGGGTTATTCATCCCCAGGTGCAGGACTTTGCACTTCCTTTTCCTGAAATTCATGAGGTTCCTGGCAGCCCATTTCTCCAGCCTGCTGAGGTCCCTCAGGACAGTAGTACAACCCTTTGCTGTAGCAGTCGCTCTGTCCAGTTTTGTGTCATCAACAAACTTGCTGTGGGTACAATCTTTCCAATGATCCACATCATTAAGACAGATGTTAAAGTAAACAGTACTGGACCCAAGACTGACCCCTGGGCTATACTGCTAGTTACCAGCCTCCAACTAGAGTTTATGCCACTGATCACCACCCCCTGGGCCCAGCTATTCAGTCAGTTTTTAACTTACCTCACTGTGTGCTCATCCACCCCATGGTTTATTAACTTCTATATGAGGTGGTTATGGGTGACAGTGACAAAAAACTATGATTTCATCATGGAAGGTTATCAGGTTGGTCAAAGACTATTTTTGCTTGGCGAATCATTTCTTAATACTTTCTGTCAACCTTCTTGTAGTTCATTTGCCTGGAAATGGTTCTCAGGATTGGTTGCCCCTTCATCCTCTTAGGGTTCAAGGCTGATCGGCCTGTAGTTCTCTGGGTCCTCCTTCTTGAAGATGTGAGTGGCATTTTCTTTCCTCCAGTCTTCAGGGAGCTCTTCCTGAAGATTGCTTAAAGATTGTCAGGAGTGGCCTCACAATGATATCAGCCAGCTCTCTCAGCATTCATGGGTGCATCCCATCAGGGCACATGGACGGTGTACGTCCAGTTTAAGTATTCTTTAAGCTGATCCTCGTCAACTTCCTAGTTCATTTCAGGTCTGCACTCTGGAGGTCTTGTCCATGAAACAGCACCACACTAGACTCTTTGCACATATGCAGTCTTTCAGTGTTGTGCTTAGGGCTTGCTCCAGGGTGTGAATTACATACCTTCTGTATTATGGTATAGAAATACCATCATGGTGGACTGCCTCATTTTATGCTGGGTATTTTGAACTCAACTCTCCCTTTTTAATGAATAAACCCCCTAACTGTCTTAGTAGCACTGTAGTCATAGGAGGCCTGGTGTAGGCTCCCACTTGGTGCTACACAAGGTGCACAGCTGGTTCTGTCTAACTGGCTACTCCAAGTATCGTGACCACAAACCTTTATGCACTCCTTAACTCTGGGATCAAAACAATCACTCCCTGAAGCAAACTTCTTTAGCAGTGTTCACATATTCTTTTTCCCCCATTAACAGCGACTACTTTGAACTGAAAGCACTGGCACAATTATGTTAAGAAGGCACTTAGATCTGAAGCACCACCAAAATTTTATGGTGAGGAATACAGTGAAGAAAAGCTTTTATTCTTGTAAGCAACACCACCCTAGCATCTTTTGGGGGAGTAAGCCCCAAAGTAAGTCAATAATATCATAACTAGTCACAACAACTTTTTTTTTAACAGAACTTACAACAATGTCTTTATGCTAATTCTGCACTGGGATGTATTCCGCAATTCTGTATATAGCTACGGTTGTAATAGGGCTGTAATAGATGGATGCAGTGGCATGGAGATGCAGTAGAATGGTCTCAGCACAGGCTCTGCAAATCTGACTGCACAGAGGAAGGCCAGCAAATTACTTTCCCCTATTGCTGTGTCCTCACAGCTGTGAGTATTTAGATTAGCTAAATAAAATAATGCTCATGGTTGTCTATATGTACTGTAGTTACATTTCTCATTGTAGCACACAAACACTTGTGTTCTAGAGACCATATTGACAGAGATGCTCATTCTGCTTAGATTCAGCAAAGAAGGAAAAAGAACTGTTTCAACTGGCTTGAGATGAAGTAAAAAGAATGAACTAGAAACTTACCTTTGTAATAATCAGATTTGCTTTCACAGGCAAATATGAACAAATAAAACCAGCAGACCCCTACATTGCTTCATGCACTGATTTTCATAGCTTGAAAAACAAACGCAACATAAATCAAGAAGTGCACCAGAAGAGCTGCAGTTCGTTGGCCCATAATCTCTGATGCTGTGGTGCCAGTAACTATAACGTGATGGCAAGTCTGATCTGTGCAGTTAGGCACAGCTTAGTTTTTATCACAGCACGGTGAGAAACAGCATTTTAGAAAGCAAACCTAGCACGGATCCACAGTAGGTGCTGCTGCCAGGAAACTGAAAAATGAATGCTATAAGTGTATGCTACATACTTGCCATATTTCTCCCATATAGGCCGGCTGAGGTCTAAGACTAACTCGCTCTAGTTGTTTGTACTTTCTTCTTTTCTTTCCAAAACTGTTGTTGCATATTGTCTTGCTAAAAGAACCAAAAATTTCCTTAATGTTAAAGAAACACTGAATGTTTATTGATTGGTTAGCATTGTCATATTTATACACAACTATCAAAGACGTGAAAGTGAAGTATGTCTGTGTGGTGACATAGGGGTGTATTAGTTATCTAGCAGGCAAAGATTCAGGATAGTGTTAGTGGAGAAATTTTCATCATTGTCACAAGTTGCTGGATTTGTTTCCTATTAATTATGTAAAATTATGGCTACTTTATTTAAAAAATTCTCTAGGGTAGAATAAACTGATGAAAAATATGCTAATTTTTTTAACCATACTATAACTGATAAAATTATTCTGAAACCTGCATTTAGGCCAAGCATGCTAATAAACATGCTTCCCTGTATGCATCGAGGCAACAAGGCAAACTCCTAAGTCCAGAACTGCTTTTGAGCTGGGTAATGCTATGAAAAAGATGTTATGCCTGGAGACTTGGTCAAAGCAGAGCGACAAGTTGTATTAGCTATGATTTAACAGGATTACAGGAGGAACTGCCAGACAGCTACTCAACACACAAACTGCCTGGCTAGATAAAGCTAGTGCAGATGGGAAATAAAAAGCTGTAAAGACAAAACCGTCTGCAGGAGGAGGTGAATAGCCAGCATCTATGGGGGAATGCGCTCTGGTATTAGCACAGGGAAGGCAACCTAACATTGCTCTATTCTGTATGATGATTTCAGTGCAATGACTCTTTCCTTCTCTTGCCATACAATATATATAATGACAGTCTAACCACGTGGTAGGAAACCTGTACTTTGGACCATAGTTGCAACTCTAATCTCTGGTTGCTCAGTTAGCCCAACTAAGATGCATGAGGACACACACAGTTTCTCTGTAAACAATAGTCCATTTGCTCTGAAGCAATCAAAAGACTTCTGTGACTTTCAGCTACCGGACTGCAATGGGGGGGGGGGGGGGTGGGGGGGTGGGGGGGGGAGGAGGAATTCCCTTCTAACCCTTTTGAAAAGAAAGAAGCCTAATAAAAAAGATCAGTGGGAAATATAAGAGAAAAAAAAAAAAAAAAGAAAAAAGTCAAGGATAAACTGTCAGAGTAAAACAAACAAACACTGAAGAAAAAATGTAAATTGCAATTTCCACTTTTTCATAAAAGCACATGAAAACCCTGCCTCCCTCCAAGGACCATCAAGTCAATAACATGTCCCTTTTACTAATCGGTAGGCTAGGCAGAGTATGGAAGTGGGAATTAATATTTCCATACCTTTTCCTGAAGATTTGACCCTACAGAGGAGGCTGTCAGAGGAAAAGGAAGGTATATTCCTGTGTGTAACAGCCTTAGCCATGGTCTCATAGGCACCTTTTTTTTGTTTTGTTCCCGCTGACAAATAAATGACAGCTAGTATTTCACTGTGCTTGAAACACAGAAGATTACATAAATACTTCTTAAAAGCAGAACTGATTCTGTCTGTCTGTTGGAGGTAGCACTTGGAGCCCATGGTTCTAAAATGGTGAGGTTACAGCTGAAGCATCAGTTCTGGAATTCAGTATAGAGACCTGTATACTCTTGTTCATAATCCTAATTAATTTAATGAAGCTTTGCTAAGGCACAGCAATCTTCCTGTACAAACTTCATGGTAACTTCTGTAGCATGACAAAGGCATGGTACTACAGAGTGGTATATGTCGATCTACAGAAGCAGAACAAATTCATAGCTTGGGTAATACTATGGAAAAGGCAGTTGCTGAAACAGTTTGAGCATGTAAACTTGAGAACGCTAAGCAAATAAAGTTTAATGAATTATGTAGCAAAGTGTCCTTTTTTATAATATACAGTTTTATACCTGTGACTTAGTATGGACTTTTTAAATGTAGAGGTTTTCCAGATGTTTTGCCTGGTGCTCTGCAGCTTTAGTCTGTGATGTTACTGAGAAAGAAGGCATTGTAGCATCTACTTACGTCTATCCTTTGTCAAGGTAGTATTTCAGCACTTAACCTTAAAAAGTCAAATAAATTGGATGTGGAGCTCAATAGACACTGAAATAGCAGATCACTGGAGTTCTTTCACAAGCATGTGTCCTCCAGGTATAAGTAGAAGATTTTTACATTTATGGTTTGTGGCAAATGATTACCAAAAAAACAGGGAGATGCAGGCTCAATTGCATGACGTCTACATAATCACTTCTCCTTATTTTATACCAACATAAAATACGTCAATTAAACTATTCCCAATTTATAGAAGGGGGGGGGGGGGGGGGGGGGGAAGCAGAAAAAGGGGCAAACCTGTTCTCTTTATCCTGTTATTAATTTGATGTTGTTTTCTTTTTTCCAATTTCCAGATGGAACCTTGTCTCAGTTATTATGAAATATAGAGGTCAAGTGGAACATCTATTGCAAAATCAGGTATTTGTTCTTAGTTTGTTATTACAGAAAAGCATTAACTTATAAATGAAAGTTATCTAATTATTAATCTGTCTCAAATGCAATTAAGGAAGAGTTTTAATTAAGGCTGTTGAACCTGACTTTGAAAGGATATAAATTTTGTTAATAAAACTTGGTTTGAGGTTGGGAAGAAAGTGCTAAAAATTTAAAATATCAAAGGTGACTGTTTCTAAATGTAAAGAAACCTGTAAATAAAAACAGGATAGTTTGGGTTGGCAGTATAATATTTCGAATTAGTAAAGGTATAATACACTATATGTATCTGCAAAATTTGTCCCTTAGTTTGCAAACCCACAAGCCAATTATTTGCACATCAAGCAAGTGATAGTTTACAGGATTAGGTTTAGGCACCAAAACTCCTAAGAGTTTTAAGTGTTGTGGGCTGCCAAATGAGTGTTACATGCTTGAAGGAAATATCTCTTAGGAAATCTCTGCTGATTAATGTTTTAAGGACAAATAACTAACGGACAAACACATGTAAAAGTGATAGCTTGGAAGAAACCAAATGACTATTTGATTTGAGTTTCAGGTTGTCATGCTAACTGACTTTCTAGGGTTTGGAACTGGAAAGAGATATTCCAGTGCAACACTTCCAGCGTTATAACTCATTACACTGAAGGACGATTTTCCTTGAAAACAATATATTACAACATCAAATTCTTATTTTGTTTCAGAAATCTGTCACTTGTATTCAAGTGCAGATTTTAATCTTTCTTGATATTCTTGATCCATGGGTATTCCTGTTTTGAATAGTCAGAAAGCATGCACATATATAGAAGTGTGTATACATATATACATACATATAAATGCACATATACATACAGACATGTACATTAATTCATAAATATATATATCAATACATATGTAAATAAATATATGAGGATAAAAATACTCTACATTTTTGAGTAATTGTTCGACACTTTTGCAGAATGCATACAAATTTAAAAGCTGTTGAACTGTGCCTACCTACAAAGTAGAGTTCTGGTTTTGATTCAATGAATTTTCCTTTGTAAGCAACTTCTCAAATGGGACTATTTAGTGTATAAAATGTGATACAGTCATAACCATTTAGAAAATTGAGGTCCCCAAGCTCAAATGTGCATATATATTTCTTTACTGAAGTAGACCCATCAGTGTAGTTACTCACATTCACTTGAAATTTTAGGGCCTAATGTAAGAAGATTCCAAATTCAAAGAAAGCCATAATCCCAACATTAATGAGGCATTACAATCCATCCTCTGCAACTGATGCTTTGTAGATATTCCTCAGACCTATAATGAAGAACTCTTAATTTGTTTTTGCTAAAGATTTTTAACTTGAGTAAGCATTTACTATGTGAGCTCATTAACTTTTTATAAAGGGAAGACAGGACATTTTTCAAATATTCATACTATGCAACAAATAGGCCTGTGTTACTCTAAAGCTAAATTTCTCCATAGTTTGTTGTTTTTTGTCTTTTTTTAAATGAGGTCTCATCTACACAGAGACACTCAATATAAGTTGATATAAATTGCTTAAAAGAGCAGGATTGCAAGTTAACCACATAGGTCAGATCACCATGCAGATGTTGCAATTCAGAGGCATCAGAGAATATGGAGCTTTTTCAAATCTGTAATAGTTTAAACTGGTGTTACTGCTGTGCTTTAGTAAGTGGCTTTAAAAATTATGAAGCTGTAATCTAATAATTATAGTCACAAATATATGATAAAGAAAGCAAAAAATGACAACTCTATTGTTTTCTGATTTGTTAACTTGTTAACATCTGATTAGATTCCTTTAAGAAGGTTTAAATTTGGGATCTTTAGAACAGCCCCCTATCCAAGTTACACGGGAACAATTATGTTGATTTTCAAAGCCAGCACTCACATCACTGGGTAGGTTGTTACCCTTCTTCTGTTTCACCACAATCCACCCTCAGCACATTCTGAACTTTAAACCACTGGGATTTACTCACATACACTAAATTAAGTACACATATATCTGCTTAAGTTCTGTACTTAGCTGAACTCCCTTAAGCATTCAGTTTTAATCTGACAGATCTTGAGATGCTCAGTTTTAAAAAAAACATTTATTTTTTTTTGTGCATTTGTGTACCTACTTTCAAACTCACTTGTTAAGGATGTCTGTTGAAAAGCCTGGAGATACCAATACTTCTGACTTATGTGACAAGCCCATTATCATTATTATTAGTAAGATCAATAAATGGGAAATTCATTTTATGATGGATAATGCCTCTATAAAATGAAATAAATAAATAAAAAGTTTAGGGTATTTGGCACAATGTGGGAGCAGCATTGGTGCTGTAGGGATTGCAATGTAAAGAGTATTCCTAGAGTGTGTGTGTGGCCGGGCAACTAGCCATTTTAATTGCCCTGATAATCACTTGACATGCAGTTCATTTTTAAATCTATTCAGAATTTACTATTAATGAAGAGAGGAAACTTTGTAAATTTTTAATACAGAGTGTAGAAGTTCTAGAATGAAGTAGTATTTTTTTTATCATATAAATAATGTAAATACCAAAATATCCTTCAAAGGTTCTGCTGGTATTTAAATATGTAGAGGGAAAAAAATCTACACAAGATCTTGACTACAACTTTTTTGGACTTTCAGAAAATTGTTAAGACATTAATGCCCATCTTCCCTTCTTTGGGACAGAATTCAGTGTCATATGTCTACATATGGAAAAGGAAAACTCTCTACATGATATAACAAAATAGAAATAGCATGAAAAAAGTCATCATTCGCAGTACAGAGTATTACATGATTTTTTTATGTGCTTACTCTCCTTGATCTGCAATGTGATCCTTAGAAGTAGCTACCATATAAACGAAGTCTATGGTGTAGTAGCTTCTATAAAATATTAAGTACTTTGTTAATTTAGCTCTTAACAGAATATTATTATCCACAAGTGGAGACGTTCCTCAAGATACCCAACTTTCCTTATGGAACAGCATATTTATTTGTACATACAAAAATACATAAACTGTTGGGTTCTTTGATTTTTGTTTGGTTTTTTGTTTTTGTTGGGTTTTTTTTTTTATTTCTGTCCAGCAGTATAGCTATTTCTCTAATCAAGAATTAATCTTGTGTATGTCTATGATCATGTGTTGCTCAGAAATTGCCCTGCATGAATGTGTCTTTATAGTCGTAAAATCCCTTTTTCTAATAATCCATACCCATTTGTGAAGAAGAAAAATGTTAATTTAAAATGCACTTAAATGTTAAACTAGAATTTTATTTAATTTTAATTACAAACTTTATACAGTAATTAAAAATATATGTGTATGTGTGTGTATATATATATATATGCATTTCTTCAACTGTACAGTAATTCAGCTTGTATAATGCTTTGCTTTTGGCAATGATATACATGGCAACAAAGCCATGCCATTTTTACAGGTTTCTACTTCTGCTGGCAATGTATGCGTGCACAGAGAGTAAATCCTGCAAGAGTTCAATTTAGAAGTCTAAGTGGTAGGAAAAATACAAAAGAAAGGGAATGCACTCCTTGTAATGCACTGGCAGAAGGGTGAATCAGCTTCAGATCAAAGGAGGGTCTAAAGTTCTCAAAGAGATCAGAGTCAGCTGTAGTCTTTCTCTCCAGAACCTCCAGTATGAAAAGGTGTTGCTGTCTTTAATTACTTCAAATCCTCAACAGTTTTATTTAAAAGAATCCTGACCACCAGATATTTGAGGGTATTTTATATATTTCATTTGTGCTTTAGTTCTGCTCAAGGCAGGTAATGTGGAATTAGTAATCTCAATATATTTTTACATTTATTTGTATTAATGACAGGTGGTAACCATCTCAGTACAGTCTGCATATATACCTTTAAGCTTGAAAACAGAAAGTTCAACTTGGTATAATTTTTATTTTTTAGAAATAAAATGTTTGAGTTAGAAAAATGTTTTTATCAGTACATAGATATGCTGTAGCACACTAAAAGGAACATTTATCAGTACAAAAACATGGGAATATTTATAGGAAAACATCTACTTTTTCAGAGATTGTATTTTAAGGTTTAGTTAAGTGATACAATAATGCAGTAAAACCATGAATATTGATTGATTGATTGAACGATTGGAGTACTTAATATTTGAAGATTGCATTTTCCTTCCCTTGGGATCCACTTTTTTTTTCTCTTGATTTCCCTGAAGTATATTTCTTAGGTTATTCATCTAGAGTTTTGTGGTTTTTTTCTAATATGGTAATATTTAAAGATGTAAATTTATTATCAGTAAGACTTAAAAGTTTGATATATATATATGTTGCAGAAAAGCTGGCTGTAGAAGGATTCAGTCCACAGGTGTCTGATTATGCAGCCTCCCACAGAATCACTATTTTTAGAAGGAACATGGATGTTTGCCAGCTCTCACAGGGATGGGTAGGAGACAATATTGGGGATAAATTCATAGTATCATAAAACCCTTAAAATTTGTGAATCATTTGGGTTCAGGCTTCCTTAAAAGTTTTTTTAAAAGTGCTTCTACGTTCATGAAGTTCAGATAAAACGATGTTTTGCCTCAAAATCAGTCTGAGATACCAAGTTTGTCACCAGTTTTCAACAAGAAGCATTTTGTGGAAGATAATTGGACCTCAACAGCAAATACGCTGTCCTCAGGAAACTATTAGTCACTAGTGATTTCAACATAGCCAGACTAATTCGTGGTGTGTTTGAAATTTGCGTCAGCAGATACGATTTCCTACATACTTACTGACATGAAATTTATAGTAACATGTTTCTGATAAATGGTATGTGTCTACTGTTTGCTTTATTTTTCTTTCCTTGTTACCAACAGCATGAAGTTGAAAATGTGATTGAAGCAGCTAAAGCAATCTGCAGTGTCCTCTCTTTTGTGGAAACCAGAGACATTAGTGATGCAGTCAAGAAACTCCGTGCAGTGTCATTGGTGAAAGCACAGGTAAAAGATGCCTGTTGATGTCCTAATTTTCCCTTTACAACTGGAGCTTGAATCATATTGCTAATTTTCTGATTGATCAGAGCTATTCTACTGTCTCACTACATCTTTTCCCTCTGACAAGTTTTAGGTAGACGCACTATTAAAAAAAGAAAAGATTATTGACAGTGTGTGACAGAGAAGCAACAGAGGACTTGTCCTGTGTTTGCCTGTAACTGATATGCTTCTCTGGTGTTCTTTCTTATTCCCACCAAACACACAAATCTCTGCTTTGCCACATCACCTAATTACAATCATACAAGTTCAAAGTATTTGACTTTCATATACTTAGCATAGTTTCTTAACAATAATAATAAAAAAAAATATTCCTTCTGTAGTTGTCACTTCAGTTATGGGTTTTTCGGATATAAATGTCTCTGTTATTTATGCAGAGAAGGACCAGCATCATACAGTCCTGATTTTAGCTGGAATACTCATTCTTAAAATGCTGAAGTGGGTTTTCCAGGAGTTACTTTATCACCTGGGACTTTGGAGGGCAGTATGTATTTTCAGTTTTGTAATCAGCTGCTTTGGTAAGACCTTGGACACGTCACTATGACCTGATTTACAGAAGTTCTGAGCACCCAAAAATTCTTTTGAAGTCAGCATCTTGGAAATACAGGTACTCAGCAAATTTGAAAATCAAGCCATTAATCACTTGGATTTAGTCTGGTGTAACCTTAAGTAATGCTAATTCTTTCCCACCCCAATGGAATTCCCTCTTCACACTTTTTAAAAAAGTTTACTAAGTTACTGAGGAATTTTTTTCTTCCCTTGTGTGGTCTCTGTCTTGTCCTTCTTCCTCATAGCAAATATACTTCAGAAAAACATGCGAAACTGGGCGAGACGCTTGCGTACTCAGACCATTACCTGCTTACAAAACTTTTATTCTTTCTCTTTATTGTTGTGAAGATTTTTTAGCCCATGGCTTGGATATCTGTAAGAACCTAGGACAGAAAAGTAAACAATGGGATAACTAGTGTTAACTGAGTGTTAATTACAAGCATGTCTAGCTATATAAGTGGAATTTATTTAATTATGCCTCATGCAGTTTGAGATCCCAAACATAAGCGTGGGGAAAGCTAGCATAGTTCATTTTATAACATTTCTTGTGTCATAGGAGTGATATATAGCTAATTAGTCATATACAGTCATCCATATACACTTTGGACAGATTCAAACCCTCAAATACTCATCATCTTACAGGGGTGAATGTCTTCCTGAGAGGTGAAAAGACTCACCAAAGAGCAGGAAGTATGGTAATTGAAGAGACTCCAGTGATGCTCAGTAAACCTCTTTTCTTAAATCTCTGCATTATTAGCCTCTGTTTATTCTTCTTGGATGTGGGGGGTGGGGTGGAGGGGGTGGGGGGTGGGGTGAAGGGTGGGAATAGTTCCAAAATAGGTAAACTACAGGACCCAAGCAAATAAACTGTAGGACATCAATGTAGTTATCCGCAGGTTTGGGTTGTAAGTAAATCACTGCACCATGTTTCTGGGGCAGAGGACACTAGAGGTCACAGAGCAGACGTTGCTGCATGGCTCTAGGCAGAACCAGCTGTGGCCTTCTGGAATTAGTTATATGGGTGCTGTCTCTCTGAAGGTTGGTAAGGAGTTAAGCTACAAGAAACAATATAGCTCTAGGGTCTTTTCGCTATTGTTCAGAGCTGATCAGCTGATTCACTTAAACACCTTCTCTTGCTTCCCTTCTTGGTCATGACTCACTGTAAATCTTGTTTCTATAACATCCTAAAACTTTTCATGTCCACCTCATCAATTATTAGAAGTCACTATTCTGGGTAAATTCCAGTATAAATGGGTCTGTGACAGCACACATTTTATCTGGCAAGTTGTTGATTTAAATGGAAGTAAGAATATCTCCATTTAAGAAAAGTTCTTCCTGTATATTAGAGGGCAAATATAGCAGAGAAAGAGATAAAACAAGTAACAAGGGATTCACATGATCTGCTTTTCAGTTAAGCCACAGGCTCTCCTGAGAGGCATCAGGCAGATCAGCGTCTTCCCCTTGAGAAAAGTATTTTGTCAACCCAGAATCTTTCTTAAAAGATAGATAAAGAACTTGGTCTAACAAACAGATAAAGAGGACAGTAAGAGAACATGTTCTCCTTCAGGAAGGAATTAGAGCAGGAGAAATACACTGAGACTAATTTGTTAAAAGATTTCTGTTGGAGTTAAGAGAAATTTAGTATTTTCTCTTCAAGTGTTCAGGTCAGCTCTGTGAACCCAATGTGTTAACTGCCTCCTATGACTGAGTACCTGAGTCTGTTTTCAGCCCCATCCTTTCTGAATTCCAGCAGAGAGATATAGTGGTCAAAGAGCCAGACCAGTTTGTATTAGTGTGCACTGTCCTGAGTAATCAGCAAACCCCACATCATGCCATACAGAGGAAGATAATCGGATAAAATCCAAAGAGTACAGGTCATCTTTTTCAAGTCTAAGGTTTCTGTTGATGGTCCCGTTTGCTCTCTGCATGTTTTCTGAGTCACTGTCATGCAAATACTGTTTTAATTTTAGAGATTAAGAGATTGTTGCTAGGCAAATAATTGAATTACGAGGTGATCTATCTTGTATTAAAAACAAACAAACCAAACCCAAACAAACAAACCCCCCTGCTCCAACTGTTCCCAGCTTGCCATTTCTCATTCTGCAGCATGTGTCCAGTTTCCAACTCCACTGTATGGACAGTCTCCAATATATGCAGGTTCTGCTGAACCAGCTTCCACATACTTCCTCACACGGAGGGAGTAATACGCTTTCCTTTTTCTGTTTTACCTATTTAAATTATAAGCCCTTCAGAGCAAGGAACACCTCTCCTTATCTATATGTACAGTTTCCAGCAGAGCAGAGTACTGGTCCTGGCTGTAATCTCCAGAGGCTAAAAATGATAAGTGGTGGTGATGATAACAACGGCGTTTGCTCATCTGTAATGAGCAAAACGATACTGTTTCTGAATACCCTCTTCTGAATGTTAAAAAGATTCTGTCCTGATTTAATATTTTATCACTAGTCTTAAAATATTCTTCTGCCCCAATATTCACATAAGAAGCTGCTCCTTCTTTCTCTTGGAGACTACTGACAAGATTGTTACTTATTTTTTTAGGTTTTTAAGTTACTGAGGTTTTGTTCCCTTAACATTTCCTTTCAGGCTTGGTTAGCTGAACTGGTTGTGTGTCCCTTGAAGCCTTCCTCCAAAGTCTGTCTATGACCTTGACTGACAACCCTCTCCCCCTGACTCCCTCCCTGGTGAAGCAGACCTGACTAACAACTGACTTCAAACAAATGGAAGGGGAGAAAAAAACCCCAAAGTCAAAATGTTCCTGCACCAGCAAGCGCTGTTGCTGCTGCTTGCTTTTTACTCCTTTGAGAAATAAGTGCTAGGACAGTCGATTAGACTTCAGCAATCTAGAAAAAGTTCAGTTTTGATTTTATACAGAGCTTCATCTTTCTCAGCAGCAACTGAACTATAAATGTCATAAAAGCAGTAAAATATATTTTTGTATGTTCTGTAACTTGAACGCTGTTCCATTTTATGAAAATAGAAATTACCCTTTATATGCAACTACTTCGTATAGAATAGTATATAGATGAAACAAAACAGATTTTTTCTATATTCATCAATATTTATACAAAGACAATGGACCAGCTCTCCTGTCTGTATCAATATATGTGGTCAAAATTAGTACTCAGCAGTTGGATATTTGATGAAGTACCGACTCATCCAAACCTTTTTGAGTTAAATTCATACTGAAATGCAGGGGCATTTTATATGAAGTCAGAGTACTGACAAAATTATTAAATCCTGCAATATTAGCATGTATCACCAGTTTTCTTGAATTGTTTCTGTTTTGTTCATCAGCATAGTACCCCCAAGACTTTTTGTCAGTAGGAGAGGTTTTTTTCAGAAAGCAGGTAACTTGCACCACAAGGAAAGTGAAATTTTTGACTCTACCTGTTACATCTCAATTGCTGCAGCATTACACATCGGGTAAGGGAGAAATGCCAGGAAGAAGTTCTAATTGCTTTTCCACCATGATTTCCTAATGCTTTAGTGTAATGTATGGTGTGGTTTTGTGTGGAATAAATTTTAATGTATCCATTTGGCAAGCTCCCTGGGCACATAGTGCCTCAGGAAAACTATTGCTTTCCAATGTAAATGAAAATCCAATGTAAATTACATAGGGTGCCAGTATATGTTTGTGTATACATATCTGTACATGTGTGCTTGCATACTTAAATAATATCTCAATGTGCTTCCAACTAATTTTGGTTTTATGAAAAAAAGAAAACCGAAGAAACAAAGAAACTGCCAGTGCTGTACATTCCTGTACCATGGTTAAGAGATTATGAAAGCAACTGGCACCAGTGATAGTTTCTTTTTACTGATTGCATCTCTTTACAAATATGATTCATTCAGTCTCTAACTAACCTAACCCTGGGATTTTAAAATCCATTCAGGGGAAACTCTGGGTCTGCTGCACAATTGATGTTTTTCATCTATTTTTGCTTCCCTTTTTCCTTCCTTTCTTACAGCAGTGCATGAAAAGTCCTAGGAGATCAAATCCTGCCAGAACAGGCACTAATCCACTATATATTAAATGGGCTGCACTATGTCAAAATTGTAAGTGTTGTTCCAAAAGGTTGTTTACTTTCCAAAATTCGAGAGAATTGAACAAAGGTCTCTGTTCCCATTTGTCTTACTTCATTATAAAGATTGTGAAAACGTATTTCTCAGCCTGGATGTTGCTTTTCTTCCCTCAAGTAAGCATTTGACTTCTCTTCATATTTACCAGACAAATGCTGGCAGCTCCAAGCTGAGTACCAGAGGGAGAATGTACATCCAGCGTTGTACTTCTTATGTCACCTCTGCATGCATTGTAATTTTTAAGAAGCATCTTGCTGAATGCACATGTACTAACACAAAACAGTCTCAACTTGCTGCAAAGGAATTAATGATAGTCAACCTTTCGGGGACGTTGGTTCAAACAGTGCAAGCCACAGGCAATACTGAAACAGAATGAACTTGCTAGTCAAGATCTGTAGTTCAGTAATTTATTTTTATGCTACTTTGTTACGTGTGAGTCTCATGTCAGAGCCAGGTGAATAGGTGGCAGACCAGCACCAGAGAGGGGAAGCTGGTCTGCCTGTGCTTGCCTTTGGGCCAAGGCCAGGTCCCACTCACAGGCCCATTGCAGATGCCACCTGTCCTGCCGGGAGAGGCACCGAGCTACCTGCCGTGACAGTTTTTCCTGTGCAGACGGGGAGGCACAGGCAGCAGAGCAATATTTAATTTTGCCCAGTGTCTGAGAAGCCTGGAGCAAGGCCTGATTGATGGCAGTTATTGTACTTGGGGATTTAATAGAGCAGCTTTGGGGGAAAAAAAAAAAAAATAAGAAAGCGCAATTAGGCTGGTCAGCTCAGTCTAAATAACTATCCTGAACTTTCAGCGGTCATAAGTACACAGCAGTTCCTGCTGGCAGCAGTGGCATATGAGAGGTGGGAATCCAGATACAGAATTAATGTTAGGCATCAAGAGCTGTGTTTAGGCACCAAGGGCATAAACACCCCCTAAATCCCTGCACCTGATATTTCCTGTTGGCTGTCTCTAACTGCCTGCTCAAAGGCCTTTGAGGAGCATAGCTATTTTTGCTGATTTGGCACAGAGACATAGGTGAAATGCAGACCACTGGAGTGGAGACTTGGCTCTCCTCAGCTTTGAAAGGATGTTGAGGCTCCACCTGCTCAGCATGGTTGTGGATTCATGTCTGAATATATAAGGCATGTAAAGGGATGGAGAGGGTATTCTTATATCTGTTCTACCAGTGCAGAGGCTGAAAATGTAAATGTTAATAAGTGGTTTTTGGTATATTGACATGCCTAAATACTGTCAGAAATCAGGTCCTGAGTGACTGTGTAAGATGTTAGAGAAAGCGGGTAGGTGGAAGAGCTGGAGAAAGCAGGTCTTGGTATTCTTGAACCTTATTCATGTCTTCTTTCATCATAACATTAGGTTATATCTTTCCCCTTTCTCACCTTTTTTTCCATGAGTGCTTGCCCTCAAACCATTATAACTACTATCTGTTCTTCTCTGAAGTAACTCATTAATTTTTCCCTTGGGTTTTGTCTTTATAGAATTCACTTCAAAGTGTGGGAACACCAGACAAAGGTAAAGTGTTATTTTTAAATATGTTAATTCAAGGTGTATCACCAGAAAACATATGTTGCTATTTGTTTATATTACTGAACTGTTATAGCTGGTATATTGCAGATGTTTACATATTTAGTCGTATTAAATTTTAACTTGTTATAATTACTTTATAAGTGATCTAAAAATGTAAATAAAACAGCATTTCCCAAAACTAATCTTGAAATTCAAATACGGAGAATGAACAGTACAGTGAAAGAACTGAGTACAGTTACTGGTGGTCATAACAGTTGTCCTTAATCCCAACTTTTTCTGGAAAATAAGGAATTTCATGAAAACCTAAAAAAATATTTTTTTGTGTATGGCTTTTCTACTCAGCTCCAATAACTCATTACTTCCTCCTTAAGCTTTAGTTATTTTTTGTGTTTTGTTATATAAATAGTGTGTTGTCTTAAATGATACACTGTCATAAGAAGAGTAGTTTAATTAACAGTAACAAACAAATTCATAGACATTGCTTTATTTAATTCCTCAGATAAAATTAACTAAGATTCATTGGCTAATGCCCGGTGCTGCTAGCGTTACTGCAGAGCACCCCACAGATTGATGGATGTGCAGGAGTCTGGTCTGTCGTGGGTGCCTGTGTTGGGTTCCTGGAGGGACAGCCACACTGGGGCATGGGTCCTGCTCAGCCCTGCTGTGGCTGGCCTGCAACAGGCAGCTGGGGGTGTTACATGGATGCTTTCAAAAGGTCCTCCATCTGAACATTGAGGTGTGCTGTGGAACGATGGTCTCTTTCCATTTTGTTAGAGGAAAAAAGTGGTCTCTGAGATTGACACACACACACACCACTTTCTTTTTTTCTCTTGTCTGTTTTTTGCGATTGCAGTGTGCTCAGAGAGGCAAAAAGGTGAACAAACCACAAAAATTGCAGCTGCCTTTCAAACACAGAGATGGCTCAAATGCAGGATTCCAAATGCCAGGCTTGTTGTTTCACCATTATCCAAATTCATGAGCAGCAAACAAAGAAACAGCAGTTATATTTGTAAGCTGCCAGCAAAAGCTAAGCAGCTGGAGGGTCAGAAAGTGGAGGGAGAACACACAGGTGCATGAGGGAGGAGAAGGTAAATGCAGTTTGTAGGATTCTCCTCCCTTGGATATAGTTGTTTATCCCATGATTTTTTTGTTAACACTCTTGACAGCCAGTAATTGTTGATGATGAAAATAATGAATGGTTACTAATCAATATCTACCTTAGAAACATCTTCTTCTGCATACTGTTCAGAAAACCTGGCTGGAAAGGATCTAAAACATTCCTCTACTTAAAGATATTTTCTAATCTGGGCTTCATTGAATCAGCACTTCCTCATGGAAAATCTGATTTATTGAATAACAATAAAGAAATCAGATGCTTTTACTCTGTACTTCTCTGTACTTATTTATCTATGCCAGGAAAACTTCAACTGTGAAGAGGGATGTTTCTCTGTTTGTTCTCAGCGCACCCTAATTTCATAACAATTGCAGAATCCTTTTGGTAGTGTAATATTAGAATCTGCAACTTACAGGTTGCAAGACAGAACTTGCCAGGCCATTAGTCATTCTGTGGAGAAGCCAACATTCAAAGCTGTCCAAGATAACAAAAATTCAAATTGACCTCTTACATGCAGCAGTACACATTTCATGTATGTTTTAATGTACTACGTGCCTTACATCTGCACCTATTAAATAAACTTATAAAAGCCAGCAAAATACTTAAAGTTAGGCTAATGAGTGTTAACAGAAAACTCTACCTGTCATATCAAAGCTGATGTTAAGGGCATGTCTGATAAGACAAAGTGTGAGAACAATGACCAAAACTGATCTGCTGGAACCTAGGCCTGATCCTCATGAAGTGGGCAAAGCTGTTCTACACATCTTTTATTTTGAGAATCACAAGCTTTCCTCAGTCCCTGTCTTCTCCGTGCTCACTTCCCTGATAATGCCATTGTGCTTCCCATCTGTTGGCACTGAGCCTGAGAGGAATCCAGATGATATTTCTGCCTGCTGAGGCTAGAAGTAAAAACCAACTAGGGTGTGAGTTGTGCATTCCTGCTGAAATCATCTTTGTGTTTCCTTTTGCACCTCATTTGCTTCCCGCCCTCTTTACTTCGTTATGCTTAGCTGGCTAGAATTACAGACATTCAAAAGATTCCAACCCTATGGCCCAAAAGCAAAGTAAAATCACCACCTTAGCTCAGTGCTGGTAAATTTTTCCGTATCTCTGGGAAGCTAAAACCCATGTGCTTTCCTTTTTCTAGCAGCACAATTGCAAATTAAGACAGCCGAGAAGGGGAGAGACTGCATTTCCCATTTGTATCTTCTTTTATGTGTATTCCTGTTTATCTTGAAGAAGAAAGGATCAAATCTGAACATCAAGAGCAGCAGTTACTCCAACTAGTAATTTATTTTTCCTCTCCTCTTCCTCCCTCAAGTGAATAGTTATTACCCTGAGTATCATAAAATAATTTTTCCTTCTTTATAGCTTCTCTCTACCACAAAAGAGAAAAAGATAAAGGATACTAGTAAAATTAAATCCTTACTTAATAATTTGTTTAGAAAATGCTTTAATTTAATCTCTTTAACAGAAGATTATCAGAGGTTTAATATTAGTCATTCACCACGGACTAAGCAAGTCAAACACTATATTGGAAATATCTAGCCTTGATTTAGTGTTCCAATAACTTGCTCTGTTAACAGTGTTACCTCTGCAGACCAAATTACTCCACAGCTGCAAACAGAACAGTACTTATCCGTGCTATGCCTAAGTCTGGATCATGTTCTTTTTCCTCTAGATGAAGCCCTTAGAAGATTATATTAATATTTTAGTACTCAAAGTATTTTTTTTATTTCTTCTTAAATGTGAGGAACAATAAGGATTTCTAGACATTAACACCTTTCTGCAGCACCAAATGTTCCAAGAAAATAAGGAATAAGATTATTCACATTAATAGAAATTTAATATTGGAGTTTGCTGCAAACCAAAGTATGAGAAGACAGGCTGCAAGCTGGTGCAAAACTGAGTCTGTGTTTGTTTCTCAAAAACTGATGAATGAATGTTTATACAGTGTCTATAGCTTCACAACTTCAGGCTGGGATTTCAATGGATCAGACATAATAAGCAGCTTTTGGAATTGGATCAGTAGTTCTCTGGGATCCATTCCAGAAAGTCTAGTATGCACCATGAACTTATGATATTGAATCAACAGTGTTTTCCGACTGAATTGCTGGAGTTGCTATCTTTTCAAGTGAATGCAGAAATCAGATACCTTGACAAAGATATATTTAATGAAGTCTTAATTACATTTAAGAAATCAAAGTAGTAAAGGTTCACTAATTCTGCTTGGGATTTGATAGTTGCTTCCGGAGTTGATTATAAAAACACTCACCTAGAAAGTTAAAAAAAACCCAAACAAACAAACAAAAAAAACCCAATCAAAACCAAACAAAACAAAACAGAACACCAGAAAGGAAGGGGGAAAAAAAGGAAGTTTTTTTTTGAAGTTTCCTATATAAAATTTGAAAACTCCACTTTCTTCTCCTAGCACAAAGGTGTTTTTGTTTTGGTTTGGAAAAATCACTTTTTGCTTTAGAATATGGAAAAATGCCGAGAGCTTTTTATTGGTTGCATTTCATCTCTGTGTCTCTCCCGCATTGTTTTCAGATCTGGGCATGGCTCTTTACCTCTAAGTTGCTGTCGTGTTACATCCCCGTATGTTGTCCTGAAAGCCAGGGAGTTTTCATGCAAGACCAGTTTTTAAATAACTGCAACCCCACACTTCTCCAAAACAATTAAACAGAAGTTACCAAGGTCTTATTAGGCAAATAGTACAGAGATATTTCTGAAACCAGGACAGCAGGAGATTTTTAAGTTTCTTTCAACGGATAATTCGTAGGATTCTGCAACTAGTAGAAGGAAACAATACAGTAAATACTGGTGCTTGGAAACTGCATCTGATCAGTATTTGCATTACAGTCTTTTTATGTTTTGCTTTTCTTTTAATATAATAATGGTCTAATTAACACTGCTTAGTACCTTACCTAAATCTTAAGTATTCTTACCTAAATCTTAAATATTCTGTGTGGGTGTGTGACCAACCTAAATTGTATTTAGGATCTTGCTTTATTTCTTCTTTCTGAAAATAAGTTGTAATGAACAATATCAAGCTCCTGTTCTCCCAATATCTTTAAGGTGTCAAAAGGGTCTTAAGCCTTCATTCCACATTCTGTTCAACAAGATATTTTTCATGTTTCACCTAGAGAAAACATGCATACAGTCAGAAAGGGCATGATTAATATGTATTGAATTGATGTTATCTGCTAGTGCAGTAACAGCAAAGTACCTACTCTGTTGAAAGATCTGGTGCTAAAATCATATGTGAATTGAAATACTGCACTAAAAAGATGTAAGTGGTTTTCTGTAAGGAATAAACTAGTATGTTCCTTACTAGATCTTGAAGGCACCTGCAGATATATTCATTAACACTTTCAGGGATGTTGTGAATTGTTCTGTTTCTCACCAAGGGTAAAATTTATTCCTTCAGACACCGTGTACACGGAACGTGTGTCAGCAATAAGCATATCTGGCAGCTGTGGTTAAAGTTTCCTTCCCTTGGTCTCATCTCATTTCTGCAAGTCTTTTTTCTTCTCACCTTCAGTGAGAAGGTGATGACAAATAATTTCACACTGGAAATAAATTATGAGGTTTGAGTTGTGAGATTATTAATCTTGGCCACAATTCACTTTGTGATGTGGTGTATTCATCTTCTTCTAGATGCTGGCTATGCCTGGGACACCCCTCTAGATAACAAACTTTGGCATAGCTGAAGCTGTGAATCTGCTGTAGGAAGTCCATAGCCTGTGCTATGTAAATCAGTGAAACATCATAGTCCTTTCTCAACTAAGATTTATTAATCATAAAAGACATAAAAAACTGTAAAATCCCCTGGCTTCATGAATGGGAAATATAATTTCAGCACACCAAATCCTATTCAGCAGCTCTTAAAAATGCAGTGAAAAGATGCTGACCAACTCGTGTGGGTAATGGACATTTACAGAATACCTGAGATGTTTGTCTCTAATTTAGTTAAGCTACCAGGCTTAACAAGTGAAGGGGGGGGGGGGGGGGGGGGGGGGGGGCGGGGGAAGGCTGACTGACACAGAAACCATACGGTGTTTTTAAATTGAGAGCTGACAAAAGTAAGAAAATGAATGTAGA
This sequence comes from Falco naumanni, assembly GCF_017639655.2. NCBI lineage: Eukaryota > Metazoa > Chordata > Aves > Falconiformes > Falconidae > Falco > Falco naumanni. The sequence goes on along the minus strand of NC_054058.1, from coordinate 20,893,366 downwards.
AAAAATCCTGTGACTGCAGACCAGGTCATACCTGGACATTTGCTTATACCTGACAAGATCTTAATCTGAATCTTTTAATAATTAAGTAAATAATGCTGAAGTTTAATGTGTCTCCCTTTGCTGACAGCTGAACTGATTGCCCCATTGCTGTCTTCACCCCTCATGTGTCATTGTAGCAAGAGAGACAGCCTGTAGTCCCCCCTCCAGGCTCTGCTTCCAAATTGGCTCCATTTCTGCAGTCAGGCACAGACCCTACAAACCCATGGGTGAAAGGTGGAAATTTGAGAGGAAAAAGAACATTTCCCAGCTCCCTTCAGCAGGGCGTCTCAGGAACATTGCCTGCAACCAAGACTTTTAAACTTGCCCCATCTAGCCACATAGATCTTTTAGAGTGGGCAAGTCCTTGACAGATAGGAAATTTTTGTCACCTCACCATTGACAGATCAAAGCATGTTATAAATAATAAAGGCAAAACTTTGTGGGTTTTCTGCTTCCCCTCTCAGTTTTGGTGAGGTTTGTTTTATCTGTTTGGTTTTTAAATATCTGGAACTCAGTTTTGTGACTCAGACATTCTTCTGCAAACATGGCCAGTGGACAAGACGTCTTGGATATAGTGATAGGCATCTTGCATCTTATTCACTTCCTTGCCTGGCATATGTAGATTTTTTATTATGGAAAACATTTACCTTATTGTGTATGTTTCTCCTGGCCTGTTCTTTTGGGTTTTTGGTTTTGTTTGTTTGTTGTTTGGTTGGTTGGTTTGGTTTTTTGTTTATTGGTTGTTTTTTTTTGGTCTAAGTAGTATTCCTTTTTTTCTGTGGCTTATCTGAAATCTAATACGTTTCCTTTTGTTCTGGAGACAAAATCTGAAACATTGTCTTACAGCCTAGAATATGGATTGTGTAAAAACTGCTGGTGGCCAAAGGATACATTTCAGCACATAGCAGGAAGTTTACACAGATTCTGAACTACATTTCACCCTTTTTTGGAGAAAATGCTGAGAAGGTTCCACTTAGCAATCATTAACTTCAATAGGCCAGTTTGTATAAATAAAAGTTTTGCTATTACACTATGTCTACCTGTCTGCTACTTTGAACTGACTGGAGCCAGGGAGTCTCCTAAGTAGCTGATTTTCCTTAATGTAAACAGTGTGGTACTTTTCAGATAAAGTAGAAAATACTGGTTCAAATAATAGTCCACCGATGTCCTCTTATGAACCTCTTAAGAAGTCTTTATGTATTTGACTATAGGTAATTCCTTGGGATGTAAAAGAATTCGGGGCAAATTAAACATTTAATTTGGAAGGTACTGAATTATTGAACATGCAAGAGAACGGAGTATAAGAATAAAATTGTATTCTAGTGCAAAAAACAATTAAAGCAAAAGATTTGTTCAAAACAATTAGGTGAAGGATGGTAAATTAAGAAAACAGTAAAGAGATTAAGTAAAAAGATAATTAAAAATAAGTGCTAGACAGAGAAATATACACAAAGAGTAGTCTGATAGTCTCTAAAATGTCTCAGTTTTCATATGTGGAAGGTGATTACCTAACAAGCTGTAGTATTCTAGCTGGTCCTTCATGGCTGCAATAATTTGCTGTCAGTATTTCCAGTAGCAAGCTCCACTATATGTCAAACTATTTCGATACTATATACACCTCTATTCATAGGTTACAGTTGTTGATTATATAATGAAGACTGAAATAATTCCTTTGCACTGTTTGCAGTGCATTTTGTGTCTCACTTCTGACTATTTGTTAGTTTAAAGGCAAAGGGTATCAAAAAAGGAGAATAAAATACTGAGGATTTTTTTTTGAGATATTTCTGTCAGAAAACTGAGATAGCCAATTCCAGTGAATTGTGGTATCTGTATCTGATGTTGGGCAGGATGTGTATAAAAAGCTAATATAAGCAAGTCTCAGCCTTCCTATTCCTGGGATAATTTTTTTTTTTTTTTTTTCGGTAGGCATCATTAGACAGCTCATAGATGGCTGCCGCATACAGTGGCCAGACAAGTTTAGGCAGTATGTCAGGAACTGGAACAGGTAATGAGAGTATGCCCTTGATCATGTAGGAACCTATGAGTTAAAGGGGAAAAAAAAGAAAATCTGGGGAACTCGTCTTGGAAGATAGATCTTGGAATGATACTCTGACACTCTCAACCTGTCCCTCCCCTTAGAAATGAGTGCCTGTACCAGCTCTCTTCACTCGATGAAGGCTGGCAGGACTGGGGATTTTAATTTACACTGGCAATCAGGCAATATCAAGCTGCTCCAAAAACACAGAGAAAATGCATAAAAGCAAGAAATTGAAGAAAAATTGCAAAGCAGAAGCCAGAGGAAAATAACATAAATTAAGGCGTAATATAAATAAGGGTACAACCTACATTTCATATATAGCTGTATAGATATGCATTTCAGTGTCCATCGTTGTGCAATCATAGAATCACAGAATGGCTTGGTTTGGAAGGGACCTTAAAGACCATCTTGTTCCAACTCTCCTACCACGGGCAGGGACAGCTTCAACTAGACCAGGTGGCTCAGAGTCCCATCCAACCTGGCCTTGAACACTTCCAGGGATGGGGCATCCAAAACTTCTCTGGGCAACATGTCCCAGTGATCTTCTCTTATCCACAAACAAGGTAACCCTGTTGTACAAGGCCAGCAGACTTGTCAGGCACAGTTTGCCCTTAGTGAAGCCATGCTGCCTTGTCACCAGTCATCTCCTTATTTCCCATGTGCCTTAGCATAGTTTCCAGGAGGATCTGCTCCATGATCTTGACAGGCACAGAGGGGAGAATGACTAGTCTGTGGTTCCCCAGGTCTTCCTTTTTTTCCTTCCTTTTTTTTTTTTTTTAAATGGGGGTTATGTTTCCCCTTTTCCAGTCAGTGGACTCTTATCCAGACTGACACAACTTCTCAGATACAATGGACAGTGATGTAGCCACTTCATCCACCAGCTCCCTCAGGACCCACGAGTGCATTCCATCAGGTGCACACCTTCAGGTTCCTCAGATGATCTTGAACCTGATGTTTTCCTACAGTGGGTGGTTCTGCATTCTCCCAGTCCCTGCCTTTGCCTTCTGTGACTTGGGCAGTGTGGCCAGAGCACTTGCTGGTGAAAACAGAGGCAAAAAAGTAATCATCAGGCCATGACCGTCTGAATGCTGACTATGTCTGATTGTGCCTGCTATTATATATATTGCATGAATTCCTTACATACAATTGCAACAGCTTTACAGTCTTAAAATTTGAGCAGTGCCTTTTCTCCATTCTACAGCTGCATTGCCAGTTCCCTTGAACTAAGTAGCTACTTTAGCTGCTGAAATTACAAAATGCCAGCATAATAGCAATTCTTCCAGCACAAAAATTAACAAACTTAATTGTCATATCTGAGGTGCACACTAACTTGCTGTAGTTTATAATGCCTAGTTTGAAAATGCCTTATTTGAAAGCACTGTAATGAAAGACTCTTAATGATACACCAGAAATGAGCTAAGTCTGGTTTCAGAAGCACAGATGGCTAATTGGCTTCAGTTGGTAAGTTATGTCATTTTAATTAAATTTTATTAAGAAGCATTTCAAAGCCAGAACCGATGGTTTAAGATAAATAAGATTCTTCATAAATGACCTATTGCTAACCTTTATTTATTTCTCTCTATTTCTCTTCTCTCAGTTTTAATAGAGGATGGTGTGACTGAGCTCTCTATGGCCATCTCTTGTCTCATCCATGTTTACAGCAGTAGCTTTGATGCAAATTTCCAGCTTGCCAGTGTGCCTAAGAGCCCTTCATGTGCAGACATCAGCCTGGATTCGCAGTTCAGCTTCACAGTTTATGCTGCCCATAACATCCCAGAAGCCTGGGTGAACAGGTAGGAGGAGATCCAGCAGGTGTTCACAAGAAGAGGTGTTGTCTCTTAGATCACGTATTTTTCACATATACTAGGTTACCTCTGTTGTTTTGGTGATACTTCTGTCTTAATGTTAGAGACTGAGTAAGTGGGTGTGTCTCCACTGCTTTTGTAGCATAAAGTGCATTTACTTAAGATGGAATGACCAGGAAACTTGCAGGCCCCTTAAACAGGTTCAGAATCAAGGAGGTGGCCCGGATGGTTGCCCTTGACCAGTGCAGAAGGATGGTAATAGAAGCAACATCAAAGCACTGGCCTTGACAGGTATGTTATCAAATGCTTCTGTAACTGACTTCCACCGCAGGATGGAGGAAAGAGTGTGTGCTGCATGCCACAGACTTTGGAACCGGACTTTCTGTGGTCTCCGCAGTCCAAGTAACTGGAAGGGTTGAAGGCCAGCTTAGCAAAGTAAACCTAGGGGTGCTTTTGCTTAGACGCAATCGGAATGAGGCTTTATCAGCATTTTTTTTTTTTTTTTTTTTTTGCACTTGGTGTATTCAAACCAAATTATTTGGCTAAGTACGTGCACTGACCAATCCTCTGTGTAGACGGTAAGTATACTTTATAGTATACTTTACATATACTTTACAGGTCAAAGTATACTTTACAGGTCAAAATGCACCTAGTATATCAACATAGCACAGGAAAGAAAAGAGGGAGACGACTGTAATATAAAACATATTGAAGGATTCCCTTCTGCATTGTTTATTTGGTCAAATAAGCTGTGTCTTCAAATAGCTGCTCTTCCTACTCTGAGCAAAACTGGTGTTCTCTTCTTACAACTCCAGTGTGACCAAAGCAGGACAGGTGACTACAGTCTTGTAGCATTATTTTTATGAGTCAAAATGATGTTCTCAAAGATTTTATTAATAGTTTCCCCTTGCTCCCACTTTACCTTGAATTCCAAACAACTGATTAAAAGACAGTGGGATCATTTACATTAGACTGTGAGCGAGACTGTACTATGCAGCATTAGCTGTAATTAGCAGTTTAATAAAAGTCTGAGAGAATTTGAATTAGTTAAGGTAATAAATATGGAATTATAATCACTATCCTGATTTTTAGATGGTTATACTGTTCCCACTGCGTTCCAGAAAAATGTGAAATTACATATGGCCTAAAGGCCACTGGTGACTTGAATGCTGTGTTCAAGCATGTGCAAATGAGAGTCTCTTTTCCTCATTAATCTCTCTTTCCAGTCTTTCCAATATTCATAGCTAGCATGGACTTCTTAATATGGACTGCCATTCTGGTACTTACATTCCTCAAATAATTTTACTAACTTCATTCACATGCATACTCCTCGTTCTTATTTCTACACTGCATGAATTCCTGCTGGCTATGTCACAGCTCTCATTTTCCCTTTCCCAAAGGTCATGTTTTATGATCTTGCTGCTGTTTGTAACATGTATTTTGGTATATATTCCTGCACACACATATATATATAACATGTATTATAAATGTCAGCATTTTGACATCCCAAACTGTCTGTCTCACATTATTTTTTTCTATACATACCACTAGGTGATAAATGGCTTTTCTTTTAATCATTTGGGGTAAGGAAGAGTGACTTGTCTTATGTTTCATAGAATCATGTTAGTGTCCTCTTCAATCCATCACAAATTCACTTTTGTGGAAAAGCTTTTTGTCAGTTTTTATGCTCTCAATTTCTTATTCCTGTCTTACTGTCCTTATTAAAAAGATAGTTACGGACATTACAAGTTGCAGAATAATGTTGCAAAACTGATTACCTTTCTTTGTTTACTGTTTTTTCATTCTTTCTTGTTTTTTTTTATCAGTTTGTTGGTTTATCTCATTTAAATCGCAAGCAGGTATGCCTTATTTGTTGCCAGTACATAATGTTGCTAGCTTCATGTTTGGCTGCATTTCTTTCTACTGTCCAAAAAAAATCAGATTCCTATCTACATCTGGATCATATGAAGTGATCTTTGGGACAAGGCTATGGTGTCATGCCTTTGAACTCACAGGGAGGCTACCTAAGCAAAATGCTCTACAAAGACCTAAAATGGGTTGGAGGGCATGCACTCTGACCAACCTTTCTAACTTCAGTCAGACTGAAGCATTGTGCAAGCATTAGTCTTTCCAGGATTAGGTCTTTATGGTCTATAAATCAGTAATATGTCTGTATATTGTGTATCAATACTTTTGTTTAAACAGCAACGTTTAAACTTTTGATTGCATTAAAACCTATTATTTCCCGCACTACCCTCCAACTGTTTGTAATGTTAGGCTCTAGAGGAAAGATGCCATTTTTAAGATCAGAAGCATTTCCTAGTCTTAGAAGGTATTTTTTCCTTCCTCTGCGTTGATACTTATAGGTACTACAGATTTCAGATCCTTTTCTTTGAATTAAAAAAGAGAGAGAGAGTGAAGAAAAAGCATATCTGTTACAATAGTTATAACAATTATTATAAAGTTCTGGAAGAAATCATTCTTGTAAATAAGGCAAAGCCAGGCACCTTCAGCCTACAAATGCTTCAGATTTTCTGTTCATATTTGACTGTTTCCCATGTTGATCATTCTTGTACAGAATGTGGTCTAAAGCTGAGAATGGCAGGAAGATCTCAATGTTAGAAGACTAATTAAGAACATTAGTTGGTTTTACAGTATTCCTCTATTTTGGCAACAATTTTTTAAGATTTCAGTAAGAAGAATATGAAAGCAACAGATTAATCCCAGGCCTGGGTTATACTATGAAGCTAGTTGGTTAAGTATATGAAGAATGCCAACGCAGAGGGCTTTAATGCTCCTGCTGTATGGATGTATACATTCCCTTGAGTACTAATCTGCTGGTTAAAAATTGGGAAAAGTAAGTATAAATAGATTTACTGTTGTCTGAAGCGGTATGATGAACAAGTTGTAACACTTCAAAACTTAGATCCAAACTTCCCTTGACTGCAATAATGAAAAATAGTCTTAATGACAAAAACTTGTAACAAAATTTAGGTGTTTTCAACACTTTTCTTAAATTCTGGGCATTAAAAAAACCCAAACAACCCAAAATAAACAAACACTCACCCCCATTAATATGAAAATCATTATTTTAATTGGTTTTGCATGTAGGATGGACCTACACAGGTTTCTAAATGGTTAGTGCTAAATTTACTATGTTGGACATGGTATATTATGATACATTACAATTAATCTTTTTGTCTTTTTTCTTTCCCCTCCCCCCCCCCCCCCCCCCCCCCCCCCACTTTGTAGCTACAAAGTTTTCTCTTTTTCCTGTTCACTAACTTATGCTGGGAAGATAATATGTCAAGTGAAGATCTGCAAAAATATACCTGTTAAAAAATCCTTCTTTTACCTGGCTGACTGGAATGAGAAGTAAGTTTTGGTCTGTGTTTGATAGATGTTCGCCTGACAGATTTTACACATTGACTATTCATTAAAAAAAAAAAAAATAATTACCTACATCTTTATTATGGATCTTATGAACAAATTAAACTCCACAGAATTAAGAGAAACACTAGAGAGATGGGAGTGAGAAAGGAGTGGGATAGCCAAAGGAAGAGAAATAGGACTAAGCTAAGTGTGGTTTGACAATAAGCTAAACTAAGCTGGCCTGAGAATGGCTCTCATTTGCTGGAGGCATCCTGGCGGAATACTGGAACTGAAAGGAGATGTAACCAAAGGCTATGTTTCTGTCCTCTTTTAAGGACTTCTACCCTTTGGATCCACCTCTAACAGGTATGCAATCCAACTCAAGAACCTATTGTAATGTTTCTTTAAAAGTTTTTTTTTTAGAAGGAACAAGGCTTTTGTGTTTTCTTTGGGTTTTGCTGAATTTTTTTTTTCTTGTTTGCTTTTGGTTTTTGTTAGTTTTGGGGGGGAGGGTTGGTTGTGTGGGTTTTTTTTGGGTTTTGGGTGTTTGGGTTTTTTTGCTTTTTTTTTTGTTTGTATGTTTGTTTTTTTCTCTTGTCTTTTGTAAGAAGGATCTGCAGTTTTAAAATGAGGACTTTCGTTTGAGACTGTAATTTTAGAGTAAAGGCTACCAACTGCCTGTCACCTGCCTGTCTACTTTGAGAAAAATAACCCCACTGAAAAGCAAAGCACACACTTAAACAGCATTCGGTTAAAGCAATGAGATGACAAAAAGCATGTTTGCAATAGATGACAGAAACATGCATTTTTTTATTATTTGGCAGTAATATTGTATTCTTCCAGCTTCTTAAGCATGTTGTTTATATTTACAGTCTTTGAAATTTTCGATATTTTATATCACCATTTACTGTATTCTAAAGCTGCAAACAGCTTGATTACATTATAGCTGAACAAAAGCTACAAGTTATCTGAAAGATGTTTTTAAAATTATAATTGGATACAGAGTATAATTCTTCATTTCTGTTTGCCAATGGAAGAAGACCTTCTCATGTCAAACCTGTTAGGCATTATCTCAATGGAGATTTTGTGCAACATTCCTGAACAGATATAGAAAGCTTAGTATGTCTGCCCTATGATTAAGAAACAAAAGGGGTGCATTTCTGCTAAGCAACTAAATTAGTTCTTTTACAGCCTAACATGTGCTTTGGTGCCCCAGTTGAGTCCACAGAGTGTGACTGTTAACCCTCAGTCCTTTGTAAGGTTGGAAAATAACTATTATCCTTGTGTTTAAATTAATTGGATCATTCCCATTTGCTCTCTAGGATTTTTCACCTTTTCCAAGTTTTGGTCAAGTACTATCTTATGGTACATATAGACAGATATAATTGAGGTGTAGAGGAAGGATTATATTGTTTATAAGCAGTTTTGGCTTTTAAGAAGTGGCTGATGCCCTTCTGGAATGTATCTTACACAACCTTTTTCTAAAACAAAATATAAGATAGACTAGAAATAAATACGTTAGCAATAACTGAAACAGAAACTTTGTCTTTCTTCCATTTCCATGAAAATTTAAAGAAATCAGAATAAAGCTTCAGAGTTTCCATTTAAACCTCTCCGAAATCAGTATTAAATGGCTGTAATTCCATCAAAAAGTTTCTTGGAAAAAGAAGCATGTATGTATGAAGGCCAAATTATTTCATAGGTCATAGATGTTTGTAAGAGGCTTTTAACATCCAAAACAAGATCTAGAGTTGTAAGAAACTTAATAGTATTAGTTTGTAAGAGTACATTTTTACTTTTTGTTGTTCCTTGAATTTTGAAAATAATTTTCAAAATCTAATTCAAATAAATTCCAAAATACAAACCCAAAAATTTCTATCTGTCTGGCACACATCAAAGATATTAGCCTATTTTCCACACCAAACCAAATGACCTGGATTTCTTTAAGTCTCAAAACATGAGTTTGCTTAGACGTAATGACTTGAGGTCCAGAAGCAGGGGCTGGGAATCTAGGTAGCCAGATATGCCATTACTGTTGTATGTTTTAGCTTGTATCCAGAACTGGATTTTATGAAAGGATGCTATTTTTGAGTCAGTGTGCAAATGTCAGATGAGTATTTAAAGTCAGCTAACAGTATTACAGCTAGAGCTTTTTCTCCCTTTTCTCCCTTTCTTTCACTGCACATTTCACTAAAATGTTCCTGGTTTGGCAAGGCAGATTCTTGTAAGAAGAGATGCTTATAAAGCAGACATTTATTGCAGGACATGAACATTTTGAGGTCATGACAATAGGTTATTTCCTTTTCCAAATCTAACACAGCACTTAACAACAAAATAAAATGTTTTCAACTAAAGACAGTAACTGGATGCTTTACTGTGTTGTTCTTACTGCAATATGACTTTGGTATAGTATTGGAATATTAGGTAGGATGGAGATGCCAGAAAATCTTTGTCAGTGATAAAAGGAAGAGTAAGGAAAATACAGCCCCTCTCTGGAATGAGACAGGAGACCTGGTTATCCAGGATATAGAGAAGGCTGAAGTACTCAACGACTTTTTTGGCCCAGTCTTCACCAGCAAGTGCTCTGGCCACACTGCCCAAGTCACAGAAGGCAAAGGCAGGGACTGGGAGAATGCAGAACCACCCACTGTAGGAAAACATCAGGTTCAAGATCATCTGAGGAACCTGAAGGTGTGCACCTGATGGAATGCACTCGTGGGTCCTGAGGGAGCTGGTGGATGAAGTGGCTACATCACTGTCCATCATATCTGAGAAGTTGTGTCAGTCTGGATAAGAGTCCACTGACTGGAAAAGGGGAAACATAACCCCCATTTAAAAAAAAAAAAAAAGGAAGGAAAAAAAGGAAGACCTGGGGAACCACGGACTAGTCATTCTCCCCTCTGTGCCTGTCAAGATCATGCAGCAGATCCTCCTGGAAACTATGCTAAGGCACACGGGAAATAAGGAGATGACTGGTGACAAGGCAGCATGGCTTCACTAAGGGCAAACTGTGCCTGACAAGTCTGCTGGCCTTCTACAACAGGGTTACCTTGTTTGTGGATAAGAGAAGATCACTGGGACATGTTGCCCAGAGAAGTTTTGGATGCCCCATCCCTGGAAGTGTTCAAGGCCAGGTTGGATGGGGCTTTAAGCAATGTGGTCTGCTGGAACCTGTCCATGTCCATGGCAGGGAGGTTGGAACCAGGTGTTTTTACTGTCCCTTTGAAGCCAAAACATAGTATGGTTTTATGAACTTTTCTGTATGAAAATATGCATAGGAAGTGAAAAATTTATGTTGTTTTTAATTTATTGTAAATATTAAATACTTGTCACAGTTCTATAATGAGAAAATATGTTTTTTGCTATTTGTGCTGCTAACCCTTTAAGAAAGAATAAACAAACACACCAAGCTTGACAGAATGCTCAATATATTCAGCATATTTTTTAATACTCAGAGAGAAGGAACAGTAGAGATAGTGCCATATTATCAGTGAAGGTACTATGTGTCTAACTGCCATAATCTAAAACATACTCAGGAGCAGGCTGATTTGGCTTTCCTACAATAAATACATGTATATAAATATTAATTAATATTTTTAACAAGAATTCAAGCAAAATCTTAAAGTATTACAATGAAGTAATTATTACTGCAGTTGTTTTTCCATGTCATCAAGTGGCACCATTTCTGATCATAGGAAGTCTGGGTCACTGAAAACTGTAACTAAGTTGTGTGTTCACTCTTATATTATTTTTGGCTACAACACCACCATTCTGAAACAGAAGGAAATATGTTTGCATAAGCAGTTTACAGACAAGACAATTCTTTTTTGTAAAGTTTGTTGCCTTGAGTTAAGGCACTATTTTCATTCTAACCCATGTGCTATTTTCAGTCCACAGCCATTGAAAACACATGTGGTAAAAGTTCACCAGGAAGAACTTCTATTACATTAGGAAATCAAATACTCTCTATACAGCTGGGGATCAATCAAACCAAAAAAATAAACCTAGCTACTTCATAATGGGTCCTAATTTTAGATTAGTGTTGACTTGAACAAGGTAAAAAAAAATGGAGCATAATGTTTTGATGATTAGGAATCTAAAGTTCCTGCCAAAGACAAGACTTGCTTTATTTTGCTGATTTTCATGTATTTAGATTGTGTTTTCAAGTGCTTTAGCCAGTAACTGTCTGAACCTTAACTTGATAGGGTTTTGTGTTTAAACATGAGCTTCTCTTGAAGACTTTTATCATATTGAGTCTTTTGCAGAAAGTTCTCAGAAAATATGGGAATAATTTGATTCCGAAAGAGGTTGCCTTGTTTAGTGTTTCTTCTTTTTGCCTTTTTTTTAAGAGGATTTTTTTTGTTTTCTAAAGCTAAAAAAAAAAAAAAAAAAAAAAAAAGTTTTTGCTTTAGAAATTGTGTGTTGTCTTTGAAAGGGGTGATTGTTACCTTGGTGCAGAGTTCAAACAGGCTGAGCCTGTCTAGCACACAAAGTGTAAAGTCCAAAAAATGCCCCCTTATTTTCTCCTTAGTTTAATTTTTCAGTGACTGAGGCTTCTTAATTATTTTTTTCTTTTGTCTTAGGTGGTTACTCTTAATACATTTATACCACTGTCTCCTCTTTTTTCATCCTCTTTAATTTATATTAAGCCTATAGACATGAAATATGGAATTAACATTAAGCCTACCATTCATCACCTCAGATACTTTCTTGGCATCGGGTTTCCCTCTTTTCCATATTTCGTTTGGCTTGTCTGTTTTGTTTACACTCTCTTACGGCAAAGCTTGGGTTGCCCCAGAGGTCTTCTGTGTTGAGAGTTCTTATGATATCAGGCCCTTGGCATTTCGCACCAGTTGTACAGCTTGGATTATCTAGCATCTGTCAACAGCAGCTTCTCAGTGAGTAGCTTCGGTGTTCTTCTCAACTACTGTTTAAATTGTTCTCCCACAATGTTTCTTATTTCTGGACACTGTTCCATTTCCTCTTCTTAGTTATCCATTTGACTCAGCCTCATGAAGTCAGAAAGGATAATACCAGCTGGGTAAGCTCAGTAATGCATAATTAATCAAAGTTCTTAAAAGCAATACAGATATCTCTTTCTCTAAAGGGGAATCACATGTCATTGGGAGGGAACTTTGGTCCTCTTTGGCCCATACTTTAACTTGTGGGATGTCTTGTCAAAGATTCCAGGTTCTTTTCCTACTGGTGTACATCTGGTAGTGTTATATATTGTGCCCTAGGGAACCTCTGACAAGCATTTGCTTTCTGCAGTGAAGGTATTGTGAGTTTTTTCATTGCTCCAAGTTCATAAGGTGTGTTGACAATTGTCTCTATTGGAAAATGCATGTCTCATTTTTTTATTATTATTATTATTTTTTGCCTCATCACAGCATTAACAATGCTTTACAGCTAAACATAACTCTTCATTGAACAGTTTTATGAAACATGGTCAGAGTTGCTGGCCTTAAGTAAAAAAGACAGAAAAAGATATCTGTAACATGTGAACAGTTCAGTTTCCTAATAATTGTTTCTGACTAATTATGGGTGAGGAAGAGGACACGAGACAAGGAAAGCACTGTTGAAGGTTATAAATAGGGACATGTGGGAAGACAGTTGAGAATTCTCAGTTCTATTCACATTCATCAGAAAGAGTGGGGAATTGCTGTCTTGCTTTGTTATTCAAAGAGAGAGATACAAATTTGAATAATTTACAAATGTTTAGGACTGATCATCTGAATTTTTGACACAAATGTTTATTTGGATTACTTAAAAATTTCAGCTTAAAGCCATCTACTTTCTTTCAGTGGTTCCTTGGTGCATTTAAAGAAACTTTCCTGAAGCCAATAGAATTTTGACAGATTTGGAACTAGGACCAAAATCGTGTGCTAATTTTGTCTTATATTATTACCTTGTCTTATTTCTGCCACCCATAATCCTTATGTCTTTAGGCTACTATACTTTTTAAATACAAAATTCTACGTTTAATGCCTAAGTATGGCTACTAAAAATGCTGAGAGCTGCATTGTTCTGCAGTCTAGCTTGAATATCTGAAAAGTAAATGGAATCTATATTATTTAAATTTATCTTCTAGTTTGTTTTCTTAATCTCAAATTTATGCAGAACTTTTGTTTGCTTAATGCTTATGTTGTCAATGTGGGATAATTCTTTTAGCCTTTAGCTTCTTATATTGATTTTTGTTTATACAGAAAAATGTTATTAATTTCACTTTCCATTTGAGAAATTTAACTTTGTACTGAATATACATGGAAAAAGCTAGAAGTGCACTGTCCAACATAAACAATCTCTTCAGGAAAAAGATAACAGAGACTTGCACATCTGGGTAATTACACACGTGATTTTTCCATACAGCATGGAAGTATCTTATTTGTTAGACTTGCTCTAAGTTATGACTTTAGATCAATTCATATAATCTATATAAAAAAATTGCATGACCAACCAAGTTTGGTAGTGTTCAATACAAAGTTGAGATGAATATTCATAGGTCTGAATTTTCTCACTAAAAAAAGTGAATCACTCATTTAAAAAATCTGCCTTTAAATTGTGGTTGGGAATAGCACACAACCAAAGCATATCTCAACAAGATAATGATTACCATACTCACAAGCAACTCTTCCTTTCTTCAGTAGTGTTTTCCTCTGAAGACACAAGACAGAAAATAACTAACTATTGGTTTACAATTCAGCCTTAAGAGATGCTTAATCTAACTGAGCTTTTCCTGCCTTTGTCAGCTCTAGTGGTTACCACTGAAGTGAATGAGTTTTCATATGTCTCTTTCAAGTACTATGATCCAAGTTAATGGTTGGCAAAACACATCAATGTCTTGAAGGGATCTGTCAGTTGCATTTTCGTTTGGAGTGCAAGTCTTCTAATGTATAGCTTGAAACGTGTTAAAGCATCTAGAAAAATGTAGAAAGGACTCATTTGTGGTAACAATGCTCAGGGTTTTTTAACTTTTATTTTTCTCTTTTCTGATTTTCTTTTAGAATCAATTTTCCTCTACGAATAAAGGCTCTTCCAAGGGAAACTATGCTGACAATAAAACTACTTGGAGTAAACACTACCTCTAAAAATACAGAAGTGCTTGCTTGGACATGCTCCTCATTGTATCCAAAAAAGTAAGTTCAGTTTTATATGACAGCTTAAGAAAACACCATTCTTGAATAGTATTATACTCAACTTGGGACAAATGTAAAAAACCAGAAATACTAATTTCAGGACCTTGCTGTAATAAGACTTGAGACAGTCACTTACAGTAATTTACAGTTACACTTACAGTACACACACTCTTGATGTGCCAAGAACCCCATCCAGAAGTTTTTCTTTCTTTCCAATACACTGATTTTGAACTGGGCTTATGTAACTCTCCAACACTTACAAGAAAGTTCCCTAGTTCTGTTGAAAGGCCTTGTTGTAACCTTTCCTGTAGCTTTGCAAAATGCTTCTCAGCATAGCTTCTTGTTCACAATGGTTGGGGTTTTTTCAGTCTGCCTTCAGTTCTGACACCTATTCATTCTGCTCAGGGTGGGGCATTTAGTGATGGCCACAATGACCACTTTTCCCTCTACACACCACTTGATAAGCTTTCTCCTCTTTTTTAACCTCTTCTTTCTACACAGTATGCAATGCAACAGTGTTTTAAAGATGTTGGTAGCTTTGAATGTTTCTGCAGTGATGCATAAACTGAAATCTATGGTAAATATTTTGCAGTGCTACAAATATGTTAGTAGCACTGAGACATTTGAATTTAGATTGAGCCTTTACAGTAATACTTAGTTTTTATTTAGGCTCCATAGTCCCGCATGCCCTCTGGGCAAGAGATGGATATATTCAAACTCCACAAGTTTCTGCATTAACATCCATCTCTAAGCTATAGCTCCTTCCTCATCTTGAGACATCTTCATCTACTTCCCCATATCATGGCAATCACCATTTAAAACAAAACAAAACCTAAAAATCTCTTTGCATATATGAATTTACTGTTTGAAAGACCTTCGGTTCCATTGAACTTTTAAGCTGAGAGACTTTAAAAACTAGATAATAGGTTGAACTGGGCTACAGGCTTTTTCCATATTTTCAGAAGAAAATTCAAGATTACTCCATTCAGAAAAAGAGAGTATTCTTCTGTGACTTAGTGACTGGAGCACTTATCTTGAAGGGAGGAAAGAAACATGAATCAAATTCTGCTCCAAGGATTGCTTGGGCATTTTATTCAATGACTTCTCTTTCATAGTCTGAAGAAGAGCACATCACTCACTCTTCCATTCTGTGTGTCTTTTTAAACAAAACATGCATTGTATTTATTTTGAGTATTTCTACCACCTTGATGCTTAGGGTGAAATAGATAGAGGGAATATCTTGGCTGAGAATCTAACTTGAGATGGAGCATTAAGATGTCCTCATCCCGAGCAAGCTGGTATGTGCTCAGTACATTCAGAAGCAGATCATTAGGCATGATAACTGGGGAATGGTTAGGCACCTCTGGAGGATATATTCTCACATATGGGATATGTGAGAATCCTGTTCTTAAGGACCTGTGTTGTATTGGAAATTTCTTATTTTTCAGCATTCAAGTCCCAAAGGAATGATTTTTGAAAGATCTGAAAGCTCTGATGTATATTTTGTAACATATGCTGCCAGAGCAAGCATGTTGATTTTCGTTAAGTAGATCTCCAAGTCATCGAGACAATTTCAAAAATTTTACTGAAAAATGTCTCCATTCCTTCATGGTACACGCAATCAGCACAATGAAGGGGATAGAGGGCCACTTTCCTTTCATCTGCGCTGTAGTTGTAGAGATCATTGCTGAAATGACCCTTCAAAACAGAAATAAAAGTCGAGTTGCTGGAGAGAAATGCTTTAGGAATAGCATGTTCGACACCCCCTAATCTGATAGCTGTGTCATTTACAGTTATAGTAATTACTAACACAAAGAAGCCTAAATGTTTTTTCTTCTTTTAGCCAACGAGACCACAGAATTATTCATTCACCATAATTTTAATTGACAAAGTGTTTTCAAAAAAAGGATATCCCTGAAATTCCTTCTGAAATGGAAAACTTGAAAATATCTGAACCTTCACGCTGCCTACTTTTCCTTTTCTTTGGTAGATCATGAATACTTTTAGGCAGGCAAACTAGCTCTCAGGCTTACCTACTTAGAAAGTAGCATGATTAAAACCATCAGGTGATTCTTAATATGTAATGCTTAGTTAGTTGAAGTAATTGAGAAGCAATGGTAGGACTTTAGGAGGCAGTTTCCTGCTCCACAAAAAAATTGAAGGTTAATAATTGTTTTTATTTGACTCACCAATTTTGTGGAAAACATTAATAAACTGAGCAATGAACCCAACTTCACTCCCCTCACTGCTGGAATGAAACTAATCTTCAAGGCATTTCAACAGAGTACTTGAAAGTATGTATGAGGAAAAGATTTGTACCTGTAGTGTCATGCTAATGTGTCAGGAGTACCTTGTATTATTGCAAAGATTATGATATTAGGGTTTCTAAATGAACAAACTCTATAAATGTATACAAAGATATTAATGAAATCTGACCAGAAAATCTTTGATAAAACGTTTCTAACTTGGAAAATACCACTTTCTCAAAGGAAATGTTTTCTGAGGTGAATTTGGGTGCTAAAAAATCTTAACAGTCTCATATCTAGGATTTAATTTATAGAGGAAAGGAGAGAAATGAGCTTTTTGAGGAGGCCAGTAGCCCTGTGATATTTTCCCGGGTCATCAAATATCTTTGCTCAAATCCTTGTCCCAGTTGGTCACTGAGCCATTCTTCTCAGGGCCAGGAAAGATAAGGACAAAGGATGTCCTCTTTCTCTCTATTCAGATGCTTGTTTAAAAAAATATATTTTTTTTGTTTGCTTTGATAAGCATTGGAAAATGAAAATAAATGTCAAGCATTTTAAAAATACATTTCCTCATTTCTGTCCCATTATATCTCATTCTGATTAAACCCACAAGAATTCCATTCAAGCTGGTTGTGGCTTATGTTAAAAAGAGAAGGAAAAAAAAATTATCAATTTTGCATTATTTCCAGATATTACTTAGGAATCTTGATCTTTGAGTGACCTAGGGCACAAGAATGCCTCTTTTTAAAAGACTCTGAATTTACACCTTTCTGTAATTTTGATATTTATTTTCTCTTCCAAATTGTATGGTCTCTTCTGTCATTCGTAATTCAATTCTTTATATTTAGTTTGAACTGAAGATTAAAAAGAGCTGAGCTTATTTTAACATATAAATTATACAAATTCCTTTCATCTGTTTCAAGTAGTGTGAAGTTTCTCATGCATTTGAGCAAAGCCATGTCAAAGGGCTCTAGATATTTTCTGAGATTTTAACATGTCTCTTAAAAAATAGCAAGCAGAGTGTATAAGGAATATATTAAAAAAAATAGAAGCAAACCCCAACTGTTTAAATAAAACATATTACTTATTATGTAACATTTCTTGTTGCAAACTCTTCCATACCTTGACCATGTTTAAACCACACAATACCTAAATATGTTCTCAAGAATTTGGCCTGTTTAATTTGGTTTTGTTATTGTTAAAGACTTGCCAGTGAACAGATGTTTAGTAAATTTCAAATTGTCTTAATTTACATTATTTCCTGAATTCTAGTAACATTGCTGATTATTCTGACAGTTGTCTTGCAGTGTGCTGATTTATAACACAACTAGCTGATGGACATACAGGGCAGCCACTCCATTCTTTTTCAAAAGAATTGTGTGTTGGGATTACTGCTTATCAATTTTGCATGTTTCTTTAGAAATAGTCTCACTTTTTACATAACTGACTTCCTGCACATTTTCTCCAATTTTTGCCTAAATGTAGTTGTTTACCTTAAAATTGTTCCCTCTAAACTCATTTTTAAACTTTACGTTTGGGGGCAAAAATTAAGAAAGAATCAGGAAAATAACTGCAAATTTGTTTAAAATGTCTGGAATAATCTGATAATTTTGTATTTGCTGTATTCAGCACTTTCAAATTTATGGAAGTTATTTAAATTAAAAACTGTGGGGATGGAAGATGTGGTCCTTTTAAATGTCTCTAGGACATTTAGCACTACTTTGCAGTGAAAATTTATGTCTCTAATTTGAATTTTCTAGAATTCTGTAGTATTTGCAATTATAATAAAGTAGTTATTTCACAGTATCATTCCAATGCAGAATTAAGACTGCTTAGGCCATAAGTATGGGGGGGTCTTGTAGCTTATCAGATTTGGATAAGGTAAACTTAACCTCAGCTCTGAGTTTCTAAGGTTTATAATGCCAGGTTTGGGAATAATAACATTATTTTTACACTATATTTTGTCCTTATTTTCCTGGTATATCCAGTATAAACAGTAATTTTAATGTTATATACATTTGGGAATGAACACAGTAATAATGATTTTATCTGCCAGCTTGTCCAGTAGATGGGCATTCACATCCACATTTCTCATCCTTATCAGGTAGCTGACTTTAGACAGTGGCCCTAAATTAATGCCCATAAAGTCCTTGATAATGCATCTGTATCAAGAAATCTTACTAGATGCAAGAAGCAGTTCAAAAAGTGTTTTCAAGCTTGTGTGCCAACTTTCCCCTCCTTCACATCAGAAAAATACATTTGTCTCTTGGGCTGAATAGTTTAGTGATCCAGAGCTAATTAACAAATCAGAAATCCATCACTTGGGGCAATTTGGGCATTGAAAAGTCCTCCACAGTGCCCATTGCTCTACTTCAGTGATTCTAACACCACTATTTATTTTGAACTGATATTTCCAAATCAGGCAGAGCAAGCAACAAAAATTTTCTCTTGCCTGGTGAGGGAGGTCTCCCATGGGACTTCAGGACACAAGGTTGATTTTGTTAATTTAGGGTAACTTGAACCGTCCTTAAACAGCATTGCTCTCTTCTGCTGTAATAAGATGGGAAGTTTATTTTAGCTCCAGTAATAAACAAGAGCCGAGAATCTGTGTAATTGCAGGGATTTCCATCTGCCCTGGTTTTGCACGAGCATTTAAATAAATAAATAGCAGTGGGCATAGAGCAGAACTTGTTTATTCAAATTCTGCTGTGCCATTGTCTATGCCTGTGATCTTTATACAGTCTTCACAAAGGTCAGTATCACTACCCTCACCTTACAGATGGGGAAACCAGCAGGCAGAACAGGTGGTGACCTGCCTGGGCTCATCAGCAGAACCCAGTAGCAGAGAGAGGAACCTTTCTGTTCAGTAAAGCTTATGGTTATCATGCTCATGATTCTATCTCCTTCCTTTTCTGAACGAATCCTGCACACTCTCCTTCTTTTCCTTTTTCTAAAAAAAAATGATGCATATTTTTACTGTTTCGTTCACCTGTACGGCCCCTGTTACTGTTCCAGTTGTGAGTCCAAAAGCAGACTTGATCCTGAAGAATGTTAGCTGAGCGGTGCATACAGTGCCCCAGAGATTGCTAGGGAAAGCTGTGCCTCAGGAACACATGCAGTATTTCACAGTTGTCAATGCCTCTTCACATCTTTTAAAAAATACCTCTTGTGTTTACAGGCTAGCCTTAGTCCAAAGCGTGACTTAATGATGGAAGGTACATAAGTTGCTCACTTATTTGTCAATGTATAAATAAGGTTACTCTATATACCAGAGGCATAAATGTGTGTCTAGTTTTTAAAACAAATTCATTTTTCCTTAGGAGATATCAACTCCATACTATCAAAGTGGTTTAATGTGTATGGTTTTACTCACAGTCCTGTAATCTGCTTTAACATGTGAAGTCTTCTCAGTCCAGCAAAGATACATTGCTTTGCTTGCTGTTTCTCCAGCTGAGGACTGTGAGAAGCCCACTGCTGATTATTTCCTGTCCTGGACAGTCTTTAGCCACATCTGTAGTGAGTGCAGATGAGTTGAAATAATGAACTAGGAAAATGTCTCGATTAAACACATCTACATGTGCTTTTAAGCACACCTACAGTGCCTCTGAGGTCTGTGCTACTTCCTGTGTTTGTCTATACAGGTTTCCCAGGAAAAAAAATACACTGTATGGATTCTTTTTAAAAGTCCCCTATAGTTTTAGAGCACAATATGAAAGTGATTAGCAGTAATGAGAGCTCAAAAGGGTAATTTAATCTTGGTGTTCATTCAGTTCTCAGCCACTCTTCTCCCTTTCTAACAAAATTGCCAATTAGGTCAAATTATGATGTAAAGCTGTGTCAGCAAAGGACTGGTTGAAGGGATATAATTCATTTATTAAAGGTCATCCGAGTACACAGCACAGAAAAACAACTTTGAATCACCGTTGATCACTTCCACATTCACATCAGTTACCTAAATCTGAAAGACTTCTGTATCATACAACTGCTTTCCCGGAGTGCTATCTTTTTCACATCACAGCTCCTTTTTCTGCCTTCATTCCCCTGCAAATGCACCTACTGCTGCAAAAGTAACTTCAGAAAATGGTTTTGGTTTTAATCTTCCTGAGCTGTGTTCTCAGAATAAAATAAAACTTTTGCACTAACAATGTGAATAGCTTAAGAAGTGAAAAAGAAGTAGGTTTACACTGAGTATTGACTATAAAAATGAATTTGCTAGAGTTTCTTATTCTTCAAATGACTTAGGAACAGTTTATTTCAGTTTGCAATTCAAAAGGTACTTTCTTACAGCAATGTTGCCAACTCATGCTAGGATCAAAAAATCCATCTGGGTTCTCTTGTACCTCTAACATCCTCAATCCAGGTAAAAGCTGTGCACTCAAACTCTTCTACCTGGCCGGCTGTTTCTGTTGCAATGGGCAGAATTGAATCTAGCTCATTCTCTCAGTTGTTTTGACTGAGCAGTGCTTGGAACAACTGTAATAAAAATTGTCAGTAAAAGAAGAGATGTTGAATAAAATGAAATTTCTGACCTCGCTAACCTAAGACTTGGATAAATTAAAGGGTAAGTCCAATGTATTGCATCTGTGTTTATTCAGGTACTGCATTCCTCATTTGAGTGGATTGGTTATGATTAGAATTAACACCTGAACTTTCTGATTTTATTCAAGTTCTCTAGGCTGAATTGTGTTGACCTGCTAAATTGTGCTGGTTTTCTTATCCGCAGACCACATGTATCTCTGTTTCTGATAAGACTTTCTTGCCCATGTAGTTGCTCAGACTGGTACTTCAGACTTTCATCTGACCAAAACCCATATGCAGCCTATGTGGTACAAACTATCAAACTCACACTCCTCTCAGCTCTTTGGAGGCTCTGATATCATACTCCCTCTTCCCTATCAATTACACATAAAATCAGCAAGGATCCTTCATCGCTGCAGTAGGTTGCCACAAGTTTCTTTTGTGGAATAAATGTATACTGCCCTCCACCTTGTACAGGGTGTTGACACTTCATGATCTAACATATTTGTCCTCAAAATTAAATCTTGAGACAGAAATATAGTATTATCCATATTTCACACCTAGTTTAAGTGGCAACCCCTGTCACCAAAGAAGTCAGTGGTAAAGTGCAGAGCTGACCTAGAATGTCTTGGCAGCATGATTTGTGTCATGGCCCTTGCAGCTGCACAGGTACCAGCAGAGCAGAGAGGCCATCAGGATGCAACCTCTGCTGATCCAGGCCAGATTTGTACTAGGCAGCTAAAGACAAAAGCTTTGTTCTCTTTTTGCTTGTCTGTTAAGCTATCCAGTTCCATGTCCTTTGATGTCATTTCAGTAAACCCTGTTCACCCTGTCTCCACTAACAATGCAGTATTTCTGTCTCTGTGTGTTGCAGGCGGCTCATTCACGGAACTGTGCTGCTTAGCATGACACTGAACAGCATGCTTACAACAACTATGATTACCCCAAGCATCTGCAGTACTGAAATACCAACCTCAGTAACACTGCAGGTAAGAAAGCAAAGGAGAGGGTTGTTTTGTAACAAAGTGCAAGAAAAAGAGTTGTTCCCACAGCTCATCAAGGCTACAAAAATTAAAAATCCCATTTCCATTATAGGCGCTCAGAGAGAGCATGTTAATCTTAATAGGCGGAAATCTATAATTCTGCACAGTGGCAAATCGATATGATACTTTCCATACCAAATACCACCTCTGAAGGCTAGGGCAGGTTTTTGTAGGGTAATTTTTGTTGTTATAATTTTGGTTTAAAAAATACTTTTAACACAAATGAATGACTTGGTACCTGACTTACAGCTGCCTTTTCAAATCTGCACTTTTGTTCTGAGTACTATTGAACTGCATACCATTATAAATGCTGCATGCCACTTTCAATTAGACTGAGTAGTGTAAAGGACTTGTAAAGAAAGTGGTTACAAGCAACTGTCGATAGGCATCCGTGTAGCTCTCCCTCCATGACCACATGCTGAGCACCCACTCATTCTGGGCAGAATGGTACTTCTGGTTTTGAAAACGCATTAGGTCTGCATAACAGTTTTGTCACCTTTCCAGGTTAAATTAGCAACTGGATCCTTCAAAAGCAAAGCCAATGGTTTTCTGTATTAAAAAGCAGAATAACTATTAGCAAATGACATGTAAAAGCAGATAATACAGATAAATGAGGCTGGACTAAAAATAGCCTGGTTTTAATAGACAAGAAAATGGGGATTTTCTAGTCTGAGGAGTTCAGTCAAAGACTATGTCCTAAAATAGCTCCTCCTATTAATAATAAAAGGAAGTTGAGACAGTTAATGGCTATTAATTTATAATCTGTCTCTGCTGAAAGAAATGGAACAGGAGGACCTCTCACCCCCCTGCTTTCAGTTACTCACATGCATGTATTACAATTTATGAAGATGTTGGAGATATCAGAAAGATGGCTTTTCTGGTGTGACTGATGACACATTTTGTAGGTAATAAATTTTTTAACCTTTAAAAGTGTGATGCAAATCAAATACATATGTTAAAAAATAGATATAGATAAGAGATTATGGTGTTTGTTAGTCAACCAAAATGGGATGTGCAAACTGAGCTGAATTTTGAAAAACAACCTGAATTTTCAGAGAAGTCTGTACTCAGATTATTAAGCACATTAAGCTTTGTAATTTTGGTTGAATGCTTTCTTTCTCTGTATCTTAAAAACATTTTCCCAACTTTCTGACACACATATGTCAATGTAAAGAATGAATAATTGGTAGATGCTGCACAATATATATGAAATTGAATATATAGAAGTCAAATCAGGTACCTGATTTCTATTTCTTACACTGGCAAAATGTATATAAGAATTATCACTGTATTTTCAAACAAACCCAAAAATAAATCTATATAATGAAAGCTTTCCATTTAAGAACCATCATTAAAAAACAGGAAAGGAGGAAAAAAGAAAAAAAAAATATTCAGCTTTGAGTTTTTGCACTTGTAATAAATTTGAAATGCAGTGGAAGAAATTCTCACAGGAAAGTCAGTGACAAAGCTCCTGCTGATTTTTGTGGGCTGAGTTTACCACCAACATATTTAAATAATGTATTACATATGGTGAACACCCTCGGAGAATTACCTCTTCTTCTTTCTCTTATATTTTGTATGCTTCCCATAGAAATCCAAGATAACATTTATTGACAGTTATATCTGAGAATACATATTGCTAAAAGGACTTTTGTCTCTTATCTTTTTATTTTTATTTTAATGAAGATTGATTTTCCAGAAACTAATTTGGAGTTCATTAAACCTGAACCTGAAGAAAGAAGAGGTGATCTTGAAGAGCCAACTGAAGACTGCCTGAAGTATATTGCAAGACTTTCACAGAAACATTCTCTCTTACTGTAAGTTGTACCCAGCTAGCCCTGCTGGTTCTTGGCTTGCTGTACTTCTGTTCATCACAATTAAATGTATCCAATTGTTTAAAACCAAAATACTCTTCTGAAGGAGCCTAGCTTGGTTGGCTGTAGAGGAATGAAGATGAGTTAATTAGCATTGATAATATACAACTGTGGGCTGGCTTCAGGGGCAGCGGGTTGGCTGATGTAGACAATGTGCAGCTGTGGCTGGTTCTGTTTAAAGGTGGAGCAGCCAAGGAAGAGAGATAAGAAAGAAGTTGAGAGAGAACACATGTCCTGAATGAGGAGAGACTAGGAGAAGGCAGCAGGGAGACTGGCATGAAGAGTATGCTGGTATGTGATGGTAAAAGACCTTGTTGCAGCCAGCTAGTTTGGAGAGTACTGCAACAACTGGCTTGAGAAGTAATACCTCTAAATGAAAGAGCAGATCACAGCAAGGCCTAGTTAAGGCCCTGGAGGTGGCAGTTTATTTTACCAGTTTAGAAAAGTATTGGTTTTCCCCTTTTTTTTTACTATATCTTTTCATGTCTTTGAAGTGAGAAAGAAATTTTTGATTCAAACCATAAGATTTTCAAGTGATGCAGTAAGTTGATACCTGTATTAAAAAGAAAACCGGGTTCTACAAAAATCAGTCTTCATTAGCAATAATGCACTCGAACTTCAGATAGGTAGTTAAATGGCATATGTTCATTAAAATGTCAAGTTATATACAAGGCAGGAAGTATGGCAAGTTTAGCTTTCCTGGATCAATAAACACAAAGTAAAACAAAACACGCTTTATGTACTGAGGCAGATTAGTATGCTCAGCTACATGTATATTATATTATGAATTAGGATTATGTACTATATAAAATAACTTTGGATATGATCAGAGTGGTATTGGGAGCACAGGTGCTTACAGAGAGCCATTATACCAATCACTGTTAATTTTGTAATTCTGTGAATTAATCATCCATCAAAGGCCAAAAGGTGCATTCAAAGTACAATAACTAAAGAACTTAAAGCCAGTTCAGCCCTCTCAATGTGATATGACATATCTGTTAACACTTTTCTGTACTGATTTCTGCGTAGGTTGTTTGGGGTTTTTTTTAAATCAATTTCTTGGGGGGGGGGGGGGAAGATGAGAGACAAACTTGCTGGTGTGTTTGAAGTTTACTTCAACTTTTAAGAAGACAGGAAGAAATTTTAAATTATTTTTATTAGCCGTGGGATTTGTGATTTGATTCTTTTTTATTTTATTTTTAAACATGAATGGGAGGTCAGTGTTTTACTGCAAATAGCCACTGAGCCAGGGCACTGGCAAGATGGCAGCAAAATTTCCACCTGCAAAATGTGTTCCAGAAGTGATTTATGGAGCTTCAGGCCAATGCATCTGATCTCTATTCATGGTGAAATGGTGGGTTTTGTAAGAAGGAATAAGATCATTAAACATTTAGTTAAATACAGAGTAATTTGTCAGGAAAGAAAAAGCATATCCTACGTGAGCAGAAACCCTGCCTCACGAACTTGTTGCTATCCTAGAAGGTTGTCAGTGGGTGCATGGACATTGGAGATTTGGTGGACATAAAGCATTTGGATGTTCAAAAAAAGCTTTGCTGAGGTTCCACATAAGATGATTGTTAAAAAAATTATTTTGCCATGGGTTTAAAGGAAAACTGGTTAAAGGCAAACACTGCATGTTTCATGGTGGCTTTTCAGAATGGAAGAATCAGCGGTAGGGTCTTCTAGTACTCAAGGTTGGGACCAGTTTTGGTCCCATGGAGACCAAATGGAGACATGGAGAAGGAAATGGGCAGGGAAATCTCTGTGTTTGCAGATGGTACTAACCTCTGTCACATTGTCAAACGCCATCCTATGACAGGGAGATCCAGAAGGATCTTACAAAACTGGGCAAAAACACAGCACATGAGCTTCAGTATGGATAAATTCAAGGGAGTATATTTAAGGAAAAAAATATCTAAGTAGCTGTACATGACACTGAACTTGGAACTGGCAGTTACAATGCAGAAAATATATCTTAACATTACTGCTCATATTTCCCTGAACTCACGAGTACAAGGTGCAGCAACAGCCAAAAATGTCAACAAACTACTAAGCATCATTCAGGAAGGGTGTAGAGAAGAAACCAATGTGTGCCATTTAACTTGTGTCTAAAACCTTGATGTGCTGCATTTTGAGTATGCTGCGTAGTTCTTGTCTCAGCAGCTCAGGAAGGACACTGTAGATGTGGAAAATGTACAGAGAAGGCCAGCTAAAATGATTAAAGGGATTAAAAAGTTGTTTGACCAAGAAAAGCTAAAAAGGCTGAGACTCCTTAGTTCGGAGAGAAGACTAGAGGATGTGTGTGTATGTGTGAGTAATTATTATAAAATCATGATGGTGGTGGACAAGGTGAATGCATCATCAGATCCCACAATATTCACACTAGGGACATTCAATGAAACAAGTAGATCAATTTTCAACAGATGAAAGTACTCCCTGAGACAGTCAGCAGTGAACTTTTAAAGTCTTTCACAGAGCTGTGGAGGTAGACAACATCATCACATTCATTAAGGCTATACACAAATTCACGGATAACAGGTTCATAAATAGTTATTGAAAAGACCAGGCAAGGGTAGACCCTATGATATCCTAATACAAAAGTTTGGGGTTCTGTGGGAATATGAATGAAAGAGACCCCTAAAACTCACCAGGTTGGATGTAAGGCTTTGATAAGTTCAATAACAGGGTATTGGAGGAAAGAGGACGGAAGTCTGGTTTCTTTTTTTTCCCCCCACAGTTTGTTGTTTTCAGTTATCCCAGCTTATGGGCAAAGCTGGTCTGCCAAATGAATCATCAAGGTGAAGGGTAGCATATCTGGGGGTTGAATGAATGAATTCCATTTTTAAGTACTTTCTGATCAAGCAAATATTTGTTGTATCTTTATTAGAGAAGGACTTTTTACCTTCCTCAGTCATGATAGATTTTCTTTTAAAAAAAATTGTAACAACACATATTCGTATCCAAACACATTATTACCATGATATTTGAAGTTCTCTTCCTTTTTTTTTTTTTGTTTTTTTTTTGTTTGTATGTCAAGAAAAAGAGAGGAATCTAAGGTAGCTTTTTAGAGGCAAGAAGTCTGTATGATGATGCTTTAGGCTTACAAGACTCAAATATGATTTTGAAATAAATGGGTATCTGGTTAGAAGACACAAGAAACCTTTCTTGGACCGTCAGGATCCTTCTGTTCACTCTGCTGAAAGTAGATGGAATATGTGAATGGCAGAAAATGTTCTTAACCCTGTTGGAAAAGAAGAACCAATGGTTAGAAACAGCCAGCTGCATGGTTGTCCTTTTTAAAGGCTGCAGAGTCCAGTAGCGTTATAAACGCAAAGCTGCTGTGGGTTTGTCTCCCCAGGTTCAGCCACTAGAGAGGTGGACCGTGTGTTCCTGATAGGAATATAAAAAAAATCAATGCAGGCAGAAAGCAGTACCTTACCAGCACACACACAAACGTGCAGCACTGCCACAAAACAGACAGTACAGGCAGCCTGATTCGGTTCCTCCTCTCCACCTGGTCAGGATCAAAGTCTGCTGGTGGAATATATACACATACATATATATGTATTTTTATACATGGTATCAGATAACTCCGTAGTTGCGCTCAGCCTGTGCATTAGCTGGTCCCATATCTCTCTGAGTTCCCCAGCTGCTGACACCCAGACATACGTGCCCCCAGGGTTCACAGACACACGGATTTGGTTGCTGGTGCTGGGGCCTCTTCCTGTCACATGGATGTGGGTTTCCCCAGTAGTTGGTCCAGACATATGGTCTTGCCAGTAGCAGACTCTTGGACCCCTGTCTCTCTGGTAGCTGGCTCAGATCACTGGTCTCCATGGCCAACAACTCTTGGATGCTGATTACTGAAGGGATCAATGGGACTGAAGAAAATGAACTTTACCATATGGCTCTTGTGCTCCTCCAGCCCTGCACTGTGCAATGCTGTGTGATCTTTGGCATCACCACCAAACCAGGCAAAAGAGGGATGACCAAGTGAGTTCATTAGTTACTGCCAGCTGCTTTGGCTGACTTCTGAAAACATTTCAGATGTGAGTCTTTAATTCCTTTTAGGATTATTGTGTTTGAAGTACGAGAGTCCTGTTGCTGTGATTTTTGATTAGAAAGGTTACTTCCAGCTAGGTGAATGGTGAAACAGGTCTAAGAAGTGTGATGATGCTGCACACTTTGCTAATCTGTCCACGGGAGAGAAACTTGTGAGTGAGAATCAGTGCCAGGAAACAGAAATTTTCATTTGCTAGCTTTTCTACTCTTTCCTTTTTTTGCCTTTTGTCTTGTTTTGCTTTAGTACTGAACATGAGCAATAAAAACAGCTCAGAAGCATTTAAACTAATTTTTGCCATTTCCCCCACAAAAAAAAAAATAATTAAGACCAGCTAACAAAATTTTCACAGAAGCTGTTTTCTTCATTTAGCTAAAGGGATTAATGAAAACTTTAAAACTGAAAACTACTGAATTATTTAGATTTTAGGATACTTCATTTTCAGTGCTGAGTAGGAGGCTATATGTTTTAATATAGCTGTTATATGAAGGGAAATTTAGGTACAACTCTACCTAAAAAAACATAAACTGCATTTTTATCAATAAAGAGGGTTTATTAACATCTTATCCCTATTAAGCCACCAAAGAAGTGTCATTAGCATAACAATCTTCAGATGTTATATGTATGCAAAATACATTTACCATCTACCTTAAATGTTCCATTACATGTATATGTAAACTTCTATTACAACTAAGAAACTTAAAATCAAAACCTAAAATAAAAACACCTCACCCTTTAGTTTCATCACTGATCTTTAAAACATGGAAAGAGAAAACGGCATTGCCGCTGGAGTAAAGTCACAGGGAGAAATCTGTTATTTAGAAAACCTGATACAAGGATTGATTTCTTATCTCCCTTTGCAAGCTCAGTAGAGGCTTTAGCTGCTTTAATCTGAACAACAGATTGTCTGGTTTGGAGGATGCTGTTTGAAAGCTTAAATCTCTGTTTAAAGTCAACATATAAAAGGGGTCCTTTAGCTGAACTGTCCTGCAGTATACCATCCGAATGCATACCAGACAGGCAATAAAGTCTTAGGCCTACCTTTATCTCTTTTTCTGTGTGTGACATCTTCACACAAACACAAAGACGTCTCACAGTAGGCATGCTGTGAATTCTGAAGCTGTTTCTTGAAATGGTAACCAAAATTACACTTTTCTTGAAATGATTACTGAAAGTCACGACAGAATTTGTATCACAGTCAGGTTCATCTTTTGCATACATTCATGAGCTTGTTCTCCTAAGGGAAAGAAGTAAACGTTCACTTCTGTGACAGTAAAAAAATGCCCATCTTTGTACCACCACTCTCTGTTCCTAACTGCTTGGCAATTCAAAATTACGAAGAAAAGTTCTCTGGTGTATACAGAGCCAAAGCAACTCATTGCTATGAGTTGTGAAAGCCACAATCTTGATGGTTAGAGCAGGGCTAAGATAGTTTCTTGGCTAAGAATGTCCCAAAATACTGCAAATAGAAGGAAGATGACCTTGGAAAGAATGTAAACACTTGGATTTTGAGCCTTGCTTGCCATCTCGACAATGAAACGCTTAATTGGAAATGAGCTATTTACGTACTGCCTTCTACAAGGTTTCTCACACCTTGCTTTGAAATACTTAGGTCTGTTTAAAGTCACAGTTACATTATGTTTTTAAATAGATAGATCACCAATCCATCAAGTATGACCAAGAAAACCAATGTTCCTCTTGGTTTCATTAATGATTTGTGTGAACTGGAGATGAGTTTGCACTCTCAAATCTTGTTTTTGAAGGGTTTGATATCAAATTAAGAAGATTGTCTGAATTTGTCTCTCATAGGGAGTTTCTTTTTGTTTTCTGATGGTAGCAGAACCTGAGATTTAATATGCTTTAGGCAAAGACATCTGAATTGCAGACAAATCAGAGGATGTATAGCAAATGTTGTTCTGAGGCATTTCTTACTGTGGTGAAATATGGTGTGATGAATGACCGTTTTATCAAAATATCATTTAGATATTAGGTATCTCAATGAGTAATTTGATATGGCAACCTTTTTTATAAGTTAGTACAATGAAGCATGGCATGCTAAGCCTTGTGAACAGACAGAGAAGCTGCTGGGAGCTTTCCTTCCCTTTTCCAAACTTATACCTGTGTTAGGGACATGCTTATATTCCTATGTATGCGCATGGATGTGCCTCAACCTTATTTTAAATGCAAATAGACTAAAAATAGACAAGCCTGCATTGAACAGTCAAAGCAAGAGCAGAAATGAAAGCTATGGCTAGCAGTGTTGTGTGTCTAGTTGTTACAGTAGTTAGATATGATGTGTATGTAGCAGATGGATGTAATAATTTATCTGGTGATAACAGCACCTTCTTTGTCTCTGTCAGAAAACTCCAGTAAAAACAAAACAAACAAACACCACCAGCAACAGAGACAGCGGAGAAGAAAAATGAGAGTGATTGGGAAGTGAAATAACCATATATGTGTGTCTTTTGACACTTCATTTTTATATGACCCAAGGCTGACAGATCCAGAGTATAAGTATCACTTTTCTTATAAAAGCTGGTCTGCAAAAAATGATATCCTACCCTGAGGAAAACATGTACTTAGCCGAAAAGCAGTGTACTGTATGACTTGGCCCCTCTGTACAATAAAGTTTGTTGCTACACAAAGCTCCAGGTGGTTTTAATTTTAAACTGAATTTCTAATCTTCTCTTCCAGACTCTCAGAGCAACAGAGAAGAATCTTATGGTTTTATCGTTACTACTGCAATAATCAAAATTGCTCCCTTCCTCTGGTACTGGGCAGTGCCCCCAGCTGGGATCGAACAACTGTATCAGAAATGTATGCTGTGTTGAGGAGATGGAGATTTTCTAACCCACTGGAGGCACTTGGGCTTCTCACTTTCAGGTAAGGGAAAACCAACAAAGTAGGAAAACAACAACAGACAGAATGATCACATGCTGATTAATTCAGCACCTCAGTTTGCTCAGCACAGTATCATGCTTTGGTTCATTGACCTGGATTCTGTCCCTGTGTCTGAGTGAGGATATAGTTGCAACTCTTGTGATGACCTTGAATTGAACATGCCAGCCCTGCCATCTTGGCTGAGTTTTTCTATTTCTCAGGGCAATGAAAAGACTATTTCACTCTCTATAGCAGATTCAGTCAGTTTCTGATAATAGGTGATCAACCAAATACTTAGCATTTACATAGCTCTCCATATCTTCAAACTACTGTACAGACATGAAGTGACTAATGAGAGATAAGGACTGAAATATATCCCTAGATTACACCATGTAAATACATACAGTTCCACCTGTAACCTGTCTTTCTGAAACAGATAGGATAAAACTTTGAAGTCAGTTCCCCACACTTTGAATAAATTCTGTTGCTGTACCTCATTTTCCACCCCCACTTCTTAGAGTGGGAGCTGATTGTTTGGAAGGCTTCCTTGGTGCGGAGACCCTTAGCTATGACGTGATAGCAGATATCGGGGGGCAGAATCTGTGTCAGCAGTTACATTTCCTCCAAAGGCTTGGGAGGTATTTTGCTTTGTGACCTACCTGTGAAAACATTAAACATGCTGATGAAATGGTTGAGCAAATTTGTTTTAGCAAGCCCTTGCTTGGCTGGATAAGCACAAGCTGCACTAACTTTGCAATTTCGATTCCATGTTGTACCTTTAGAAAAAAAACTTGACCAAAAGCTTTACTTGAGAAAACTATATATACTCACCTCCACATTGTTAAAAAAATATTTAATAATATAAAACTGACTATTGACTGTTATTTGCCTCTGGATATGACTTCCTAAGAACATCTGTGTCTCAGGTTTGTAGCTGAACTATGAATAGTTTTACATGTTTCAATGCATGTCTTTTTTACATTTAGTGGGAATGTTGGCAGCAAAGATCAGGTTCTGGAGCATATTATCATTATCTTATTTGCCATTATTAAATTATTAGAAGCCATTTCTGATTTATAAAAGAACCATGTAGAAAGGAGTATATGGACAGTGTGTTGTCTTCAACACCCCAGAGCAGCAAAAGATTTTGAGATGGTTTGTCAGAGCATTCCAGGCTTTCAGATCAGATCTTTTGTCAAATTTTGTTTCTGTGGGTGGGTGGCATTTCTGCAAATAAAGAGCTTGATTTTTCCTTAAGGATGTAGCTCTTCATCAGGGTGTGATGCAGAATATCAGTCCTGTCAGAGGCTTCATAGGATATTTAATATG
Organism: Falco naumanni; assembly: GCF_017639655.2. Lineage (NCBI taxonomy): Eukaryota > Metazoa > Chordata > Aves > Falconiformes > Falconidae > Falco > Falco naumanni. The sequence goes on along the minus strand of NC_054058.1, from coordinate 20,861,026 downwards.
ATTCTGTCTGTGTCACAGAGCTTCTCAGTGTGTGGTGGATGTAGTGTACACAGTGCTCATTCTGGCTACCACAAGGATTGCTGGCATAAAAAGATGGGAAGTTGTCATCACTTTGTCTCTCTTGGTGCCCACTGTTGGCACCTGCAGTCATACCAAAGAAAAAGCACTTCTGATCAGAATCTTAGCAGGTTTGTCCCTTCAGCTTCTTTCTCTCAAAAGTTAGTATCAGTCAAGGTGTTTTGTTTTTTTTTTTCTTTGTGCTAACTCTGCAGAAAGAAGTTCCAGATGACAGTACAATCCCCCCTAAAAAAATTTCTGTCCTTCACATGCCCACAATATTTGGTAGGTGCATGAACAACTGGGAAGCTAACATTCAGAAACAGAGGGATTACATTTCCTTAAAGATGTCTCACTTCAGAGATGTCTAGGTCACATCATTTAACTGATGAGAGACATGTATATGCAACTTGAGAGAGTGTGTTGAAGAAGGGGAGTACTTTCAATGTAAATGGATTTCTAAGGTTTTTTTCTATGGTTCTCTTTTTCTCAGACTTCAATAATTTTGAAAAGTAAAGTAGCACTGGATAGGGTCCAACTTTCCTTCACCATTACCTTCACTGACTTTGGATTGTAGGCTCCGTTAACAGCTGGTTTTGAAGGTTCATTCAACTCTATCCTGTATTATGTTTGGCGCTGACAATTCATCAACTCACTTCCTCACTTCTATCATTTACAAAACAGCTCTCTGATTTCTTGTGATTACTGAGACACAGCTGAAAGATCCAAGTTCATCATATAAAACATGAGCAGAATATAAAAGAAATATTCTTTATATATTCATGCCTATTTTAAGGATTTGTGTTACCATCACTACCAAATCATAGGTAAGTAAAGTACATTAGAGCTGATCTTTATGTACATGAATTGATAACATAATGCAAGAATGCTGGAGCAGCTGCACTAAATCAGCCCAAAAGTCAGTCTAGTGCATCCTGTCTCCAATGGTGACCAGCAACATTTACCTAGGGAAAACAGAAAGAATGGGCCAAACATAATGACATTGTGCTACTCCCCCAACTTCCAGCAATCTGCAGCTCAGAGACTTCCTGAGACAGATTTTTTTTTTAGTTTAAGAGCTCTCTTGCATTCTTCTTCTATGATTTTTTTTCCAAATAGAAATTAATTCCACAAAAGTATTCAGCTTTCAGAGCATCCTGTACCAAGGAGATCCACAGTTCAGCCCTATGTTGTATTATTTCTACGTATCAACATTTCTTAGAATTATAGAAACATAGAATGGTTTGGATTGCAAGGGATCTGAGAGATCATCTATCTCCAACCCCCCTACCTTGACAGGGACACCTTCCACTAGACCAGGATGCTCAAGGCCCCATTCAACCTGGCCTTGAACCCTTCCAGGGATGGGGCATCCAATTTTTGCCACGTTGTTAGCAATACCATAAAGGAGACTAAGAGTTTCCAGTCACTTTGAATTGTGGATGACTCCTTGGCTGGAATTTCAATTTGCAGTGTCTTAAAGAGAACCTGAATTTCTCCTTCAGGCATGTGCTTACTCTTTATACAGTTTAGAGAGGGTACTCAAAATCACTAGTTGCTTTTGCAAGCCTTGAGCTAGGAACTCTAAATTATCCTTCTTCTCAGAGCAAAAAAGCAGCCATTTGTCCTGTTGATTAAACTCAAGCTTACATTTGCAAGGATAAAAAAATTAAAAGCATTGGAGGTGATTCCTCATTGCCTGGGTTAGATGACAGCATCAGAGAGCTTAGTGAGGGGTATCATGGCCCATCAGGTTAAGCCCCACTCTCATGCATCTGAGTTAGAATGCTCTTTGCAACTTTCTGAAACTTCTAAATTGTTTTGTTCACTACACAGTTAAATGTACAATTTAATAGACATTTCTTGTTCTTTGAGCATGTCTCTCTTATGCTCTTCCACTTTGCAGGCACATCTCAAGGCAGCCAAATGATAACATACTCATTTATGCAGTGGAAAGGAATAACTTTCACAAATTGGAAACACAAGCATGGTACATTTCACAGATAAGTTCAGCAGCAACCTTGCATCCAGTACTTGCAGCAAGTGCATTGATTCTTAAAGCCCCAGAAGTCAAAGCTTAAAAAAACAATTTGAAAAACAATGGCTGTTTCTTTATTCAATAAAGATGGGATGGAGAGGGTGGCAGGGGGAAATGTAGAATAGGATTTTACACTCTTAGTTTTACCTCTAATTTCAGGGAAGGATGATTATAAGCCATTGCCTGAAAAATAATATTTTCGCTCAGGCAGAAGGTATAGAGCTGGTCCCTCCTACTCAGCACTGCTTATTGGTGCCCTGTGCATTTTACCATTGACTTCACTTAGTGAGTTTGGTAAAAAAACAAGCTTTAGTGGAGTTAGAGCTTTCCATAACTGTATCTACATTGACTTGGCACTCTAGCTGGGGAAACAACACCAGTACACTTGTTTATTCAGAGAATTTTCTTGACACAAAGAAACCAAAGGCAATATTTGAAATGCTATCATTTATGATGTGTTGCTAACAGGCCAATGTTTTGTGTATGTATAGAACAGCTGTAATTACAATTTTCCGTCAGGTAATCTTGGTATTCAATTTATTGAAAATAAAAGTCCAAATATATTCATTAACACAAATAAAAGAATGTTTTCCCCAGGCTTGTTTTCTGGTGCATCTAGGGTACACTTGCAGCCCTGTGAGGTATCATGGCTAGGAATCGGGAGACTGAGCTCAGATCAGGAAATGGCCACAAAGATAGTGTGTAATTTTCTAGTGTTGTGCATGGCTGCCACCATTCTGAAGAGAGTTCTTTTTGATGTAGATAGTGGAGGTGAAGACAACCTTCCTGACAGGCTTAACAATTTTTTGTAGAAACTTCCTGCTAAACTCTGTCGGGGTAAATGTACAGAGAAGGACATTCCTTTAAACCCATGTGCCATATCAGAGATTTTGAGACCAGACATTAAAGGTTCAGAGGGGTTTTGTACTACCTTGCTTAAACCTCCGTATGAAGCAGGCAGAATAGGGGAAGGTATGACTCCTACTTCTTATTAACCAGAGAAGGTGCCCTTTTGCATCTTTATATATTTGTATGAGTGTCTTTGAGTCTCACAGTGTTATTGTTGATTTTCATGTTATGTAGAAGAGTACTTATTGAGTTTCAGAGATTAGGGTATATACCAGTACATGTGAAACTCGCTTTCTAGCCAATATTATAATAAAAAGTGATAGCTTGAAGCCAGATTTTGTTCTGACACCTTTGAAAGCCGAATTTATTTAGAATTGTTGAATCAAATTGTCATTGTTTTATTAAAAGCAGATTTTAAACAGTTCCCTGGGGCTCCAAAACAGAATGCTGAACAGAATATTTATCAAACAGATACAGCTAGAACATATCTTGCCTGTTTGCCTCTTACTTGGTTTAAAAGGCTGTAGTTGTGTATCCATGTGGAAAGCAAACAGGTTTATGCAAAGAAATAAGGTAAGAACAAAGCAACAGTCTACAATTAAATTGATACTTTATGTAGAGAAAGCACTACTGATAAAGCTTTAAAACTGCTTTGTAGTAATGTACATGAAATTTACTGATAATTTATGTGGGAATGTATGCATTGTTAGGAATAGACGACTCTTTATTTTAAGCATCAGAATGTGATTGATTTTCTCCTCTCCCCACACACCCCCACTGCCTTTAATATTTTTTTACCTTTCTTGGCAATTAATATGAAGGTACTACAACAGCCAGCTATATTAAGACAACTAACAATAGACAACTATGTAGGATACTGCATTCTTTCTATACATAAATACACAACCTAGTCAGGAAAATATATCTGTAAATGATCAAGTTTTTCATGTTTTATTCTTTTCTTTGTCTCTGTGGTGGGAAGAATCTTCTAGATCACACAGGTTTGAAATGGAAAACTTTTTGTTAATTTCTTCCTACTCTTGTTCTCTCCTACGATATGGTTCACCATATGGTCTCCATGACATCTTAAACTTATTACTAGTTGCTTTAGTCAGAATTTCTTGTAGAAAATCTATATAAACCTTACCTAAAGTATATTTTCTGTCAGTAAATTCTACAGATCCATCTGCCAATCAATCAGCTAGCATGATAGCTAGTGTATCTGACCACGAGCTTTGCAATGTGTGGGGATGGGGAGGGTTGACGTGTTACCACAATGAGGAGTGAATATATTGCTCTTCTTCAACTGAACATTTTGAAAATCCGGTGTCCTTTTTACAGATGGTATTTTTTATTTTTCTGTACTTTCTTTTAATCCTTGCCATTTTCTATTCTTCATACACTCACACAATGTTTTCTTTAGAAGGCCTGAAAGGAATGAAAAAAATCACCAAGAGAAATCAAATAAGCCCTGCTAACGTTATCTGAGTGCTAAAACTAAAGGAATTCCTTAATCATTATTCTTCAAGTTTCTTCTCTCTTCTTGTGTAGTTACTTTTAAAATACTTTAAACTGCCCCCCAAAACTTATCTGTCCTTTTAAACAGTTATTCCATAGTTTCTCTGGGCCCAGTTACACCTGTCAGTGACATGATATCCTCTGCTGCTTAGAGGGGTTTTTGATTTCAGTTGGCATCTTCATTCCAGTAGGTTTGCTGCCTCAGCCTCCCTTGTTTCTACAAGACTTAATAACATGCATTTCATGGGACCAGAGCCTTTCTTTTTTGAAAATGCAACAGAACTTAAAAAGCGAAGGGATGTGCAGAAATATGTGGTGTGTTATAAACTTCTAACTTAAAAGACAGCTCACGAAAGGCCATGCTGTTCTCTGTGGAGATCCTCGCATGCCAGAAAATGAAGTGAACTGTACAGTTCCATTTACCTGACAAATATCTTCCAGCATAGGGATATTTGAGACAGTGTAATAAAATTAGGATAATGAAACTGTTAAAAATGAAAAGACATCTATTTCTCATTTACAGTCAGGTCACCGCTGACAGATGCCAAAATCTCAAGAGAATTTCACAAATCCACAGGAAGCCTCAACAACGCTTAGTTTTCTGTTTGAATCTGATTTAGCTGAAAGGTACAGCTAGACAAATAGCTCCCTGCTGGCTATCTATATGAACAAAATCAAAGACTGTAAGTTCTTACTCCTAAAACAAATTGTAATCTATGCTCATCCAGCTCAAAATTCAACTTCTACAAAAAACACCTTAAAGTCTCAGTGGAGACCTAACAATCTACGGCTACTTAGAAGTTATAAAATGGGTGTCTGTCAATCATTGGCAACATGCAGGGAGAGAACAAAACAGCAAAAGGGGTGTGGAAGCTAAATATCAAAGGAAATAATTTTGATAACAGGGAGAATCCAGGTTGCAAGATGGGCTGTGAAGGGGAAATTTGAAGTCCTGCATAGTGTGACATATTGATAAGGACCAGACTGAATGACTACAATTTACATGTTGCTTATTCTTCAGTAATGTCTCTGAGTGTGTAAACCTGACACAAACTTGTAAGAAGTCACAATCTGTGTTATGGAGTACTCATTACCTGAGGAGAGAAGAAATAAAATTGGTCAAAGGAGAAAGCTACAATATATTAGAGTGGCAACCAGGCAAATAAATGAGGGACGCTGTAGATCTAATCACTTAATTATTTATTGACTAATATTTTGTTTGTCAAGGAAGAAAAAGTACAGCTACAAGTAATTGGAAATCTGGATCAAAGTTACCATTTTGAAACTGTGCAAAGAAAGAGTCATACAAGCATTGTTAAAGGTTTTTGGTTTAAATTGCTTCTTTTCTAGCTAAATTCTCAGAGATTTTTGTGACAACCACAAAACAGCTAAGGAAGACAAGTCCCTGAATCCCCTGCCTCTCTGAAGGTGTTATCAGAGGCCACATGTCAGGAACCTGATAATCTATGGTTCAAATCCTTTGCAAAATTGATCTAATATAGATGAGCTCCTCTTTCTCAGGAGAGTATCCTTAAACACTGGAATATTGAATTGATTGTGATAAAATCGTCTCACTTTCCTGCTTCCAGAATTTTCAGGATGGGTAAATAGTGATATATTCATTGTTGCAAGCCCTGGAAATCAGCTGTCATCTAATATCCAAACCATGAAGCTGTTTTGCTTAGGCCTAAAATTATTTCATTTGCATTGAGTTCACAGAACCAAAAAATCAATTGTGTTCCTTAATCAAGACTAATTTATGGATTACTAAAATCAGATTTGATGCAACACTAAAAAGTTTGCAAGGTTATTCACTGGAAAAAACCCTCCAGCCCTAATTAATTACTACACTACAAGGTGACATAGTTTCCAGGCATGTAAACGGTAGGATTTTTTACTCAGACCTGCTTCTAGACCTTACCCTGTTACTAGCTTTTAGCAAGTAAACTGATGTATATAAGCAAGAATAGCATAAACGCCATGTAATACTGGTAGAGTTCATAACTATTTGCTGTAGTTCTAGTGTTTCTGAGGATGTTAAATGTTTGCTCAAGTACAAATGTAAGGGGTAAACCAAACAGAATTAATTTTTTCTATTGTACCTGTGTTCTTGACCAAAATGAAATTCAGGATAGCAGTGGATATTACATCTGTGGCTTAACAAATTGTCAGGTAGTTAAAAGAACATATTAACTGCCCGCTCTTTCAAAAAGATTCAACTCAGCCTCAGACTGACCTCTAGATTTACAAGCTGAAGAAACCAGTTTAGTAAACAAGAATAACTAATTACCAAAATCTCATTCAAGAAAAGTGACAAAGGCTATGTTTCCTGAAGCAAGCAAACCTATGGATTTTTCACCACAGTGCCTATGCATCTGAGCTCATCGTTATTGTAGTCACATCTCTTAGAGATACTTTTGTTAACTTAAATATAGCCTCAGTTTGGACTTTACAGCAAAATAATTCTAAACAAATCAAATGTTAGCTGCTGAATTTTCTGGAAAGGTCAGGATTAAAATAACTGTATTGTTCTTTGTATAGCTGCAAAATATGTAGGAGTTTCTCTCATCGTAGCATTGCATATATTTAAATGTTGGTTGCTAGTAAGGGCAAGCAGTAACTAAGTAATAACATTTTTCTGCTTGACTTGATGCCTGTGCAGAGTGTATTTCACTGTTCAGTAACCTGTTGAACTAGGCAAGAAGGGAAGGGAAAGACTAATTTCTGTATTATCTGCACGTGCTTGGCACACAAGCCTTTGGAGCAATTGCATAATTAGAAGATAGGATGATATAAAAGGGATTCTTATTTTTTTTTAATATGCAATCCTCCTTCAAATATGTTTTGTTCTAAACAACCATACAAATATTAAAGTAACAACTTCATATTCCTAATAGGTTGCCTAGAATAAATAAATAAATAAATAGATCCTTGCAATACAGGCCTAATGCGAGGCTATCATGATAATTTGTTTATAATGTGTTCCCTCTCTCCTCATCAAGGCCCTCTCAGCATTATACAAAAATTATAAATTTTATTAAAAACATCATTAAATATGTACCATAACAGACAAAGAAAATAATAACATCTGACCTGATCTGCATTGTTAGTAGGGGGTTTGAAAGTCCTACAGGTGGCAGCCGGTTGCAACACAGAAATCCAGGCCTTTCAAGTGGGTCTAACTGTTAGCCATTTAAGAAAAAAATAATCCACATTTTTGTTTGATGGCCTGTAGTTAATTCGATGATCAAAGTGTATGTATTGTTTTGCTCCAGCCTGTTTTATTGAACTTAAAAGCTCAAGTTTAGAGCTGCAAGTGTCGTTATACTTCTGAGCACTTTACCTTTTGCAATTCCTTCTCTTTCTCTCTTGATAGCAATGAGCAGTCATTGCTGCAAGTGTGGTACTGTCTCCCATGTTTCTCTTCTGATTTATTTTTCTAGTGGGTATATTATTGGTAAAAGGTGGTGGATGGGAAGCTGGGAAGAGAGCAGCCTGTTTCTGTGTTGAGCACATAAAGCAGTGATACTGGTGGCCCCATGACACCTGCTGCCATGCATGGTGGTTTTGATTTCAAAGGACTTTCTCCAAGGTGAATTGACATCCGTGTCCTTTAGTCATCATTTTTATGTATGCCTAGACTGCCAAACCAGAGATTTTCAAAAGAGCCTAACAGCCGTATCAGTTCAGAGGGGAGGGATCCACCGCTTGTTGCAGGCAGGTGGTTGCCCTCCGAGAACTGGATCAATGCCCAGCGGCTCTTTGGAGCCATATCTGATCGACTGTGCTGCTGTTTGAAGACATTTTTGCCCCTTTGGCAGAGATGACCACTCTTGTGGCTCTGGCGACTGTGAGATCTGTGTGAACGTTTCCAGTTTGTTTTCAGAAGAAGACATAAAAGATTCTTGGGATGTCAGTGGACAAGTTTTAAGTACTGACAGAGAGTTAAGGGTGACACCGCATGGCACCTCTATTCCCTTTGTTGTGAAAGTGGTTTGGTAGCAGAGCAGCTAACCCCAAACCAATCTTCCATGTACACAAAATTCTGCATATATCACCATTAATGTCACAAATTCAACACAGGAAAAGGTGGAAATTATTTTTGTATTTTATTTTTTCAAAATAAGTCCTTAAAAGATAATTTTTTCAGCTTTCATATATTAAAAGAAACGCTGTATAATTTTTGTCTTTTTCTCTGAAAAGCTAAAGTGTTCTGCTAAGAGTCAGTTTTGATCAGTCAGATTACATCAAAATCTTGTTCTTTCTTTTTAAAAGAAAAATATTTTGACCAACTATATTATCTAGCCTTCTTTCTCTGTTTTATCGTTACTGTTACAGCGTGTTTTCCTCTTTTATTATTTTTACGGTTAGAGCTCCATCACAAAATCTGTGTTAGGCAACATCCACTTTGGTGTCAACCAGAATTTGTTGAGAATACAACTTATGCTGAATACTCAAATATTTTCCCATTAGAAATGGCTGTTTCACTGACTTGGAGCCTTTCTGCGGGAAGGTGTTAATTTTTTACTAAATTTTCCTTTAGAAAAATGAAAAAACCCCCATGTTTTCCATTTCAAAATTACTTCTGTTTAAAAAATATTATTTCTCATGTAATGATATAAACCAGAAGAGCTGACATGGGAGCAAATTATCTGAAATGAACCCTTTCTGTGGGGAAAATTTCAAGCCTTTTTGTTGTTGCACAGAACAAAAGAAGTCTTCAAGTAACTGTTAATGGTTCTCATGGCACAGAATTTTTTTATTCCAGGTAACTGAAGGCAGCAAATGGAGATCCATAATTTTCTTCATACTTCAGGAAATTACAATACATGATAGCTGTATTTAAACAGCAGGGTTTTGTCTTTTTTCCTGTATGACATTGTTACAATTAAACCAATTAAGGTATCTGCTGTGTGTCCTTGATTCTTGTTACAGTACAATAAATGAATTGTGGGTTTTTTTCCTATTCCATTTTGAGAGAAAACCTGTTTTGCTAACATTTTGTATCAGTGAGTGCTCAGGAGAGTTGCAGTGGTTGAGTAGCTCTTAATGATATCTATTTGTTTTGCTCTAGTTTTCCCGATCAAGATATTCGCAGAACAGCAGTCCAGCAACTAGAAAATATGTCAAATGATGAACTGTTAGAATACCTCCCACAGCTGGTTCAGGTAAGGAAGAAAGTGAGAGCCAAGTAAGTCTTCTGTCCATATCAGTAACTTCTTTAAATACTTTTGATTCTTTCAGTTTTATTGATACATTGTAAGAGGAATAAATGAGAAAGATCAATCAGCTGATGCAATGATTGACTTAAGAACAGTGCTGAGGTATAGACTGTTGTCCACTTAAAAGGATGTAATTGTTTTGGCATGCTGATTGAACTCGACTGTGTACTACAAGAAGGTATTTTCAGGTACCAAGGAAAAATAAAACATACATCTGAACAAGAGAAATTCTGCTACGACCACCAAACCAGGGGCTGGTGATGGCAGGGCTTAGCTGCAGTCAAAGAAGCAAATGGTGTTGCAACACATCACCGTATACTTCATATCACATATATGGGGAAAATTGTTGTCAGCACAGAGTAGCCAGGGTAATTGGGTGTAGAATTGTCTCTTTATAGATGTACACCGTGTTTCACTGGAAATTAATGTTTTACAAGTTATGGGCCCGCTGCTTCCAAAGCAATCACTTTGTGCTTGAGTAGGTCCTGTGTCACAGTTAAAAAGGAATCTTTGAAAACTTTTTCCCCTTACGTTGTAACACTGCACATGGATTGCTTGCTACTCCACATATCAGAGTTCCTCTTGAGGTTTTGTGTGTTTTAAATATATATTTATATAAATGCATGTACATATATACATATATCTAGATAGATATATATGTATGAATATATTTATCTAATACACTACTGTGAAGCAGTGGAACCTGCACAGCTTTACAGCATTCACACAGTAGAGCACTTATGTGACCTTTCACCTTCCACAGCTTCTGTTTCACAATTAAGTTTATTTTGCAACCCAGATAATCAGATAAAAACTAAAATATAGATTGATAGTTTCAAGCAGGGGAAGAAAAGCTGCGTATTTACATGGATGTTAACACAGCCATAATCAAGATGGTATCCACCTGTCTTGCAGATGGTGGCAAACAACTTGTGTCCTGAAATTTCTTTGCTCATTGCATTGCTAGGGAGTTCTCCATATGTCAGATTGTTTCATTCAAAGTAAGCTCTGGGTCCTTTCTGATTAATTTTGTTATAAAGGAAAGACAAGAAAGCCAGCATACAAGTGATTCTTGCTATTAATTTATCTGTTAAGGTAGTCAAGTTTGAGTGGAGCCTTGAAAGCCCTCTAGTGAAACTCCTGCTGAATCGTTCTCTTCAGAGCATCCAAGTAGCCCATCAGCTTTACTGGTAAGAAATTTGTCATTAGTACCACAGTCATTTTTTCTTGCAGTAAACTTTAATCATGATTCTACTGGTGACAAACTCTCTTTTTGTTAAAAATCAACAGAAAGCCTATTTTTCTGCTCCTTCTTTATTCCCCTTTCATACCAGGTATGGGTAAGTTGTATAAAAGACCTACTTATCTCTGCCGTTTCCCTGCCCCTGGTGGGAGGGAGGAGGGAAAGTTCTGCTCACTTAAGTAAGATACTATTTGTATTTTTTTTGCATTTTCTGGTTTGAGCTAAAAACAGCCTACCTCAAAACTTGCAATCTCCAAGCAGCGTTGGCTTACTTATAAAGGATCCTGATTTTGTGATTTCTCTGACCTCTCCTGAAGCTGTCAGACTTCTCGTGTGCCAAAGTGTATGTCTTACCCCTTTGTATATCTGACTTGTGAGTTTCCAATAGTTCCTTTTTGTGATTATGGAGATGTACCAGTCCTGACATAACTGCCATTCACCATCTACCTCTGCAACATAAGGATCTCTCTAATCATATTATTGCATGCAGTGGTTATTCTGTTCGCTGTGCTATTACTTCAGAGCTCTCTGAATAGGAATGTGGATTTCTGCCACCTGAAAAGCTGCCCTGTGATCTGAAAATCAAACTGTAGTAGTGGGTTTGGCTTTTATTTTTTCATGTTTAGTAGTGATGGGCAAACTGAGCTTTCATTTACAGTTCAACTGGCTCAGACTCCTTAAAGCAAAAACTTTCCTCCCTGCAAAGGAAAGACAACAACTTGAAATTTAATCATTTGGTTGATGAAGTGTGAGGTCAGAAAGAGCATAGATCATACTTTCTGGAAGTAGTAGTAGGGATAAAACAGAATTATGAATGTGTTTGTATCACGGAAATGAGTAGGATAGCAATAACATGTCTAATAAGCACATCTATCAAATAAAGAGGAACCACATTTAGCGTGCTTTCTTTCTACAGCATCTGAAATATGCTTTTGACTATCTTATATTAAACTTAGTCATACTGGATATAAATTGTCCATTCTAGAGTTCTTATAATGTGCCCAAAGAGTTGGTAGTTTTCCTGTGCAATTAGACATTATTTCTAAAGTTCAGTGGACAGTGGGGAATATTATCAGTTTACCTGTGTTTTCCTTAACTGCTCTCTTCTTCTCAGAAAAAAAGAAAAAAAAAAAAAAAAAGACTTAAGTATCTGTGGTCTTCATCCTCTTTTCGTCCTCTTTACTTTGCAGTGTAGACCTCTGCAGGTCACATTTTTTTCCCCCATATTTTGCTCAAGCTGTCTAGTATTATAAACTTGGGTAATATAGAGCAGATATTCCAACCTGGATAATAAATATCTTTATCTGGCACACTACAATATAATGTGGCAAAATACATTTATATATAGCTGAATACATAGCCCAACTACACATACCCACATAAAATAAAATATTTCTCAGTGTTCACTGTATTCTCTGCCTTTTGCTGGTAGTAGCCCTGTTCATGCTGGATATATCTTTTATTTAGTTTTTTGTTCAAAAATTTCAGTCTAAACTGAGAACTCTAATATGGCATACATCTCTTAAAATTTTGCTTTTTGTATTCATCACACTATACACCTTTTTCCTTTGATTACACTGCTCCACCATGTTGTTCTGTAGTAAACTCTTTTCTACCTAACATTTGAATTTATGTAATTATTCATATTCCTGTTCCAGTATTTTAAAAGGCATCACCCAAGTCATGAATTCTACTTACAAAATTTAACAGTAATTTCATACTTTTTATTAATAAAGCCTTAATTAATTAATAAAAGCTTTACTTCACAAATTGAATTTCAGTCCTTATTAAAGTAATGGAAAACAAAGGTTTTTCTTCCACTTATCTCTAAAGAGATTTTAAAAAGAAGCTCAATGATTTAATAATGTGGGGAACACGTGTGCATGTACACTCACATAATTCCTTTTAAGAAATGCAAACAGGTAACATTTTATTCTCAAGTGTTGCATTCTCTTTCATTACCAAATTAGCAATCAAGAAGAAAGGACTGGTAAAAACAAACCTCAGTAACAAGTTTATATTTATCTTTAATTGTAACGAATGACATTACAACTCCACTATTAAATAATACAACGTTATGCACAGTGTACCCACCCAAAATAAAACTTGAAAATGAAGACTCTAACGTAATTCAGAATACTGGTGATGAGACTCCAGAACCGCAGGGGAAAAGTCAACTGATTTTAACTTCCATGGTTTACAACACTATTATAAATCTAGAAACTGCTTACTAGAAATGGTGGTGACTGTCAACACTAACTTATTTTAATGACAAATATAATTTATAATAATATCTCAGTTATTTCAATTGACTCAATTTCCAGGCACACCAGAGATGAACAGCTACCCAACAATGATGTACCAGCTCATCACTTTTAAATATGAATGTTGAATAATAAATTGTTAACTCCTTTCCATCAAGCAGTGATGAGTTTCTCTGAAGATTTTACTTAAAAATTATGGGACAGTGGTTGGCAAAGGTGGACAGAACAGAATATTCACTCTTGGGACACACACATCTTTAGCTGTTGTAAATCAGGATAGCTTCAGTCTGTTCTTTGCTTGTATCTGTTGTAGATTTGTTCCAATAATTCTGTTATTGACAGTGAAAAGTTAATTGATCCTACACCTTGTGTGTGTTTGGTTGGTTTATTTTCTTATCGTGTGTGACTTTTCCCGTCTGAATTCTTGAGAACTGGGTCCGTCTGCATCCATCAGTGTTTCAGCTGCTCATTGGTACTTCTGAACACACTCCTCTTCTCAAGGAGACTAAAAATTGCCCACGCGTACAGTGCCAGCACAGGACCTATGTACCGCTTAAATCCCATTTTAGTCTTATTTCAAGAGTTCCTAATGTCCATGAGGCATGGGGACATTTACCCTGCCCCACTATCTTCTAGAAATCCACTCTGATTTTTGCTTTTTTCCATCAGAGTTCCTGGGAGGGGAGAAGGCCGGAACAAGTTTTCCCATTCCCTGGAGCTATGATGAGAAGAAAAGTTATTAAACTGGTTCTAGCAAAGCAGAAAAATTGCTTGAGGGGAAAGAAACCTGCTATGAGCCTCTCTGGGCCCTTCAGCTTTCTGAAAGTCTCGTGTTTATCTCCTTGCTACTGTGTTTCACACACAGGGTTTGGGGTTTAGGTTTTTTATTTTAGGGGTTTTTTTGATTGTTGTGTGTGGTTTGTTGTTGTTGGTTTTTGTGTTTGGTTTTTTGTTTTTGTTGGTTTTTTTCCCCCCCCCCAGCTTTTGTGCTAGAGTTTTAATCCACTCCTTTGCCTCTGGCAACCTGCCAATCGCTTTCCCATTTGCTTGAGTGTTTTTGGCTTTTAGCTGCTTTCACAGGTGGCAGCTGCAGTGTACAATCGAAACAGCTGGCTGGGGCAGCAGGTGGCCAGGAGGATGTCTCACAGATGGTTGCCTTCCACAGGAGGATTGGGTAACAGGGAGAAATACAGTGTCCTGTAGGATCTGTAGCAGCTGCGTGAAGGTGGTGCTAAGAAACAGGTTTCATTGTTGTGGGAGAGTGTGAGTGTTTGTAAATTTTGGTGGAGCATGAGAATCTGGTATGCTTAGCTCAAGAAAAGAAAAAGTCAGGTGAAATCCTTGCTGAAGGCAAAATGTCCTTTTGTACCTTATCTCCTAGGTCGCTAAAACTTTATAGAACATTCCTAGTTTACAGCATTTCTCAATGCCACTTTGTCTGACAATCGAGAGAATAGGGAGTAGTCTTCTCTCTTTTCCAGTCCACATCTTGCAGGTAAGTGAGAATGAGAATAAAAAGGATCTTTCAGTGAAAGCCAACTTGATGAAAACAAAGTGAATTAGACTATTGGTTTCAAAGCTTAAACATAATATTTTTATTTCTTTTTCTATATAAATAAGAACTGTAAGAAGCAAAAAGAAGATAAGCAATGTATAAAAGTTTAAAAAGACCCCAGTTAAATTCTCTACTGTTGGGAGGTTTGTCCCTCAATACTGTTTTCCAAAACCCTTATCACTTAATTTCATTCAGCACTCCAGCACTGAAACAACTGATTATTGCTTCATATTTTCTGAAAGGAAATATATTTTTCACTGTCATAACTGGTCTACATTAACCATAATTCACTTGAAGGTTCAAAAGAGGGAATAAATCAAGCAGATACTCATCTGTCTGACACTCTTAATTATCTGAACATTAAGCAGACCACCATCCTCCAGCTCTTTTCTTCCCACATTATGGTGTCTTTCTCCCACAGTCTGAAGTTATCAAGTCTGCTAATTATTAATTAAGTTCCTAAATAGCTGTGTAGAGCAGGCTGAAAAGGCCAACCCATTAAAATGACATTAATGTAAACACAAAAGATGTCTATTTTATTTTGTGTTGATACGGTCCTTCTTACTGGTCAGAATCAAGAGAACATTTATTCATATCTGTAACTTTAACCCTGTGAATAGCCAGTCCCAGCATGTGTTTGAGCAATTGTTCTGCTGCTCTGCGTCAGAGTTCAAGTCTGGAGTCGTTAAATCTTACTAACCTTCTGAGGGTAACATGTCTTTCAACCAAGTGATAATTACAAATTTCTTCTGTATTTGGAGTACTTGATGTGATCACCCCTGTGTTTTGGCCTGGAGAGAACCTCAACAATAGAGTGCATGCACATCTAGTGATTTTTGTTCTAAACTCATAATTCTTATTTACAAAATGCTAATGATTTTGAGACTCTTTTTCTTTAGTTGCTTATCTGTATGGTAAATAACACCATTAGAACATTGTTTCTGTGAGATAACAATTCAACTGTCTAGCGTGCTAACTGCTTCATTATTAGCCATGTGGGACTTGGATTGTTGCCTTGGAAAACAGACAGATTCTGTTTCCTAATTTACAGACTTTCAATTTTCTCAGACTCCTTTTTTTTTTTTTTTTGAAAAAGATAGTGTCAAATGAAACAGAGATTTTGTTATGAAGAAGCACAAATAAGTAACATAATTCTTTGTTGGTTTTGACCTTCAGTATTTACAGTGAGTGGGAAACAGTACATTTAAATCAACAAAACCAAGGTGAGAGTGGAGGGAAGCATCATTGTTCACATAATTAATTGTATTTGTGCATGCAAGTAGATAT
Organism: Falco naumanni; assembly: GCF_017639655.2. Lineage (NCBI taxonomy): Eukaryota > Metazoa > Chordata > Aves > Falconiformes > Falconidae > Falco > Falco naumanni. The sequence goes on along the minus strand of NC_054058.1, from coordinate 20,844,993 downwards.
TCACCTGCAGCTAAATAAGTTATTGAACATCGAAAAAACTGTGTATGTATGTCCCCTTTGGAACAGAGGAAATTTCATGCCAAAAATGATATTTGAGGAGAATTAACATTGTTGAGTGCAACATGAAAAAAGCCTGCAAATGCCGAAGTTACCAGTGTGTGTTACCGTAATGAAAAAGCACACTATACTATGTATGTGTACAATTGAACCTACTTAGAGCTGAAAAGATAAACCAAAAGAGATTAAAGATTTCTGAAAATAAAAAAAATAAAAGAGCAACTGGCCTTAGTTCTTTTAGCTGTTTTATGATATATATGGTAGCACTAAGGAAAATGTTCCTCAGTCCATTGTTTTTCCCAACTCTGCTTGTCTGATTTATTTTTGTTTTGGCTCCTTTTGCATTTAAAAATGTTGAAGCTCACAAATCTAGTTTTTTAGTTATGCTGGAAAATTGCCTGCTAGCCTCAAGTCATATCTATCATAACCCTTCCAATAATGTAACTGTGTATGAAAGATGGGTGTTTTCTTTTGGATAGCCTCTGTAGAAAGGATTGAACAGACCATTTTGGTGGTCTGTTACTATGTCTCTGATGCTGGGATGTGATGGACTATAATGACCAGCTTGTGGAGTTGAACAGAACTGGGGAAGTGGAGCAGGTGTTGTTGAAAAAGGGATTCAGAACAGGGCTCTGTGCAGATGTCACATTAGGCTTTCATCTGTGCCTTTCATCTTTTTTCCCATTAAAAATGTTTTATTGTTGCTTCCTTCAAAAACAAACAAAGAGCCAAAGTCTTTCCTGATAGCTACCACACATAATCTTTGCTTGTCCCGGAGGAACATTTGGGGATGTAAACCAGAGCAGTAATAAATCAGGAAAGCTTTTGACAAAGCATTCGTCTAGTTCTGTCACTTCAAATGGATAATTTTTAGTCATGAATTTGATGGATATGGAGGGGTTGTTTTGGATTTTATATTGTGAAAGACTTCTGGAAAAAAATGACTGAGAAGAATCCATAAAGCTATGTCTTTACACTGAAATTTGCTTTAGATATTCATTGGGCTAAGCCAATAAATGAAGAATGACTAACTTTAATAATCTGAAACGTCCAAGTCATAAATAATAACAGTAGCTGCAATTGAACGATAATGCAAATTTCCCAAATCAGTCTCTGATGATTTTGGAGAGTGAAATCCTCAGTCAGAAAGCAAACAGCATGAAGAATCTCCTGGGATGCTGAGTTGAGCCACTGGTGTGTTTCACTAGTGAAATGTTGCCTTCTGTAGCTGAGAGCAACACCGCAGCTGAGAGAGGTCCTCCAGCAGGCTGCTTCACGGCTAGAAAGCCGTGGTGCTACCCAATTCTGGTTGCTGAGCTGAAAAACTAGAAAAGGATATCTTACTTGAAATTTGTCAAATATACTATCTAAAAAGTTTATTTTCTTCACATCTCATCTTGCACTTTCATATTTTATCTTTTGAGAATATTTGGAAACCGCTTCATTATGATCTCCTTTGTATAAAGCTTTTTTCTATAAGTTGCAATTCTTGTATGCAAAATGGATCTGCAGGTGTTTCAAAATTGCATCAGATTATCTAAAACGTTTTAGAAGTCTTGCTCTTTTGCAGGTCTTTTTCTCTTTCCAGCTTAGCAAGCTTTTGTGCTTTAACTATAGCTGTTTGAACCAGGTTTTGTCAAAATTTGTTTTGAGGTACCTAGGCAGTTGTTTTCAATACATTTTTCTTTGAATGGGTGTCACAATGTTCTTACTGCGTGACTGGAATAAATGCAGTGCAAGCTTTGAGTTTCTTTGATAGATATGTTGGGAGTCTCATTTATAGTTATGGAATTGATCACAGTCTTGTCTGACAGGTTTGAGTTTAGTAAATCATTCTTATTTCTGAACACTTTCAGGTGGCTTCTTTAAGGAAAAGTGTGAATAAACTGTAAGAGGTTTCAAATGGATACAGCACATTCACACAGCACAGTGTAATGAATTATTGGTCACCTTAATGTCACTGTCAGTTGCATGTTTCTGTGGTTAATATTGCTAGGTCTTATCATCATTCTTCACCAGAATGAAAGCTGGCCCTTGGACCTTTGTCCAAATGACTGAAGCATTAGAAAAAGGAGAATCATGAATTAGACTTTGTTGAATAATGTTCCAACAGTACATGATTTAACAGAAAATAACTTTGTGAGTAATGGGAATATTTCTGAGAAAAAATATTCCAAATGTAAACCCAAATATAATTATTAACAGGTTTTAAAATAAATAAACAGACTAGAGTAAAAGGCAATATTTCTAGGCAGAAGAGTAGGGAGGGTTGATAAAAGGTCCTGCCAGGTCAGCAGTGCAGAATTATTCTAATTCAGTATTTTTAGGTATTTGAAGATGATGAGTATTTCAGGATTAAATTCATAAAACCCTTCCTGTTTGAAAATGTTTCCTTACACATTAATGGCTTCCTGAATGCTCACCCCATATTAGATGGTATATTAGTCTGTAATCACAACGCTGTAATCATAATGGACAGGGACCAAATTAAAATGAAGCTGAGAGAGGAAAGAAATGTCAGATTAATTGTTTTTGCATGGCTCTCTTGCTTGAACAACATTGCTAACATATTGTAATAGCCTTCTTTTAAGCAAGTGAATTATGCAATGGAACATGTCTCATGACATCTTATTCAGTGTTTTTTTAGCAAGAAGCCCACTTGGTTGAAACTGAGGTACGTTGGACCCTTGAATTAAATAACAAAAAGTGACCAGTGAATCCAAAAGAACTAAGATCCCCTCCAAATCTAAAGCCTGTAAAATTCTACCTAACAGTTCATACAAGCAGTAGACATCTCAGTCAAAAGACAGACAGCTGAATTGTTCTTCACCTTTCACTGTGGTGTCTATCAAATACACAGAATACCGTTTGGTAAAGTTCATGACATTATTTCTTTGTTTTGGAAAGAAAATCAGGCTACAAGAATTTACTTTTTTCTATGAAAGGCCATTATTCCTATATAAGGATATTCAGAGATATGTTATTGCAGTATTATATCAATAGTGGGTGGCTGAAAGATTAATGTAAAGTAGTTAGTAAGGAATTTTTCACTGAGGTGTTGTTTTTTTTTTTTTTTTTTAATGTTCATCAAAACCAAAACTTTTCACAGAAACATTGAGCTTAGATGCAAACATTCAGATGGTGTGTGAAGTGCCAGATGAAGTTGAAAAAAAAGTCTTAATGCTTATGCTAGTCGCTGGAAATGTGAAAATGGAGACTCGTGGCTGGGGTAGCCCAGTGAGTGCCACATGAGCTATTTTGAGTGATTTATGTCCCCTGCTCTGCCCTGCCTCTGCCCTCATATATTGTTGAAAAGTATCCCATCCATTCTAAACAAGTAACCAGCATTTTTTCAGCTCAAATTAAAAGCAGGTGTAACACATATTTTAAGACAATCCCTAATACAAAAGTTATTATATCAGGTACATCTCCTCTTGGTGTTCATCCGAATTACTCAAATCCAAACCATTAACAGGTTTTCTTAATTCTTAGCTTGGAAAAATACAATGATTTATGAAACATCATGGTTATCTCACCTGTGCAGTGTGTCACCTAGCTGCTTTTCACTGGTGGCTGTTAATTGAAGGAAAACTCATCTGCTTTTGTTTAAAAAACCTAGAAAAAGGATTTGTCTATTGCTGACTGTTCTTGCTTCCTTTATAAGATTCTAGATAAATCGTAGTGAATGAGCAAGTAAATGAACCGTCTTGTTGGTAAAACTAAGAACAGTCGAGTCCTCCCCATTAAAAGGAGAGAGAGCGTGAAGATAAGTATTATAATAATGTAACATAGTAACAAAGATTAAATGGTTGCTAGAATAAAGAAGCAATGGCACATAAACAAGTGTATGATATTATCAAATTGGCACCATCCCTCTCTCACAAACTGAGATTTCCTTTCTCATCTCATCTAATAAGTGGCTTGGAGTGTTCAAATACTTAGACATAAATGGTGACTCAAATATTTCAATGTAAACAACAAAGCAGCCCTCAACATATCTCTCAATAAAACCCTGTTTTATACCTTTTACTCTGAATTTTCCTAGCTTAAAAATATATATATATATATATATAGCTTTTTTCCCCTCACATGAGGGCTTGGTATTCATGTTCAGCTTCCCTCAGCTATTGTTCACAGTCTGTCATCCCCTGAAATTAAAATAACTTTTCCCCCCAGGCCTCCTTCTGCTCCATTCACAGACCAGTGCTTTCTCACATGTATGCAGTGGTGTACTTTACAGATATATGTGCACTGGTGCACGTGCTTTCCTCCATGCAGTCTTTGAAATCTAATCTATGGTGTTTCATGTTTGGAAGCTGAAACCTTTCTTCCCCATCAACTTGGACATGGGTAGAGGATGTCATATGCAAAGCAGCATGCTTCTGGCAGTTGAAAGGGCTGAAACGGGGGATTCCCTCTACCCAGTTCTGCAAACATTTCTGTCTCTCCTCCTTCAAGATCCCAATTCTTCTCCCAGACTCAAAAGTCTGCGCAGTGTTCACTGGTTTGGAAAAGGAGGGAATTGCCAGTTTTCCTAGTTTCTGCACCGAAGTGTGAAACTATGTTTGAAGCTTTCGGCAGGCTAAGGGGTAAAGAGTAGTCACTGTAGGTAAAGAGAATAGCACAGCAAAGTATCTCTATAGGAGGAAGAATGCAGAAAAGCAAGATGAAAGCAGGGATGAGTAGTACAGTAAAGTAATATAGTTCTGCTGTGTTCTCTAAGAAATAAGGGTTAATTTTTCCCAGCTGTGAAGTTGAGGTTCAGGATAAGACCTCCTGAGAGAACTGGGAGATCTAGAACTCTTCCACAAAAAAAAGCATTATCTCCAAGTGCAACCAGTGCTGTTACTCTCCTCTCTCTAGATAGTGTAATTTTGATTTGATTGCCCATATTGCTACATGTTCCTCTGGAGACCCTTGTGCCTAGACATGTAACCACTCTGTGCTTCTATCTCAGTCTAAGTTATTGATTCTAGACTACAAACAGCCACCAACCTCCCTTGCAGAGGAGCCACTGGAGGCTTGATCATTTCACACAAATCCTGACTCTGACTGTACTGTCCTCCTTTACCTGACATAGCTTTTCTAAGAACATGGAAGACCGTAGGCCAAATAATGGTAAGTAAATAGCTGTTTGTTTAGTTAAAGAAGCTCTTACATTTTTTGACATTGCAAACATGCAGAAGGCCCCTGTCTGGGCAGCGGCATAGGCAAGACGCCAGTCTCTGCTGTTTTCTGTAGTTCTGGCTGATGTGGTTTAGCCAGCATAAAAAATAGTGTGCAGTCTTTGCTCATACCCTGAAACTAATCTGTATCACAGAAATTTTGAAGTATTGTCTGCTCCTGTGGCAGCTGGGCCCCAGCTAGAAGTGCCTGCCAAAAACCACCTTTCAGGTACAGTGCAGTTGATGGGACTGAATGCAGACCACAAGTGATGTTCACAACTTAGGAATGCAGTTCTTTGCCTGCTTATTCATGCTACTATTTACAAAAAGTTCTGATGTTCAACAGAATTTTAAGTCTTCCTAAGGCGAACCACAGTATCCTTGAAGGCCTACCTGTCATTAGGTCATATCTTTTGAAACAGCCTCGCATTCTGAGGAATCATTATCACATGGTCAAGTTGCACATCTGTTCCTTTCACTGTCCCCAGAACTCTCCCAGCCTGCTGCTGAGGCCAAGCCCTGAACGGCCTGATCCAATGTCAGGGCTGCCTTGCTTTGGGCAGAGAACAGACCAGAGGACCTGCTGATGTCCCTTCTGACATCAGAGGCTATATGTTACTGTAAGTTACAAATTAATTCTATAGCTGTCTTGGCTTGCTTACTAATTTAGTTTCCACAGTCCTTCAATTCTTGAGCCATTGGGGTGGTCCCTAGATAATGTCTTGCAGAAAGGGTGCTCTCATCTTAGGAAGGGTTGAGAACGATACGAGTTTTTTTCTAAATAAGCAATTTGCCTTGGTAATAGGCATCATCTGTTGGATGGAGACTTTTCATCAGTAACTGTCTGTAGTGTTCCACACAGGTCATGTTACAGATGAAAGGGATCATGGTGAAATCATGCTGAAAACCACAGATTAGGATCCCCAACAGACAGGAATGGTCAAATGTTATGTTCAGCCCCAAGGAATTTCAGTTGCCCTCAGCGATGATGGTGTTGGGCTGCTGCAAACACTCCATCACACTAATGTTAATACTGCCTTTCACCCAGAAGTGTAATGGAGTGTGCTTCCTCCTACCTCTTCTCAGTTCCTTGATATATAAATATTGACATTTGATTGTAGCCAGTGAGGAACTTAATCTTTTGTGCTAGAATAAGAGCAAATGGCATAGAAGTAGGGATGTGCATTTTCTTCTGTAGCATCTGAAGAAACCAAGCCTGAGGACAAGCTGAACAAACCCAGAATTATTCAGTAAAAAAAGAAAAAGAAAACAAAACAAAATTAAAAACCTAAAGGGGCTAAGTTCAGCATTGCTTAAATGAAGAGTTGTTTCTTATACTTTTATCCATTTGTTTCAATCACAAATTTTACAAATATGTAATGGAAAATATGAAGAAAAATTGCTAAAATGAAAACCTTTAAGAGGAATTACCTGATTATTCCATTCTAACCACATCACCAGTCACATGCTTGGCTATAAAATTTCTGCAACTAGGCAGGAAACATAAAATTTGATGATTATATTATTTGAAAAATAGCTGTATAAAAAGCCATAGGTTATAAGTGACAGCAAATGCTCTTTGGAATAAGAAACCAGTAGTTTTCAATTAGTGTTAAATGAGAAATTATGTTATGTCAGCTGATACTGAATGGGTATAAATGTCTGGATTAGTACAAAATTATCTGATGTCTGGAAAAGAAATTAATTTACTGAACTGATATTAATCAGGCTTATTATCTTTAGTGCGGCAGCTGCCATCTTGGCTGATGCAGAAGGAATCGAACAAGGATTTCTAGAGCCAAATCCTATGGGCATGGATTAGCTGAAGGAACCGTCTCTCATCACGAGTGCTGTAACACATGCATTTATAATTGAGGGAAGACCTTGTTTGTACATAAGAAAGGGATGTGGGGTTCTGTTTGGGAAATGGGGAATTGCTATTCATAATAATTATCCTGTGAGTACTGGGCACAGAGGAGGTCAGACAGTAAACAAGATTTCGGTGTTTCTTAGGGTTTGGCATAATGATGGCTGATAAAACTCTGCTTACCTAGCTCAGGTAATTTCTGCTTTGACCTGTAGCACTTCCTTTGTTGAGACTGGTATTAGAAGTCAATATTTATTCTTCTACTTAACCTTCTCCACGATGTCATCCATTGTGTGTGATGATTTCTATCAGGAGAAGCATTTTTATTAATTAAACTTTTCTAATAGACCGTGCTTAGCCAGCTTCTGAGTGACTCACATAACCCACAGGTCTTGTATGTATGTTTTTGTTCATAGGGCAATTTGCTTAAATGAATTTAAGCAGCCATCATGGCAGACGTTCTTGCAGTTGTCAGTGCTTTGCTCTGTGTGTTACTCAGAAGTACGTTGCTTGGTCATGGTATGAAAATGGCAAGGCACTTAAGTAACAGCCCATTTTAATCTCCTTTTCTCCATCAATTTAAATCTGACACATGCAATCTTCAGCCATTGCCCTGCTTTATCATCAGGAGTTTTTTAAACAGCAATTTAAAGGAGGTTTAAACAGTAATTTGCCTGGCTTTTCAAGGCTCGCCCATGGCTGCCACCCTGTGAGTACTGCCACTGCTTTGCTGGTAGAAATAATACAGCCCTTGTCCATATTAATTTTCGGTGCACACAGATTTTTACTCGCCCAGAGTACACATCTAAGGAGAAATGTAGTTGATTCAGGAGTATTCATGCAATAAAAAGTGAATAAGCGTATGTACAGTGGGAGAGGGGAACAAAGTTACGATTTCTGCCTCTCAGCTGCTATTAAGCTGCATCCTCACAGACAGCATAAGGACAGCACTTTGAGGGCAAGAAAGATACCTACAGCAGAGCCAGTGAGTTTCAAAGTCATTTTGTGTCAGATGGCTGATCTATATTTATTCTGCCAATGCAGTAACTGCCCCTGGAGAGCATGCTCCACTCTTTACCTGACTCAGGACATATGGAAATATGACATCTGCTACTGCAATACTTCCACAAATGTGATTGTGAATCTTGGAACTAGAGCTGAACTTTTCATCACAACAACTAATTCTTAATTCTGCTTTTCTCATGAGCAAAAAAATGCCTGGGGCTGCTATTTTCTCCCATATGACTGAAAAATGCTGGCTATACAAGCACCACATGGGAAGGAGGTGACAATGTTATTAAACAGACGTATTTGTCATGGCATTTACCTCTGTGGCATAAGAGAGGCTTACAAACAAAGCATCCTATGAGAAGGTAAACAATCCTTTCTTCTTTTGAAAAGGATAAAAAAAGCATAGAAAATGAAATAATTTTGCCAAGGTCACCCAGCAGGTAAAGTTAGGAATTCAGGATGGATATTCCTTCTTATATCTGCCTTAAATTCTTCTGACATTAAAAATCTATGAATTTTAACCCCAAGACTATACATTTTGATCTGGAGAGTCATGTAAGATTTCCTTGATACAATCTTAAGAAGAAAACCTTCTTGGTTAGGGGTTCATTAGAAGGGTATTCATTTTATTCAAAAGTTTATTCAGATCTGGTCCCACGGTTGAACATGCCTCAGCAGAGCTAAGATGGACATGTAAACCTAGATGAAACCTAATGTCTACTGCCCAGCAAGGAAAAAGCAACAAGCTATCTGAAACAGAGATTAATTTCAGCAAGCGTCTGCAGACTGAGCCAACCTCATTTCACGTAGGTCTATGCCTCACTTTCCTACTGTGACTGCCCTCCAGCTCTTCTGTTTTCCATGGTAACTAGGCCAGCTGTCAACTAGGAAAATACCCTTGGGCCAACTAAAAAAGAAAAGTTTTCTCTTATATCTTACAGCAGGCTTTCCCTGGTACATAAGCTTAACTTCAGATTCCCACTCTCTCTTTACAAAGCCAATATTTGGTGGCAATAAAGCAGTGAAGCAGAAGGAAGATCAGAACCAGGCCAGTATTTAAAAAAGAGAAATCTAAAAGATATTTTCTTCTCTGCTCTGCTCTCCTTTCCTACCCTTGCGAAAGGGTATTGCTATGTATAAGGGGGAGTGAAAAATGAATAGACCAAGAAAAGAGGAAGAAAAACAAAACTGTAAAGAAAGAAAACAGGCCTAGAAAGAAGGGGTATGAAGGTAACAGAAACATTCTTGTTTAAGATGTAAATGCTTGTTCTCCTGTCCTGGCCCTGACAGGAATGAGCTGACAAGTACTGTTCCTCATGGTCTTCTCTGCTTTAATTAAATGAAAACATGGTAGGTGTCATCTGGTTTGAAGAAGACTGCAGAGTAGCCTTATGCATAAAGAGAGCTGCAGTCTGAAGAGATTTCTCTGTTAGAAGATTCAGAATCATGAAAAGATGAAAAAGTGTTATTGGGACTCCAGAGACACCCCTATTGAAAAGTCTGATTTTCTTTCTTCTATTCCCTGAAAACAAATGAGTTTTGATAGTTATTTTTGAAGTGTAAAGGACTGTATGTCTTCATGATGCCACTTTACTTGAGCTATGGAGTTTCTCTCAAGGTTACTCTTTTGACAAAGTTGCACACACGCGTGCACAGAGGTAACAAGTTGCTGTAACCTGATGATCTGATCTATGCATCCTTTGTTGTTGTGCAGCATTGAGATGCCACGTGGCAAACTGCCAGCAAAGAACATTCGACATCTTACAGAAAGCATACTACATCAGATATGAGAGTACTACTCAAAACGGTGTTTTGCAATCATGTAATTATACTGAGGTACCATCACTGTTGAAACACCTAAACCATACCTGCTGGAGGCTCATTATACCTCCCTATTCCTGTGTAGGCAGTGATCTGAAAAAAATTCCCTTTGTTAAATACTGGGAAAAGAAGATAAGCAGGGCAGCTCGCTAGAGCAGAGAAGTCCAGATAAAGTTCCAGAAAAGATGACATGTCAGGAAGTAATGAGGGGTCGGGGTCCTAGTTCTTGCACCTGTATTACCTGCACTTAAACCACAATGGATCCACAGACAGGTTGTTCCAGAGAGGTAGAAGTATTGCTGCCTTAAACAAAAAACGTTGACTCTGCATGTGTTTGGAATGTATCAGATCTCATGCATCCTTCCTCTGCTGTTGGCATATGAGCACCTTGTCTGTAAAAATCTGACACTCTGCTTCAAAGATAACAACTTTGACTGTAGACATTGTTAAACAAAGCAAATTCTTGTAACTGAGTGCAAAGCAAATAGGAGCATTAATAGCCCATCTCAAGATCTACAGCTTTGCAGAATGAATTCTTTTGAATGACATAATATTTGCAAAGCAATGTCACTCTCTTATCCTACTCCCCCCAGCCCCGCAACCAAACACCTCCTTTCTCAAACCCAGACTGAGTCATAAGAATGGTAACCTGAAATATCTAGGATTATAAAGTATGGATCTGGTTTAGAATGTATGAATAAAATCTGGAACTGCTTCTAATATGAGCATAATGACCTTGTAGAAAGATTATATTAGTTTCTCCCTGGAGCTACCTCTGTATTAGTATATTAAAAAAGTTTAAAAACAAACAAATAATTAAAAAAAAAAAAAGTAAACAAAAAACAAACAAGTGAAGATAGCATTTAAAAGTGAATGAAAGTGTTGCAGTGTAACTCAGGTTTAATTCTGTAATTCTGTGTAGATTTGGATTGCCCAGTGCATGCAGAACCATACAGAATTAGTTCTGTGTCATACATTTTGTTTTACAGTGTTGTAAGAAACTTTTTGTTCCAGCTGAGAAGCTAATGGGAAGCTACAGAAGCTATCCAAAGCCATGTTGGTAGACATGAACTACCAAAACAATAGGCAGATGAAGAAAAACATTTTCAGATTTTCCTCAATGTATTGCTGTGATAACTGTGACCTAACTTCAGATACAGTGCAAACCTTAGAAACTCCATTGGCACTAGTGAACTGCTTGAACCTGGATTAATTTTGTGTTTTATTTAGATGTTTTGAAACTAGAGTAGCTTAGCCACCTCCTGTATCCAATTAATTGCTAGCATATTTGGCCATCATCCCATTAAAGACATTGGGTCTGCTCATTTTAGCAGTGATTATCCCATCTAATCCCATTCGTTGTAAGCTTCCAATGCAGTTACCCACTGGGAAGAATACAATGATTTCTGTTATGCCTGGAATGAATGGCATATTTCAGTTCCTCTGCCACAAATTTACTCCAAGCTGTTGCAAAGATAGATGGTTGGTAGCTTTCAGTCTTGCTGAATCTGGTGTAAGTAAGATAATGCATGAAATTCTGACAACAATATGGCATTTGTTCTGAGTAGAAAATCCGCAGAACACAAGCACAGACAGGGACATACCTAGTGACGTGAAGAAAACACTGGCAAAGATGAAACAAGACTTTTAAAAAATAATGCCATACTCGAATGCCATGTTTCTCATTGAATGGAAAAAAATACTGTTCCATTGATAATCTTCATGTAAATGCTAAGTGCAATAGATTTGTTAAGCAGCTTTTTTATTATTATTATTTTTATTGGCATATAGTTTTTGGAGGGCAAAGTTAGTCATTCACTGTTACTATCTTTACTGACACAGTGGTATTTTTTCTATTAATAGTTGAGAACAGTTAGACCTATAGTTGCAAGCCTGAGCTTAAGTCACTCTGTATTAATGACACTTCAGGGTGAAGGTATTTCATTTCTGTAGCTTTGGATTGATGCTTTATTAGGGTGGGATCTTTGGTGGATTGTAAACCCTTGCTCAGATTCTGAAGTTATTTAAAGTCAACACTGTTGTACACAGATGTTGTTGGAAACAACCACTAGTTTCATTATGTTGGTGTTCTGCTGCAGGTATTTTTTGTGTTTGTGATAGTGTGTTAAAAAATTGGGTCCTCTGCTGCTTGCAGACCCCACCTAATGAAGAGGAGCAGACTAGAAAAAGACCATCTTTACTAAGAATTATTTGTATTATTTTTTTTACAAACTGGAGCAGCAAGAGACAAACACTGTCAGCACTTCTTTTTACTAGATAATTGTAGCACTTACATTGATGTTAACATGTCCATTCAATAAATTGGAGAAGACATGTTCTGAGGGCAATCTTTTATTTCTTAGACCTTAGGCCAGGTACCATCTACTATCTGGTATTGTCAGTGGTACCAGTGCACCCTTATACTCTCCTATTAATTCTTGATACAGTTCATTTTCAAGGTAAATGCTTTCTCTTCTCCAGACAAAACCAGTTTTATCTGGGGTTAATTTTCTTAATACATAACTGTGTACATCTAACTATATTATGTATCAAATGAAACATTTTTCTGCTAGGCAACCTTAGCAGTGTTTGGCAACTTACTTGCATAGTGTGGCATAGCTTTTGTTTTCACTGATCTGCTAATTTTTTGTGAGTCAGCAGGACATGCATTCTGCGGTTAAGACATTCAGTGGGAGTAGGGGGAGCTGGGTTGATTGAATCTACCGGGTCAAGTGATTTGTCTGGATGCAAATTACATTGCCTTGTTCATAAAGATCTTTGAGAGAAGATTAACGAATAATGGCAACTTGTCCCTTGGCTCCCATAGAAATGTGTTTCTCAAGCCTAACCAGCATACTTTATAAGAAGTCTGCAACAATTTTTAGTTGTCTAAGGGAGACCAATGTGTTAGACATCTGTTCTAAGGTATGCTTTCAAAAAAAGAATCAGAAAAAAAAAAAAAAAAACAACCAAAAAACAAATGTATCACATGGCCTTTTAAAACAAAATTTCACTTTAAGCAGATGTATTTTCCGTTCAAGGGTAAAGCTTTGAAAAATGAGTCTATAAAAGCAGCTCTGTTGTATGAGAAGCAGCAGGTGAAACTGACTGCAGGTTCCTTATGCGAGGGGTATGGAGAGCCAAAAGTGGCCCAGTGCTGCAAGCTACTGAACAGCTGCTGCTCTTCCATCCTGGAGACTTGCTCAGTTAGAAAGATTCAGAGAAAATATTGTACCACACTTCCCTCAGTTTGCTCAAGAAATGTAAACTTTCATTCTCTTGTTCTAGAATAGAAAGAAAGAAAAGAAAGATAGCAGACAAGGCAGAGTTCTTCCAGCCCTCTTGTGCCTTTCCCTTTCTGCTGGCTTCGTACTTAGTCAAAAAAAAGGGAGAGTGAAGGGGGGTTCGGTCTTGGTCCTTCCAGTCAAGCGGATGGCCTCACGCTGTATTTCTGTAAAGCTGTGGAAAATGCTCACTACTAGTCACTTGGAAGAACTGCTACATCCCTTCCATCTTTGTTGTACGTTAACTCTTCTGCCTAATGGACTTTGTTCCTCATTCTCCCCTGCAGGAATTTTGTTGTTCTCAACATGTTAGGCATTTTGTGTTTCTCAGTTCATTGGTTTTTATGTCTGTTGCTTTGTTGGTTGCCATGGCCCATTAGATCTACACAGAATGTCTGTATTTTTTTCTGTTTTCCTTTCTGACTTGTAGTACATAAATCACACCTTTGTTGAATTTGGAGTTAGTTTAAAAAGGGAGGTATTATCCTGTATCTACTTTTTACAGGAATTTGACAGAGATAACCTGTATGTTTCTCTTGAATAACAAAAGGCCATGAGAAAAGAGCCACCCAACAGCTTTCCAGCGAGGTTAATGAAATTAAATTTTGCTGTCCAGTGAAGTTTTAGCTCACTGAGGAGCTGAAGGAGGCTGGAAACAGAGATGACATTGCAACAAGTGCAAGTGTTCCTTTCTGTTCTCTGCAGCAATAACTGCCATCCTACAGACATGTTCCTGGGAGCTTCAGAAAGTTCAATCATCCATCCTAGGCACTGGCAAAGAGATCAGAAAAGCCACGGTCATATTTGCCAGCTTGGCACTCTGCTGCCTTAGAGTTTGGCTGTGTCTAACGAGGCTGTCCCTGAGTGGACCAGCTAGCAAGTGAGAAAGATGTGTTCTGCAGACTTGGCTGCACTCTGCAGAGGAGTAAGGGGAGTTGAGGGCATAGGGGATGAAGAAGAGGTACTTACTAGAATCTGGAATTCATTGAAGTTCACAGTTTGTGCAGTACTTGCTATGTTGATACCTCTATCAAAGGGATCATTCCTGTTATCACTGTCAAGGAAGTAAAAACCATGTCAAATATAATCTTGGGGAGATAAAAGAAAAATTAAGCAAGATTTACTTGCAACTGAGTAATTAATAGCAGCAGTTGCCTACTCATCTTCAATCACAGGCTAGATGGAGGTATTAATCTTCAACAGTGAGGCTTAAGAAGCTGCAAAGCCCAAATGTAACCCCACTGGCAAACTGCCCTGTTACTTATTTTTCTGTTTAAGAATGCAAACACTAAAATTTTCTTCAAGAAGTCAAAAATTAAGTCAGTCATGTGCTTCAGGTGTATGCCATAGCCTCATGGCACAATAAAACACAACGGACAATTTAGGAGCATTGCAGGATGTCTAATATCAATCAAGACAGATGGCAACCTTAGATATGGAAGCTGTGCAGTGGTAGAGAAGTGTGTGTGCTAATCTTTGACATGAAGGGCTGTGGAGGGTAACTTAAAAACAATTAAAGCTGTAATGAGCAGCAGTCTTGTACTAATGTTCTCTTCTTCTGTGATACACCCTGCCTCCAGCTTAGTGAAACAAGAAAACAGGCATGAAATACACTTTCACAACAAAGCACATTGACTTCCTTGGTCAAGTTTACCAGAGATTGACCAATGACAGTAAGTACCTCAGTGCTCACCTTAAAACACTGAGACACCTCATTTTCATAGTGTGCTTCTGAATTCAAAGCACCTTAAGTGAAGAGTGCACAGTGTGTATGCTGGCAGGCACAGCTTTTGTGTAATAAACACCAGACATCACTTGGAAATTAATTAGAGTCACTACTCTGATGCCACATGTAAATAACCCAGTCAAACTGTACCTTGCTC